>NW_025334038.1:1800000-2135000 GCF_019186645.2 Phyllostomus hastatus
AGGGAGAGGGGTCTGGCAAGGGCTTTCTAGACAGCAGACTCTAAGTGCATTCAGGATGGCAGAGCTGTGAGACTAGAGCAGAGTCGTGGTGACTTCCCAGGACCACGCCAGCCCTGAGCTACTTTGTCTACTCTGCTCTTACATGACAGAAGAAAACCTAAGGAGTTTAAGCCGCTGTCATTTTGCTATATGTATCTGTTATATGCAGCAGAACCTAATGTTAACTGATCAAGGAGACATACTGCTCAGGTGTAGTGGCCACCTAGTTAGGGAACAGGAGGAAAAAGAAGACAGTCAGGAAAGTGGAAGAAAAGCCAGGACAGGGTAGTGTCACACAGACAGAAGGGCTATAGGAGCTGGATAAGCAAAGATGTCTGGCACAGCAAAATGGTCCCAGCAGGAGGCCTAAGAAGGCACTGCCATTGGCAGCCTGGACAGGAAGGTGAGTGGTGTCTGAAGGAGCAAAATGCCCAGGAGAAAGGAACACAGGAGGAGGCAAAGGCCACTGTCTTCCCCATCTCCCTACTCTAGGCCAAGAGGGTGCAGAGCTGCAAGGAGGTGGGGATGGTCTCTCCAGAGGGGCAGCCTGCGAGAGTGGGAGCCAGAGATGGCTGATACCAAGGAGTAAAGACAAGCCGACTATATGTGAAGCTCTGCAGACCAGCCCTTAACTCCAAGTTCTGGGACAAGGCCCAAGTCCTTGGGTTATCTTAGACTGAGAGGTAGAAATGGGGACCCAAACTAAAGACCAGCCTGTGAGTTAGGGCACAGGGAGGGTGGTGGGCCTGAGAAGGTCAATACAGGAACTTTATTCAAAGAACTGGATGTGTGTGTGCTTTTGAGATGTATGTGTGTTGGTTATGGATCTATGTGTGTGCTCATGTATGTGCTGGGAGGGTGTGTTTTGAGGCATGTATATTAGTGTTTGAGTCAGTATGTATGTCAGAGTATGTATAAGTTGAGGGCATATGTGTTATATGTGGTGTGTTTTGGAGTGTGTTAGGGTGTGTGCTCCTGGTTTTGTGCATATTTATGTTAAGGCATGTGTGTTGGGAGGGTGTGTCAGGGTGTGCAGGTTTTGGTATGGGTGGTGGTGGTGGTGGCAGTGGCAGTGGTGTGTGTGTAGATACATAACAAAGGCACTGAAATATAGGAACACAGTAACCAGTCTCAAGATGCTTTTGCCAATAAGATTAAGAGCAAGGGAAAGAATATTAAGGCCCTTTTCTTCCCTATAAAATTTACTACTGCCTTCAGGAGAGACTTAGGAGTCAGAATTCATAGGAGTTTGTAATTGGATGAGGAAGAGAGAAAGAAAGAAAAAAAAATATCAGGAATGGCAAGCATCTGGCCCTTGGTCTGTCTTTCCCCCAGACACTTTGGGTATTAGAGACAGGTCCTTTGCATTGGTGGTAGGGCCACAGCGCCCACCCACTGGGCCCACTGGACTAGAAAGCTACAGACCTACCAGCAGGCAGGTACACTTGCTTTTCCTGTAACCGCACAGCCACAAAAAGGTAATGTTCCCACAACTCCCCTGGGATGACTTTCCCTGGAAGCATCAGGAAGATGTCTTCAGAATGAGACTGGACAAGAAGAGAGAAGCAGGCTTTTCCCCATCAGAGGTTCTAAAGGAGCTGCTGAGAAGCCAGGGTGACAGAACCACCTATGAGCACAGGTCCTCAGAAAGGGGTGGGGGGTGGGACACCGTGTAGACAACACACTCCTGGACTGACCGCTCAAAAGCAGGGATTCAGCGTGGAGGCTGACTCCCCAAGCAGGAGCCTACCCCCAACCACCATGGGTGTGAGATGTGCTGCTTTTGGAGACAAGGCAGAGGTGGCCGAGCCTGCTGCCACACAGAACGCTCAGGCTTCTGTGCTGTAGCTCCTCGCATGTTCCCACAGGAAGAATCATTCCGCAATTGGTAAATAGTTAACCCCTTTCTGCAACCTCACTGCTATCCTCTGACCCTTTTCAGTGACCTCCACTGCCAAGGAAAATGTTCAAAATGCTCACGCTACCTCGGGGGGCCTCTCCACCAGCCCTGCCACCTCTCCATTTTCCATAGAGTCCCCTACCTCAGCCCCAACCTCACTTGCGTTCGCACTCTCCCTCTCTCTCTCTCTCTCTTTCTCACCTAGCCACTGAGAACTAGCCACAATGATCCTGACAGGGATAACAACCATTCTGGCTTTCCTGCGACAAATTGCATCTGGGGACATGGAACTTCCTATGGTAAAACCGGGACAGTCCCAACACGCTGGAAGATTTGTCACACTGAATGCCTCACCCCTTCACATCCTGACTTGTGCTGTTAGCTCACCCTTCCCCTCAACCTTATCTATCAGGGAACTGCTCTGCTCCCACCACCCTTGGCTCAAGCTCCCCTGCCTCAGCAAAACTTCCCCTAACTGGTACCTGCCTCCGTTAAAACCAGAGAACACACTGTGTGTCTTCTGTGCTGTCCTGGTGGCCTGCACCGAGTCCACCACAGCACTTCAGTTTCCTGTCTACGTGAGCTAAATTACTTGCCTTGCGCATGAGACCAGGCTTCTGAAGGATGAAGGCTGTGCTGTCTTCATGTCTTTACAGCTGTCACTAAGCCCAGCAGCCACGGGTGAGACCCAGGTGTTAGCTGAACTGCTTTCAAATGCGGTGGGAAGGGATTCTGTGATATATGGCAACACCTAAGATACATTTCTTTCCAAAAATCTGCAAAGCCATCATATTCCACTCATTCATTAACAAATCCTTACTAAGTACCTATAGTACTTCAGGCCCAGGAGCTACAGCAGTGAACAAGACAGTCAAACACTCTGTCCTCACAGAACTTAAAATCTAGGGGTGAAACAGACAATAAATATGTCTTTCAAAGTAAATAATTTCAAAAAGTGAAAAGTGCCATGAATTTTTTAAAGGACATTAATGGAAAGCTGGTTGGTTCCCGGGGGCCACATAAGTCAGGAAAAGCCTCTCTGAGGAGGTAATTGGAGGTGAAGGTGAAGCCAGGCACAGAGACCTGAGGGAAGGCTCCACGGCGGGACTAAGCTTAGAATGTTCAAGGAACAAAGAGATAGATGATGTGGTTGGAACATGGTAAAGCAAGAGGAAAATGAAGCAGGTAGGAGAGGTGAAGTCCAGATTACATTGAGCTTTGTAAATTATACTACTTAGGGTTAGATTTGACCTCAGTGGCTAACACAGATATTGCTTACATAGGAAAAGCACAGAATTGGGAATTCCAAATCTGGTATGATGGTTGTTATATGGTTAGCAGGAACTCATGCTCCTTCTGTTTTTCTTACTTTTTAAAAGATTTCATTTATTTATTGATTGATTGTTTGAGTGATTGATTTTTAGAGAAAGAGGAAGGGAGAGAGAAGGAGAGGAAGAGAAACATTAATGTATGGTTGCCTTTCACATGCCCCATACTGGGAACCTGGCCCACAACCCAGGCATGTGCCCTGACTGGGAATCGAACCAGTGACCTTTTGCAGGTCAGCATTCAATCCACTGAGCCACACCAGCCAGGGCTTCTTCTGTTTTTCTTAACATGAAGTTTCCATCTTCAAGGCTACTTCATAATCACAAGATTGCTCCTAAAGCACCAATCGAAGCACCATCCATGGAATCTCTATTTCAAGCAGTGGAAAAAAGAAAGTGGAAGAGCAAAATCTTGAATCCTCATAGCTGAGCCAGCTTGTTGAAAGGATACTTCCAAAAGTCCCACTCAACAACCCTGCCTTTATCTCATTGGCCACCCCTAGGTGTAAAGGAAGCTAGGAAATACCGACACTTAGGTGAGTTCTACACTGCTCCAAATAAAACAAAGGTTCAATCAGAAAGTTAAAAATACAGAATAAATATTGGGTGGGCTAAAGGGCATGATAAGGAACCTGGGTTTTTTTTCTAAGTGCAGTGGGAAGGTTTTAGAGTGTTTTTATCAAGTGTTACTGTGATCTAATTTACTCAGTAAGAAGTTCTCTCTGGCTGTGGGTGGAGAATGAAATGTTGATGAGGACAGTGGGGAGCAATCCTGGGATATGGGTTAGGCACTGCTGCAATAATCCAGGGGAGAGGAGATGGTGGTTGGGTAGCATTTTAGCAGCAAAAGTTGTGAGAAGTGGATGGGCATGGCCTCTCTTTGGGAGCTAGTGCTGATGACTTGCTGATGGATTGGATGTGAGGTATAAAGGAGAGAATTAAGAAATTGGATCCCAGGTTTGGGGCTGAGCAACCAAGAAGGTATGGTACCAGCTATGGAGGTGGACGAGATGGGGAGAGGAGCAGGAGAAATAAAGTTTTGCTTGAACATATTGATCTTGAGGAGCCCATTGAGCACTGACAGGGGCTCCTAAATAAGTAGTTGGAGGATGCCCAATCTACACCTAATGCAATTGAACACAATCAGACAGGAAGGTGCTGCTCCCATTCCTTCACCCTGCTGAGTGATGCACAGTGACACTGCAGCCAACAGCCAGGCCCAGCCATCAGGTGTAGAGACCAGTGGTTCTCAACCTGGATCTACATAAGAGTGTGCAGCGAGTCCCACTCCCAAAGATCCTGAAGAGACTAGCATGGAATGCCAGGCCCTGGGAGGCTCTAAAGTTATACTAACATAGGGCCTGGGCTGAGAACCACTGGCCTAGGAGGAGGAATGGCATTCTGGCATTCAGTAAGTGGAGGTGCTGGAAGCTACACCACCTTTCCTTCTGTAGCTGGACAGATGTGCGTTGTGACTTGAAGTCCAAAGCTGCTGGTTCTCCTGAGTGCCACAGAAGGTGACACAAGACCTGTTAGCTCCCAGCCAGCCCTCCAAGAGGTCACAGTCAGACCAATTGTTCAGTCCTCTCTGCCTCATGCTCCAGAGGCCCAAAAGAAGTCCTTTGTGTAAAAGCACCCGACTAGTACATCTAGCCCTATACAGGAATCAGCAGGGAGCCAACACACTTTCAGTCAGCCTCCCCTGAAATCCCTCTAACACTACACACATTTCCAAATGGATTTGCCTTTCTGGCCAGCAGGTGGTATGTGTTCAGCAGGAGTCTGCTCCTCCCAACCCGATGCTGTTCCTCCTACCCTCTCCTTTGAGTGTCTGTCTTCAGTCCCCACACCACCCCCAAATATTAAAGGAAGAAAGTGGCTATCCAAAAGTCAGTGGGACTGGGATTTTAATTTATTTTAACTCACTCATAGGAATTTTTAGGCACATGCAAAAATAAGGAGGATAGTACAGTGAGACCCCATGTGCCCATCACCCAGCTGCAGTGGTCCCTGCCTGCTTGCACTCTAAGAGAGGAGGAGACTGCCACCCAATGTCAGAGCCTCCTCCACCTGTGTGCATCCCCAAGGACTGGGCCCAGAAGAAAACATCAGAAGTTTCTAGGAAGCCTTCTGGGACACTGAGAGTTCTTTTCTGGAGACCTAGGTTGAGTGACATGTGGAACACCTCCCTGTGAGCCTGACAGAAACTGAGGCACCTCACTGCGGCCAGCTTATTCGGGGGAAGACCTGGGCATGCAGAGACTGGGAGCAGATCCCTGCCTGTCTTCAGACAAGCTGCTGGTGGAGTTTCCAGACCCTCACTGGTTTGGAGCTTGTTTGCCCACTCAGCAACCCTGGTCAATACTGCACTGGCCAATCACTGCAGGAAAAAAATAAAATCTCCCCTCAAGTCCATCGACATCTTTGCCATGAGAGGAAAATACATCTGAAGTCTGTTTTTTGGAGTGGCAGAGGGGTTGGCAAAATGGTTCCTTTGAAACTTGAGTGGCTTTGCCCAGGTTGTGCTCAAACCCGAGCTAACAGCTAAACTATCTGAACTCCAAACCAAAATAAATACACCTCTGAAGTTAAACAATGTTATTACATCAGGGATGATGTAATGGTTCCAAACCATGAGAAAATAATATTCCAGCATAATGGGCCCCTCTGTTTAGCCAGAGGAAAGGCTGGGCTGCTGGCTTCTTGTCAACTGGAATTTGGCATTTTCTATCATTGTTAAGCTGGGTGTGTGTGTGTGTGTGTGTGTGTGTGTGTGTGTGTAACCCAATTAACAATGTTTTAGTAATTGTGGTGAGAAAGAGTATAGAGAGATATTAAAATGTAATTGAAGGGTGCAGAGCAGGTCCCTGGACCAACACAAAGAGGGTTCCAGAATGACCGTCCCCTTCCTGCCACACCCTGAGAGCCCCTCCCAGACCCAGCCTCCCACAGGGTAGCATTTAGGATTCCAGCCCTCCAGGAGGCCACTGTGGAAGGGGTGGAGGGAGGTCAAGAAGACTCAAAGGCCACTTCACTCTGGGAGACGACTTCCAAGTACAAAGGGAAGTTGTGCAGGAAGGCATCTGCACCTGCTCCTCAACACCCTTGGGGTATCTAACAGGTGACAAGCTGTCTTCCCGACCAAGATGAGCTGAACAAGATACCGGTTAAAAAAAGACAGTCCACTTGGTTGACACTCTTCCCATCCATGGCTTATGCCCACAGCCCCAGGCTCGTGCTGGCCCTGCCCCCAGCCTGGAGGACTTGGTGCCTGGGCTCTGGCTCCCTCATGCCCTTCAGCAGGTTCAGGCCAGGTGGACAGTGCCTGGGAGACATGACCCCATCTCCCCAACCCTGTTGGAGGTTGATGTAGAATTTTGACAAAGTCATAGGTCTAAGAAATATAAGTGTTTAATCACTATGTTGTACACCTGAAACTAATATAATATTATGTCAACTATAATTTAAAAATAAATAAATAAAAGGATAGGTCTCAGTGCCAACAGTTGTCTGTGTTTCCTTGATCATGTGACTTGCAGACTTGCGTTTCAACTCCCCAGCCACAAAGCAGCAGCTCTGAAACACATGCCTTCCCTTACAGACACTGTCCACACCCATGGGAAAAGCCAGCGTAAAGGGGGCCATTCAAGTCCCAAGGCAGAAGACCCAGTGGAGTCTGAGCCCTTCCCATTCCAGCTTCTACCCAGAATGCACATGCTTTTTGTTCAGAAGGAGGGGCTTTTTTTCTTTTACATATCGGTTATCAACATATTGCCAACCATCTGTAGAACTCAGAGCCAGCCTCTGCCCCGGGCCCATGAGTTCCTAGGTCAAATCAGGCTGAGGCATGCATGGGGACAAACATTTATTGTGTCATATCCCATTGAATCCTTACCACAAATCCATTATTATTCTTGTTTTACAGATGAGGAAACGGAGCTTTAGGAAGGATCAGGGCCTGGCCCAGTGTTCCACATGTGATGTTGGTGGAGCCAGAGGCTTCATCCACAAGATGAGAACAACAGCCCACTCCACAGAGGTGTATTGTTTGCTAGGGCTGCCATAACAAAGTACCACCAACCAGGTGGCTGCAACAACAGAAATGTATTGTTTCACAGTTCTGGAGGCTGAAAATCTGAGACCAAGGTGTTGGCAGCAGTGATACTTTCTGAGGCCTCTCTCTTTGGCTTGTATATGGCTCCTCTTTCGTCTTCACAACATCCTCCCTCTGTGTGTGTCTATGTCTTAATCTCTGCTTCTCATAAGGACAACAGCCATATTGGATTGAGGCCCACCCATATGATCTCAGGTCACTGTTATTATCTCTTTTAAGGCTCTGTCTCCAAACACAGTCTCATTTTGAGGTGCTGGGGTTAGAACTTCAATGTGAATTTGGGGAGGACACAACTCAGCCCATAATGGAGGTGATGGCAAGAGTAAAGTGCCTGGAGCAGACAGTGACCCATTGCGGACTCACTCAGGGTCATAGTGGGGGTGGGGGTGGCCAGCTCTGAGAACCATCCTCAAGGTTATGCTGAGTGCCTGCTGTATCGCAGGCTGTGTGATAGGTGTGAGATGGCCCTGAATGCTGCTGTGTGAGCAGCACATGGTGGGAAAGAACCATTCCAGAGAGCCAAGAACATGCAGGGAGGCTCTCCACAGACTTCCCAGGCCCTCCCACTGTTCTGCAACCTTGTGCTAGCACCACTCTCAACAGCCAAAGGAACCTGGGGCTCTCTGCTTCTAAGTCCCCTACCCTCACATACTGCAGAGCATTTAGTGTGTGTGTCCAACAAGGAATTTCCTGAATGAGTGAATGAACAAATGCAAGTTCTGACTGATTCAGCCCTCCTGATCTGCCTTCATTTCTTTCCTGCTGAAACTTGACTACAATTCTGGACAAGACCCACCATCTACCAGCAAGGACAGGGCACTGTGGAGCTGGGCTGCTTGAGAGTGTCAGGGAGCTTGGCAGCAAAACCACCAAAACCCCATCAACACTCTGAGTTGCTGGCCCTCTGCCTTGCAACTGAAACAGCAGATGTGGGATTTCAAGCACACCAGCCAATGTTTGTGAGGTAGGCATCCAAAATCCTCTGGGGACTAGCAGTAGCAGGACTGGAAGAAAGAAGTGTCAGGTTCTTCCTGATAGAAGGGCTTGTCAAATGTCAGAATGAGTTACCTGAGGGAGACCTCTCTGTAGGTTTGACCAAGACTGATCCTTGGCTATCTGGATCCATTTAGGTGTGGTCTGATTGAAGATGGGAGGGAAAAACCAGATGATCTCTTTGGATCCCTTCCTGCTTTGAGATTTCAGGCAGACCTTAACATCTGGGGAATGACAGTAGCTGAGAGATCCCAATGGCCCGAAGCCAGCAGTAACAGGGTAGCCCAGTCTGGGCAACCCACCTGGAGCTGACCAACTGGTAGAGTACAAATAGCAACAAGTCTGGCAGCTGCCAGGATTACACACTTGACAGAGTGAGAGGTGGATGGAACTGTTCAGCCTGGGAGGAAACAGTAGCACTGCGTGGGTACGTGTCCATACAAGTGTCACAGACACACGTGCACAGAATGTACTCAGGCAAAGATGGTGGGAAGGTGCTTGGGAGGTCTCTTCCCTCAGTCACAACAAGCCTGGTAGGAATCACAGCTCCCAACCAAGAGCTGCGTGTTAGCTCTAAGGAGCAAATGGCAGTAACACCACCATGGTCGAGATCACATCGAAGTTGCCCCAAATCCAGTGGATTAGCACCAACTGCTATGGTCCCCAGGACTTCCCAGCAACTTTTTTGTTGTAGCCACCTCTGAAATAAGATGGCTTTTAAAAATGCACTTTATCAATCACCTGCTAACCTTATTTATCAGCCATTCAACAAATCAACCCCACATATTGTTTGAGGGTGTACATGTAAGCTAATAACCACCCAGACAATGTGGAAGAAACAATATCTTTCTTCAAAGAGCTTAGTGTTGGGAACACAAGATGAATTCAACACAAACAATAATAGGTGAGGTGAGGCGGTGCACAATGAAGTGCTAGAGGCAACCTCGGCACTCAGAGGAGCTGGATGTCTATGAGGGTTCAGCAACCAGGGCAGCTTCATGGAAGAAGTGGGGCATGTGCAAGACCTTGAGGAAGGCTTAGATTTAGAAGTGTTGGAGGCAGATGACATTCCAGGCCAAGTGAACCACAAGCAAGGGTATAGCAGAGCCATGGGAGGAGAGATGTCACCCAAGTCAAGTGTGGAGTGTCCCAACTGGGACAAAGGCTTGGGGCAGGGGGGCTACCTCCAAGACCATGGAGACGAGCTGGGGACCAGATGTCTCAGTGAGCTGGGAGCTGTGGAAGATTTCTGCACAGAGGAGGAACTTCCTACTGGCATTGCTAAAATGTGGCACGCAGATCAGACAACGTGTGTAATTTCCCAAGCACAGAGCAGGTTTCCACTGGGTGTGCATGCCAGTGACCTACCTCTCACGGTGCCAATAGTGAACTTGGTGGGGTTTCCTCTGACATTGCCAACATCTGCACACAGTGTTTTCCACTCGACTCAGCACCAAGGACTGTACTGGGAGACTTTCAGAACCACACCCCTCTCAGGTTACTTAGCTCCTGGGGATTGCATTCAGAACACACACAGTCTCACATACATATGTTAAATGACAGACACAAGAGTGTATTAATTGACTTTTAGCTAAAACCATGTATTTAAAATCTAAGCTTCTAAGCCTCTTTGCCTCTTAGGAGGGTCTCTGTATCCACAATTAATTGTTGAACAAGCTGATTCTTTCATACCTTCTTCCCACAATGCATGGGAGTTTGAGCAATACAGACTGAGGCTGATCTGGTTTCCTGTGACTGACTCTGGTCTTAGGCCTGCTCTGCATGCCTTCCGTCATTGCTCAGAAACCTTCCGTAGCTCCCTGCTCACTGCAGCCCCTGGCCCAGCCCCTCTGTCAGTGTCTCCATCCAGAGTCATTTATTCATCCCTGCTGAATCTCACTATGGGCCTGCGTGGTGCTTACATTCTGTCCACAAAAACAGAAAATTAACATGAAAGTAATCAAATGAGCAAAAGCATTGCATGCTGTGATCTGTTAGTTAAGGAAACAAACAAGAGAGATAGAGCAAGAATAAATTACTCTCCCTGTGGAGGTGCCATCTGAGCTGAGACTGAAAGGATGAGAAGGAGGTGTGGATGTGACATGTGAGGACAGAAGGAACCGAGAGGTGAGGAGCAGCATGTGCAAAGGCCCTGGGGTAAAAACTGCTTGGTATAGCCATGAAACCACAAGACAACCAAGGGGGCTGGAGCATGGTGACCAAGTTCCCAAAACGAGGTCACACAGGGCTTCAAGGACCATGGTTGGACTTGTGACCTGTTCCAAATCTTTCCTTCCTGTATACTAACCCATGGGTAATAGAATCATCTGAATATTCTATTGTCTATCAAATCCCATTGGTTCTATTTCAAAATCTCTCCCAACTATCTGCTCTCTTCTCTCCCCTCTGCCTTGCTTTTGGTCTTCACTGTCACTTATTAAACAAGGCTACAAGTGTGGCCATCTCTCATCTCCAGCCCACCTCCTTGCATGGGGGCCTCTAGGTGCCAGCAGTCAGCTTCCTAAATGCACACCTAACCATATTGCTCGTACCTGGAAACTCATATCCAAGTTGGCAGCTATTTTTCTACACACTTGAAATTTTCCCTCACGATGCCAACACAACCAAAACAAAACCCCTCTTTCTACCCAGGTAGGAGTTCTTATTCTCAAAGGAGGGTATTTTCTGAACTTTGCCCATATAGGCTAAGTATTAAAAACTCAATCAAGAAAACCAGGCCTATTAACATATTTTACAGTTCATCTCGTCTGTATGTTTTAATGCCTCCCCAGTCCCCAATGCTTTTAAGTCTGTCTTGTGTGGCCAGCATTGCTCGGACTCACACCAGCCTCCAGTGACAGCAAAAGTGCTGCTGTTTCCAAACCCACATAGCCTTTCAGGCCCTTTTGCTGGTCTCCCTACCCGGCTTGCCCTTCTGCTCTCGATAGAGTTCTATTTGTTTGTCAAGCTTAGGCTCAATGCCAAGTGCTCAGAAAGAAAAGGCCCTCTTTGCTCTCTCATCTGATCCTCTACTTCCCTGCCTCACCGCCTTCCCCTCCCCCGACCCATTTAGGAGCACCTCACAGGTGAGGGGAGGACCAGGCTACCATCAGAACAGCAGAGCAAATGCTCATTGCTTTGTGCTTCCTTCACAGTTCACTGAGTCCTTGCAAGTACCTGAGGAAGAAGGCACTGGAGTCTCCATTTTGAGAAGGGAACTAGGCTAAGAGTGGGCCAGCATCCTACCCAAATTCACCCCACTTCGTGCCTTTGTGCTGGAGCTAAGAAGGGGCTCAGGCAGCCCCTTCAGTCTACAGAGCTTGCACTCCCCCACCTGCCGTTTGGCAGCCCCTTCATGGAGCCCTGCCCAGTGCTGGGTGCACAGGCGCTGTGCGGACCTGCATGCTGAACAAGTGCAGGGCTCGCAATTGCTGGCCACCACTCCCACACGCTCCCATCTCCCTTCCCACCCACCTTTACTCTAAGCAAACAAAGTTCTTCTGGCAGCCAAGTCCCAAAGCCCAAATGTACCCCATGGCAGAGTGACAGAGTGTCGGAGTGCACCTCAGCCTCAGGAGATCCTCAGGGGTTTCCACCCCCTGTTACTCACAGGTCCCCAGACCCCTCATATCCCACCTACAGCCCTGTGGTTGCACCCCAGGAAATCCAAAAAAGGGGAAATGGCTGTCAGATGCCCCATGACTGCACCGACCTGACCCAGCTCATTTCCAGGTATTTAACACGAGTCCCCTACCTCTCTTTGTCCCGACATAAAAATGAAAACAGCAAGAACCAAAACCATGACAGGAGTCTGTGTTCAGACTTGTCTCTGATGTAACATTAACCACACCCACTACTCTACTATCTCTATTTGTAAAAAGGTTTTCAAACAAGCTCACATAAAAAAAGTATTACGGCATGATTTCTCCTTCATGCTGCTGCTGAGCACTCCAGAGGCCACAGCTGAGGACAGCAGGGGAAGGCTCCTCCCCGCACGCACTCGCTGGTTCCCACAGCAGTGACTCTTTGCCCCAACAGAATGGTGGTTGACGATGAAGTAGCATGAACTTAGCTCTGAGTGACACCAACCTTAGATTCTTTTAAGCCAGTTATTAAACTAGGTGTAGACAGCCTTGGGCACTTGGTCACACCAAGTGACTTCTATTTCTGCCTTTATGGAGCCTTTTCCCCTTGAAAATAAACAGTTCAAAAGCCCCCATGCCTTCATTTCTGGAGAACCTTCCTGTCCTTCCTCAGCCATCAAGATGCTCAGGCATCTGTTATGTGTGACAGGTTCCAAGTCTGGGCAGAGCCTGTGAGTAAACAGATCTTTATAGCCCATAGTGTAAAAGAACTTGGCTCTGTGTGAAGGCAGAATAAAACTAAATGAGGAGCAAACACTGTCTGACTAATGGCCACTCAACTTTCTGTCCATGGGTTTGGGGTTTTGGGGGTTTTTTAGAAAAGTTTTTCATAGAAATGCAAAGCTGGGAGGAATGAGGGATGTTTCTGGCAGGTAGGGCTGTGTCCCTGCAGCTGGTAACCCCAGGATTAAAGTCGATTCCATCACAAAGCTTCACACAGGCTCAGAAACATGGGGAAGACTGGGGAGCTGAGGGTTCGGCAGTAAGGGCCTGCCCCAGTCAGCACAGGCCACCTATGGGCCCCTTCTAGGCCTCAGTTTGCCCATCGGCACGTCAAGGATCACATTTGCCATTCAACCTTCACAAGGCTAAGACAGCAAAACAACCACACACCCCACCAGCGTGAGCTCCAATGATGCATACAGAAGCTGGAGCCTCTCTGGGGCCCAGTGACCTGGGGTCCAGCAGCTGAGTGGCAGTGTGCAAAGTAACACTTCAGTGTGTATTACCCCTCAGCCAGACTGGCCTTGACCGGTGGGCAGAGGAAGGTACTTCTTAGCTGGAGGCCAGGCACATGGTATCACAGGGGAGGGACCTCAGCAGGTATAGGACTTTGTGCAAAAGCTGTTCTCCTCCTCAGGAGGCACTTCAATGATTTCTTATATTAGTTATTTTTATATTTTCAATGGACTTGGATCCAGAGTTTAAGGCCTCCACTAAGCGCTGGAAACACATGGCCCGCTGTCCTCCTACCCCATCTACACCGGGAGCAGAATGACAATTGGGCCAGCACCGGCCTCCTGGAGCTGAAACAGGAGAAGTCAGCGCTCGCATTCCTGTAACTCCTGGAACCACATGTAGATGCAAGGGTTGATTCCGTATGGCACTTTATCTAGATACCGGCAATCGGAGAAGACCGCATGTTACATACCCTCAAAAACCATCTTCACATCTCATCTCAAGCCAATACTTTTATAAGGAGAAAAAAAAAGGGTAGGTAAGGGGGTTGGAAAAAAAGTTAATTAGATAAGAGCTGTGGCCTAAGGGTGATTTTCCTAGTATATCTTTATCTGTGCATCAACAATTTATCTGCCATTCCCCCTCCCCCCGGACATCCTCCCTGGAACCCACTGGCTCAGATACCGCATCTATGGCTTGCAGACCCCTGGGGCACAAAGGTTGAATTGCTTGTTGACCTCCTGGAGTCACACACTTCAGTCCCTGGAACAACAGCTTTTCACACACATTCATCACTTAAGCCTATGAACTACCACTGAAGCTAAAATCTTTAGCCCTTGAGTTCCCCTTTAAGAGCTACTTGAGGGCTCACCTCTCAGATGGCAGGCTATTGGTACAATTTGGTTTACTTGAAGAATATGTGAGGGCTGTGTGGGATTTTCCTCTCTCATGTCATGGGTCTGGACACAACTCTGGGGCAGTCACTCAACCTGAGGTACCATGCCCCCCATATGACCCTTGGCAGTGGCCCCAATCCCCACAGCATTCCTGGGGAGGCACGTCTTGCTCACCAAAGCTGTCACCAACCTCCACCTCTATAGCAGATGAAATGAGTTTCCAGTGGCCTCATTTTCTCCCAGGGAGTACAACTTAAGGTTTGGAGGGAGAATATACTATTTGTAAATGTTCTAAAAATAAAAGAGCTTCAAAGTGGGAGATGAAAAAAATCACTTAGCACCTTGAGGTGCTTCATCAGGTCAGTAAGGCTCTGGAGTAGAAGCCATAGCTGAACTCATCTGAGGCCAGAGAAAGCACTAGTCACTTCCACAAGCCCTGGCCCAGCACAGTCCCTCGCACCCAGGCAGGCTTTCTTCTCTGCCGTCCCCAAGAACTCTGAAGGAGAAGGGAGGGATACTGGACACCTGCTGTGTGCCCTGGGGGCCTCAAGTTCCTCCCTTATTTAATCTTCTTAACAATCCTGTTAAGGTAGGTGTTATCACCATTTTACGAGTAGAAACTGAGCCTCGGAAAGATTAAGTAATTGCCAAGGTCAACAGCTCCAAGATGGCAGGGCCAGGAGAGGAATCCAGGTCTGCCCAAGCCCACAGCCCACGCTCTTCCCACTCTGGGAGCTGTGTCCAGGAACCCCACGTGTCTGCATGCTTACCACCCGATCAGTTGGCTCCAACTGCCAGGATGGCAGGAAAGAGAGACAGGGTGTGTGGGAGGGAGGTGAGGACCAGGGAGGCAGTGGGCTGGCCATAACAGAAGTATAATTTAACAAAGACAACAAGGGTTGGAACCACAGAAGTAGTTTTCCTTCTGTGCCAGCATGGAGACCAGCAGTGGTGGAGAGGTAGGCACTCTCAGAGAACCAGGGCAGTCACGTGACAAGAGGGAGGGCCTGGGGAAAGGTATTGAGTGCCACAGAATGGATAGGCATGGGAACTGAGAAGGCACTGACAACTGCAGCCACAGAGGGGCCTCTGAGCTGGTCACTAACAGAAGGCAATGGCAGCAGAAGTCAGATGGCCACAGCTGAGTGAGGAGGAGGAGGAGGCGAGGGAGCACAGATGGAGTGGACTTTTCACCAGTTCTGACACTGGCTAGAAACAGACACACGAGTAACACGATAGAGGGGACACTTCAATTTTTAAAAGAGAGGTACTATTTAAACATATTCACAGATGAGAAGGAATGGAGCCAGTGAAAGGTAAAAGAGAAAGTATCCACAGGGCAAAACTGAAGAAGAATAAGGCTTAATGGGGTCAGAATGGAGGACACAGCAAATTAGGTTAAGTTTGAAAGGAAAGACACTTTATACTCGAAGTCAGGAGAGAAGGGGAGCTTAAAATGCAGAAATACCAAGGTGAAGGGACTGAAACTTACATGGATGACACTGAGCACTGCCAAAAAGCAAGAAGCTGCAGGACCTGCAGAATGCAAGGTCAGGGGTGAGGGTGGGAGGTTCAGCCAGTCCATTAGTTAGGGTGAGCAATGCTAGCTGCTGTGTTGCTCTAACAGGCAAACCCCTGAACCTCAGGGCCTTAACACAGTGACAGTTTATTTCTCACTCATTCCAAGTCCAAGACCACATTGCTGCTCTACACAGTACAGGGCCCCACACTCCTCCCCTCTGGTGTCTGCTCTGCGCTCTGGAGAGAACGAGCACATGGGGAGTTGTGTGGGAAGCTTCATGGGCAGGCCTGCACCCCAGGCGCACACTGCCCCCAACTTCACACAAGGCAAGCCCAGTTTCAGAGTTACATGCAATCGAGATTAGTAAAAGTAGTCTGGCTGGGTGCCCAGGAGGAAAAGGAAACAGGCGTTGATGGAAACAGCCTTCTCTGCCACCAGGTAAGAGCTCAAATGAAGAAGAGAAGATTCCAGTGACCTGGGTTCATGAGTAGTAGCTATAAGTGATGGAAATGAATTACCTCACACTTAAGTTTTCTCAGCAAATATTTTGCAAAATCTCTGAAGATATTGAGTATATCATTCTCCCTGGGCTATCCTATGCTTCTAACACATGATGCAAAGCCTTTTCCATACATCTCTGCTACTGAGCTCTGCCCAGCTCTAGCTGTTTGTTGATCAACGCTGAAAATGTTCACTAGTTGCAGCAAAATGTCTTTCATGACTTAGAGGAATGAAGCCCTAACAATGGCATTTCAGATGTTCCCTCTAAGTCTTGAGTGCTATAGTCATCACTGAGCATCCCTCCATTTTCACCTCACCGGGCATATTGACAAGACTCCTGCCAGTTCATTACACCCAAAACAGCTACAAAAGATATGTGTGTAAAGAAGGCCTTCTGAAGCCTTGGCCAAGTGGCTCAGTTGGTTGGAGCAAGTCCCATGTACAAAAGGCTGTGGGTTTGATCCCCGGTTGGGGTGCATATGGAAGGTAACCAATTGATGTTTCTCTTTCACATCGTTTCTCTCTCTCTCTCCCCCACCCACCCCACCTTCTTCCCTCTCTAAAATCAATAAATACATCCTCAGATGAGAATTTTTTTTTAAAAAAGGCCTTCTGAAGATCAACACATCTCAGGGAGACTGTAATCTTTTCCCTTTGATGCTTGTTCTAGGAATTGTCTTTTTCAATAGTAATCCTAAGTGCCCCACACCTTCCTTCTACCACAAAAAAGGATATTATCTTCCATTTAAAAAGAAAAAGAAGAAGCTTCCCAGGCCTGATCTGGAAGGTTGTGCAGCTCCATTTTACCCCGCTCTTAGAAAACATAGGTGCTTTTTTGCCCACAAAGGCAGCCATGAAATCACTGTTAATAACCTGTTGCTTTAATCCAGCAGCTTTGCCATACATAGCTGTTGAAAACCATCTAAAAGCAAAAGAAGCACTGGACTGATGGATCTAAATGACCTAGGAGAGATAGATCCATGTATATGTGTTATATGGATCTTGCAAAATCTGTAACTGTGGGGAGAGAGGGGTGGGGAGAGAGGAAGAAAACAACTGTGGCCCAGAGGCGTCTTGAAATGAATGCTAGACTGTGTCTGGGTGTTGCTCAATGGAGACCTGCCTTCCCAGGGGCCTTGCCAGGCTCTGGTAAAGATCAGGCCCTGCTGATGGCTCATTTTATCCTGCTGGAAGGAATACGGGGTGCTGGTTCAAGGTTACAGTGTCCTTTGGGCAGCAAAGAACAAGTGATGCCAGGGCATGAGAAGGGCATCTCTCCCATGTGAGAGAGAGGTGAGCAGACAAGCATGTACCTGCACAAGGTGTGTTTACAGGAGAAAGCAAGGTGTCTATTTGCCTCCAACACATGTGGTCAGGTTAGGGAACAGAAGCTCATTCATACCTGATTTTTCCCAAAGCCTCACCCTTCTCCTTTAGTTACCTGGAGTTAATGACTACTACAAGGCAAGGAGCAAGGAGCAGGGGGCTCTAGCACTGGCCCCTTTTGGTGTAGGCACCCTTGCCCTGGGACAGAGAAGATGGGATCCTGTCCCCCCACCAAAGCCCTCCCTTCTGCCACATCTCAGCCCTCCCTGATAATGGACTTCAAAGTCCAACCAAAAACATCCACCACCCTCTAAAGCAAAGGCCCTCAGAGGGATAATCAGGGTGGTCATGTCGAAGTTGCAGTATCAGGCAGCCCAAGTTTCAGCAGGCGCAGGGGATCTAATGAGGCTGCGAGTGGCAGGCCGGAGGTGTGCAAGAAACTGCTAACTACCCTAATGGCTCTGATCTCCATGGACCTGCTTGAAGCCGTCACATAGACCTAAAGCACACAAGCCCTTATTTCATTACAATCAATAAAGACAGTAGGAAATGATTCTGATTCTGCTGGCATTGCCAAAATTGGTGAACATTCATTTAACACCCAGTAGAAGCCAGACAGCATGCCACTAGGAGGTAAAGAGATGGAGGAGGTGGGTCCAGCTGGGCCACATGGTCACCAGCCCCCAGCCTGGCTCTGCCACTCACTGTCTCTGTGACCAGGTCACTTACTTAACTTTTCTATGGCTCAGTTTCATCCTCCACTAATTGGAAACTAACTAGGAACCGATGAGATTATGTTGTATGTAAAGCAGCTAAAATGCAGGGCTACTGGTCATCATCTGAGTCAGGCCAAACTCATGGCAACTTGGGAGGAACTAACCAAGGCCAAGCCATTGTTCTTATCCATCTGCCCCCCTCCCATCCACTTCAACTGCTCCCTCTCCTTGCTATGTCCTGATTACAAGGATACAGACGATAGTGGGAGGATTCCAGCCTCCAGAGGCTCAAAAGGAGCAGAGAGCCAATGTCCACAACCATGAGAGGGTGGGGAGACCTCTCCCAGAGGGGTAGACCTGAGAGGTGACACAACCCACATTCACATTGGAACTGCCCCCCTTTAAGAAGCCAAGGCCCCATCCCCTGTATACCCCACACCTGCTTCCATCCCATCTCCACTTCCATGAGAAACAGAAAATCAATCAGCCTTTGTTTTGCCAGTTCTGTTTCCACACACCCCTCCCATTATATTCGAAAACAAAGTTTCCCATCTTTGCGTTGATTTCTCAGCCTACTTTTAAGCACAATAATAATAAGCTCCTCCAGGGCAGAGTGGAGGGTATGCGCCAAGATTGGGGCTTGGCGCAGAGCCCATGCCTTTCAGACCTGATTACTGGGCGAGAGGTCAGAGAGATGGCAGAGGAGGGAGGCCAAGAAGCCCACATCTTCCCCTGCCTTCCCCACCCAGCTCTCTAGTGGTCATGACCCTCACGCCCAGCTCCCAGGAGCCCCACATGAGCTGTGGATGCTCACAGGGCCCCTGTGACTGATCCCCCAGGCTTGACTAAGAACTGACTCTTGTACTGGAGTTTCTTTTTGCAAAATATAGTTTATTCATTATACTATTACAGTTTCCCCAATTTTTCTCCCCTTTATTCTTCTCTACCCTGTAGCCCACCTCTCACTATCATTCCCCCACCTTAGTTCATGTCCATGGGTCACACACATAAGTTCTTTGGCTTCTCCATTTCCCATACTATTCTTAACCTTCCCCTGTCTATTTTGTACCTACCCTCTATGCTTCTTATTCCCTGCTCCTTTTCCCTCATTCTTCCCCCATCCCCCTCCCCACTGATAATCCTCCATGTGATCTCTATTTTTGTGATTCTGTTCCTGTTCTAGTTGTTTGCTTAGTTCATTTTTGTTTTTTAAGTTCAGTTATTGATAGTTGTGAGTTTGTCATCATTTTACTGTTTGTATTTTTAATCTTCTTCTTTTTCTTAGATAAGTCTCTTTAACATTTCATGTAATAAGGGCTTGGTGATGGTGAACTCCTTTAATTTGACCCTGTCTGGGAAGAAGTTTATCTGCCCTTCCATTCTAAATGAAAGCTTTGCTGGATAGAGCAATCTTGGATGTAGGTCCTTGCCTTTCATGGCTTGGAATACTTCTTTCCAACCTCTTCTTGCCTGCAAGGTCTCTTCTGAGAAATTAGCTGCTAGTCTTATGGAAACTCCTTTGTAGGTAACTGTCTCCTTTTCTCTTGCTGCTTTTAAGATTCTCTCCTCATCTTTAATGTTGGGTAATGTAATTATGATGTACCCTGGTGTGTGCTTCCTTGGATCCAACTTCTTTGGGATTCTCTGAGCTTCCTGGACTTCCTGAGAGTCTATTTCCTTTGCCAGATTGGGGAAGTTCTCCTTCATTATGTTTTCAAATAAAGTGTTCGAGTTCTTGCTCTTCCTCTTCTCCTTCTGGCGCCCCTATGATTTGGTTGTTGGAATGTTTAAAGTTGTCCTGGAGGTTCCTAAGCCTCTCCTCGTTTTTCTGAATGCTTGTTTCTTCATTTTGTTCTGGTTTAATGTTTGTTTCTTCCTTCTGCTCCAAACTGTTGATCTGAGTACGGTTTCCTTCCCTTCACTGTTGGTTCCCTGTGCATTTTCCTTTATTTCACTTTTTATAGCCTTCACTTGTTCATCTGTTTTGGGACCATACTCAATTATTTCTGTGAGCATCCTGATTACTAGTGTTTTGAACTGTACATCGGATAGGTTGGCTATTTCTTCATCACTTAGTTGTATTTTTTCTGGGGCTTGGATCTGTTCTTTCATTTGGGCCATATTTTTTGTCTTGGTGCACCTGATAGGTAGTAAGGGATGGAATCTTAGGTATTTACCGGGGCGGGGCAACCTGCGTTGCTGTGTTGTAGCACTGTATGTGGAGGAGAGGTCTGAGAGGGAACAATGCTGCTTGCTTGGTTCTTGGTCACTTTCAGTCACTTCCTCCACTACCCACAAGCAAATTGGACCCTTCTGGTGCTGATTCCCAGGGCAGTGGTTTTGTGTACATTCTAGGATCCTGTGGATCTCTCCAGTGAACTCTCCTGTGAAGCTGGGAGTTTCTCCCGCTGCTGAAACCCACACAGGTTTCTTCAGTCAGAGGTTTTGAGGCTTTATTTCCCTGCACTGGAACACTGGGTTGCATGGTCTGTCACACTCTTCAGTTGTTCCTCTCAGTTTATCCCCACGCAAATGTGGGACTTCCCGGTCTACCAGCCAACACCTTGCTGCGAGTCCTTTCTACTCCGGCTGCCCATCTCCACCCCTCCCACCAGCCTGGATGAATGTTTCTTTTTTAACTCTTTGGTTATTGGACTTCCATGCAGTTCAATTTTCTGGCAGTTCTGGTTATTTTTTGTTTTTAAATTTGTTGTTGTCCTTCTTTTGGTTGTGCAAGGAGGCAAAGTGTATCTACCTATGTTTCCATCTTCTGTACTAGAATTTCTTATTCACCCATCCCCACCACCACCACACACCATCCCATCTAATGAAGTCACCTGACTGGTAGTCCCATTTTCTGCTCCTAAGGGGTACAGCTACGGAACCCCAGAAGGCAGGCCACACTTCATGGGTGGGGCCAATGGCAGGACATCAGAAAGGACTGCACTCAGACTCAAAAGGATGGATTCAAATCTACGCCTGTGCCTTTCCTTGGGCAAATCATTTAACACCGTGAGCTTCAATTTCTTATCTCCTGACTTCATAGAGATTGTGCAAGAAGTAAATGGTTGATGTTTTCCAGGTGGTTGACACTTAGTAGGTATTTAGTAAATGGTCACCATTTCTATTATATTTACCAGGAGGCATCAGGAGATCATCTTTAACTGCACTGATGAAAGAGAGGAAATTTCGACTCCCTTGTCAGGGTCAATAGGGAAGATACCTTGGTAACGGGGCTGGGAGGAGCCCTTCCCCCCAGTAGAAGTGCTCACCCACTAGGCAGTCTGGCCTGTTAGAGGCTCAAAAGCTCTGGATGATGGGGTAGGTGGAGGGATGTTATCACTAGAGAAGAAGGAACTGGGGTTACACACACTTGATTTAAAACAGAGAGAAGGTGAAAGAAATGAGAGCTGCTGATGGAAGTCCCAGTTTGGGCCTCAAAGCCCAAAGTTCAGGAAGGGAAGGGCCACAGGCCTTGACCACCACTCAACATCTGAGGACAGGAATGAGTGACAGTCATCCTGGTGCTGCCAGCACCAGCACGGTGCCCAGCTCATGGGGGTACTCACCACATATCTACAGAATAGTGGGATTAAGTCACATCTTTCCTAGCCTCCTGTTGTAGCTTAAGAGTATTTTCTTGGTAAAGGACAACAAGAAAGGACACCTAAATCATGTTTGTTTAAGGCAGGCACTGGAAACGAATGATGAATTAATATGAAGGGAGAGGGGTAGGGATCACGGAGCCAAAGAGACTGATTTCAGTTCAAGGGTAAGCCAACAACTGATGTAGGACTAACAGAGGTCTGGATTAGGAGCAGCACAGTGATGGGAGGAGGGTGCTGTGCCTGTTCACTAAGAGAAGAGAGTGAGAGAGGACCCCCTCCTGTATCCTTCTCCCAACAGCCTCCCCCACTCTCAGCCACCAGCCTTGGTGGTCCTGGAGTGTTTGCTTATTATCTAGTAGAAGGATGAGGCATGGTTTAGAGCAAGGTCAGCAAACTATAACCCATGGGCCACGCCTAGCCCACCACCTGTTTTCTAAATAAAGTTTTATTGAAACACAGTCATACTAATTCCTTTCCATATTGGCTAGTGCTCCTTTTGTGCTTTGAGAAGTTGTGACAGAGATTGTATAGCCTGCAAAACAAACAAACAAACAAACAAACATCATTTACTATCAGTCCCCTTACAGAAGAAGTTTGCTAGCTCCTCATTTAGAGAAAGGGAAAGGTAGGTGCTTTCTACTGTCTTGTCCCTTAGTAAATAGAGAAGAGTGGTTGGTCAAGTCCCTAGTTCTGAAAGTGGGGTCCAGGCAGCACAAAATCAAGCCAGTGAGGGTGACACTGGGCACTATGGGCATGCCCCTGCCCCAGAAAGGGCTGAGGAACAGAAACAGGGAGAAGACAGCCAGCACAAGGACTTTGTGGCTGCCCCATCTCAGAGGGGCCCTTGGCAGGTCAGCTGACACAGGAAGGCCTCCATAAGGAGGAAGACTATGAGTTCAGGTGTTTTAAAAAGGTAGAAGGACAGAGTTTCTATCGGAGAGGGTGAATGGAAAGAGCAGCAGGGGAGCCAGCTCATCCTCAGCTCGTGAATGGGTTCCTTGCTGCTGCAGTGGCCTGGCCAGTGCCCGGGCTCGCTTCTCCCCATCTCCCATAGACCACCCAGGACCTGGATGCCAACTGCAGCTCCATATCAGGATGGCCGTGATCCCTCAAACCCAGCAAACCTACAGAGCCCCTCAGCCTGCCCACGCCTCTACCCCAGGCAGTGCTTGTCTCCAATTTCTCCTCTCCAGTAATGGACCTCATCTATCCCATCCCACATGCCAGAAACACTGGCATCCTGATGCCTCTTTCTCCCTCCCCCACCTCAGGGTCCAATCATTCTCCAAGGCCCTCCAGGCCCACTGCTGAGATATTTCTGGACTTCCCCCAGCTTCATCTAGACGAGTCCCAACTCCATCCAGAGGAGTCCCCCTCCAGACATGACTAGCAGCTGCTGGGTGCCTCTGTTAAACCAGCAGCAGCTCCTCAATGCTTCTCTCACCAAACCCAGCACCTCAGCCTCTCAGCCTTGGCATTTAGGGCCACAGTCTCCCCACCTTATCCATCTACCTCACTTTCTGAAGAATATTCAGTGCAGAGGTTTTAGGGTCAAGGCCTGGTCCTGCCACACAGTGGCTGTGTGAATTCAGGCAAATCCAACTTCCCAGGGCCTCAGTTTACTCATCTCTAAAATGGTGCCAGTACAGAACCATGTCCAAGGTTGCTTCAAAGATTGATGGAAACACTGTTTATAACACCCTCAACACATAAACACCTCCATAATTACTGTATCCTTCTCTGTTCATGTCACTGTGCTCATTCTGTTCCAGTGATCTAATACTCACAGAGCACAAAGGCCACCCTATGTAGGAGCGTGGGGGTGGGGAATGAACGTAAGCCAGCAATCAAGTGATGCGGGAATAGGGCCATGGTGGGGCCATTTCCCAGCTCCGTGCCAGCAGGGGAGGCCGTCTGGTTCTACCCCGGGATGAGAAAAGGGGCTGTCAGGTGAAGTGTGAGGGCAGCAGGAGCGCAGTTCCATGAAGGAAGTGCTCCCACAAAACACAGCGCCTGGCAAGCCCACAGATGGGAACTGCTTGCCTAACCAGATCCCCCTCAGAGGGAAACAGGCAGCACTGTGAAGGGCCAACAACATCGGCCATGAGAAAGCATTTCCCCACATTTTTCCTGTCTTGGACTGAGAACGATGCTATATGGATGGCCCCCAGGGAAACAGAGGAGGCACCTCCTGCTGCAGAAGGGGCTGGCAACTGGACAGGGGGTTGATGGGCTGTGCAGTTGCAATTGGTCTCCTGCCTTTGAAGGTTATCAGCTAGCAGAGCGACATGACCAGACCTGTGCTTGAAAGAGCTTCATGCAGCATTAGTGTAAACGAACACACCAGCGAGTCAGTGATGGAGGGTGGTACTGTGTGAGCCGGGACCATAGACAGTGGAGGTCATCAGGCAGTAGCACACTAGAGATATGAGAAAAGACAGCACAATTCAGGGTTGGTCTCCAGGACCAGGCCAAGGGAATGGTGAGGATGCCTGCAGGTCTGTCCTGGAGGGCCAGCCCTGTTCCTGCCCAGGGCCTGCTGTAAGCTAGCAGGAAAGTGAGTCGCTAAATTGGTGACAATGCAGAGTCCATTCTACAGAGTCCAATGAGAGTCCATTCCCAAAGCCAGGCTGGAGAACAGGAAGGAAAGGATTATGGTTCGAAGGAAATAACATAATGATGGAGAAATGAGCAATGCTGTAACATGCACATGCGTGCACATTATGGGGGCAGGAAGAAGATACTGACAACGAAGAATATCAGGAAGGGAGAATCACTGAGAAGGATGAGGCATGAAGAATATTCTGGACAGATGGAAAAAGGCTTGAGGATAAGGAAAGGTGCAGACTTGGATCAATTGTTTCAGGACAGAAAAAGTTAGGAAAACACTGCCCTGGGTTATTTGCCACCTGCACAACAAAGGTATTCTCCCAGGTTAGCAAGAGCTGGCAGCAAGCCCCAGGATCCTTCATGAGGTTAGCCACATCAGCCTGCTCTGTTTTATTGCCTTTGTGTTGCCTCAAAAGATCTCACTACATCTGGTTGTGGCTCTTAAAAATATGCTTGACTTTCTTCTTAAAAATAAAACCCCAATCAAGGGATGAAAGAAAGTACTTTGGAGCCTGTCCAGGGAACCATTGCACACAGGTGGGGAAGGAGAAGGCTGGGGAAGACAGGGCAGGGAACAGGGCAGAGCAGGCGACTGGTTGACATAAGCACCTAATGAACAGGATTAGCCCGAAGATGTCTTTCCATACGCACACCTAGTGAGGATCCGTCATTCAGGACGTGCAGAAGGAGTGGTCCGGAAGCAAGGGAGAAGAGGTGTGAAAGGATGACAAGAAGCACACAGCTACTTTTAGCTAGGTAATAAGAGACTGCTATTAAAAGTCTGCTTTGAAATTTAAAGCAGCATATGGTCACAACTTCCTTATGTGCAAGGAGATTGCTTCAGCCTACTAAGTCCTGAACGACCAAGACAAGGCTGAACAGCAGGGTCTGGAGGGCAAACCCCCTGCAGCTTTTGGGGATGGGGTCCTGCTTCTTGCTGTAAGTCACACCCACATTGCTCTAACATTGTACAAGAACAAAAGGCACTTAATGAAAGGTGGTTTCCTGTGACCTCCCCACCACCCAAGCAGAATATACAAAAAGTACCAATGGGTCCGACTCCTAGGTCATGGGCAGAACCTCCTCTGACTACCAGCACACGGCAGGAATGCATCCACCCACCCGCTGCCTCAGACCTTGGAGGTCAGCTTGTTTGGTCTAAGAGAAGCAGTCCTTGAAGTAAAGGCCATCGCACTTGGCCATAGCCAAAGGGGCCCTCCACAGCAGCTACTGAGCAGGGCTCCCGTGGACACCGCAGCCATGTTTCTTAAACTCAAGGTCTGGGCACTGTCTGGGGAAAGGCCACAGAGTGGGATGCTTTCCCAAGGCAAGCACACCCTCTCCTCTGGCCGTGTGACCGTTCTGCTTACATGTCGTGTGAAGGAGGCGTGTGCTGAGATTCTGGTGAAGGGCTTCGGCTCCCCATTACTCTCCAAATCTTTTCTCAGTAAACAAAACTCAGTGTGGGAATAGTATTCCTATAAACTACAATACAAATTGATTAATGCCCTAAAAATGTGACTGAAACCACCGGCCCTTACAAACAGTGGGGCTTATGTTGTCTGCTGCACTCTCTAAAGGAACATTTCCCTGAAGAGTTTGTGTATTGTTCACCCTTTTCCTTGGCACACACACAAAGTCCCAAGCCTATAATAATGCACGTCATTAAACTAAACAACTGCATTTGGACCTTTTTCAAGCAAGTGATTCAGGCGAGCACTATCCTCACGGAATCAGTTTACAATGTGTTATCAGATGCTACCCTCCACTGGAAATGGGAAGGCCAGTCCCTCAGTTTTCTTGGTGAAGTGGACTTTCCTGTGGCCACTAGGTGGAGGTAACTATTTACAGAAAGGGACAATGTGGGCCTTGAAGCCACACAGGACTTAAAGTCTAAGTCTTCTGTGCACATGAATAAACAGTGGGAGGGGGAGGACTATACTGGAGGAAGCCCCCAGATGTGGTCAGAAAGGAATCCATTGCTCACTTCATCTGAAGAGACAGGAGGAGGGGGAGGTAGAAAAGCCCTTTCAGACCTGCTTGTTGATTCTAGTTTGCCTTTAGCCTTCCCCTGACCTGAGCATTTCTGGGAATCTGGAGGCCTGTGCAGTGCTGGCTCCACCACTCACTTCATGTCTGGCTTTGCAGGGCACTGTGCCATGTACCCACATGCCAATCAATGCAGCAGACAACAGCCTTGCTTGTCACTCAGGGCTGCGAGGGGGATCCCAGAAGCCAACAAATGGAAAGTATTCTGAAAAAATAAAATGTTCTTCAAACATATAGTATTAATTTGTTATTTACTATTAGAAAACCAACTGGTAAACTAAAAACAGGGACGTAAGGCATTGGCAGTGCAAGATATGTTGTTTCTCAAACTTATGCTATCTGATGCCTTTTAACATAGATTCTCTTTGATCAAATTTATTTCTCAGGTAACTTTAAAAAAATAAATTGTGGCCCTTGCTGGTGTGGCTCAGTGGATTGAGCACTGGCCTGCGAACCAAAGCTTCACTAGTTTGATTCCCAGTCAAGGCATATGCCTGGGTTGCAGGCCAGGTGCCCAATCCTTACTGGGTGTGCAATGTGGGTGTGCAAGAGGCAACCACACATTGGTGTTTCTCTCCCTCTCTTTTTCCCTTCCTTCTCCTCTGCCTAAAAATAAATAAAATCTCTTTTTTAAATAATAAATACATAAATATACACATACATACATACATAAATTATGGCACCCTGGCCTGGTGACTCCACTGGTTGGAGCATCCCCCCATGCACCAAAAGGATGCAGGTTATATTTCCAGTCAGGGCACATGCCTGGGTTACAGGTTTGACCTCTGGCTGGGGTGAGTGTGGGAGGTAGCCTATCGATGTTTCTCTCTCTCTCCCTTCATCTCTCTCTAAAAATCAATAAACATATCCTCAAGTGAGGATTAAAAATAAATTATTTAAGATATAAATCATGGCAAGGGATGTAAGCATGTGGTAATCAAGTCCAGTGCTTAGAAAACCCCATGCCCAGATAGAGGCAGGGTGAGTGAACCATGAGCCAGGGAGGTGGCCACGGGTGATGGCAAAGTGCCCCAGGGTTTCTGTCTGTGGGCAGTCAAGAGGAAAATATTTCATGCAATATTTTTTGAGGAACACTACCTCAGTTGAATGGTACATTCAGGCCAGTAGAGACTGGTACTTGAATAAAAGTACCCAATAGAGTTTGGTACAGTAGCAACAAGTCAAAGGCATGAAGGAAAAGAGGCAACTGTGCAAATGTTTAATCCAAAGTGGACAGGCAGAAATGTAAAGACCCAAAATTTGTTATAAAACATTTTCAATGATCTAGCTAGACTTCTGTTCTAGGGTTCACTAAGTTATGTTTGAATCTCTCTTTATGAAATAAGTTTCTGAAAAGTCATGTATGACTTTTCAGTCATGCACTAAAACAAATAAGTCTGGAACACTAAAGGAGAAACCGTGTAGGAGCTGCAGCCTCACCACGGGAGTCTGTGTGGAGTTTTTTGCAGCCCTGGCTCTTGTCTGGGCAGCCAGCACCGTCACAGGCACTGTGTCTTTGATCCTCACCACAAGCCTGGGAGACAGGCAACCCACAGTTCAGAGCCTTCGAAATAGGCTTCCTGCCTCCCTGATTTTCCAGATCAGGAAATTGAAGCACAGAAAATAAAGGGAATTTTCTCTTTAAAGTAGGCAAAGTTCTCATATGTAATGTGTTCATTATTTTTGTCAAACTATTGTTAATTATATATTTCAAAACTTGTTATAGCTCCAGGCTGAAAATTAGATTTAATATAAGTGCTAAAGCCAGTGTTAAAAAGAACAGACCCAAAATGGAGTCACTTTTGTTAGGCACAACCAAGGCTTAGGTTAGATATTATAGCTAACCTAATTATAGTTTCAGCATCTCCCAGAAGAACTTTAAACAAATCATTTTGGAATTCCCTGATCAACATCAGGGTACCCTGCCTGAAACAATCCTTCCTTTTCTTTTGCTAATAACTTCCTTGTGTTGCCCAGATTCTACCTGTAAAAACCTTCCATTTTCTGCAGTTCCTCAGAGAACCTCTCTACTTACTAGATAGGACGCCACCCTATTCATGAATGTTCAATAGAACCAATGAGATCTTTACATTTATTCCATTGAATTTTTATTAACACTAGTATAGAAAAGTATGCTGTTTCCAATTTTGAGGAGATGGAACATGATAAAAACTTAAAGAACATCCAAAAAAGTCAATTTAAGCCATTAAACAAATTATCCAAAGGACTTACTTAACTAGAGGGTGTGAATCATCGGGTAGCTTCCAGGTTGCACCTCTGCAGAGCTCCAGCGAACCCTGCCCTTCCTCAAGTCTCAGATTACAGGTCAGCACGCCTTGAGCCCAGAGGCAGCTAGCAAATAGAAGTCACCATGCTCTAAGCAGGGTGACCTTGCCCACTTGTAGCCACAGCAGTCTGGCTGAGAACTCAGACCAAACTACCCAAAGGAAGCCATCCTGGCCCCTGAGGTCTACCCTGCACTACAGGGTGACTAGCCTACTGTGGGGACAGAGCTAAGGGGGCGCCATGATCCTCCTCACTGGGTGCGCACACCTGCCTTTGTGTAGGGCCCTCCCTTGAGTGCAGACAAGCTGTGACTTGTTTCTGGCCAACAGCATGTGGCCAATGTGATGGGACGGCACTCTTTTAAAGATGTTACGTTGTAAGTTACATTGCCTTATACTTGCTAGCCGTCCTGTCATGAACTGCCCACAGAGAGGGCCACATGAGAGGGGGGCCGTGGTGAGGCCCTGGAACCTGAGGGAGGCCTTCAGTCACAGCCCGCCAAAAACTGAAGCTCTCACTTCAGCTTTAAGGAGACGAGTTCTGCCAACAGCCTGCAGGAGCTGGGCAGTGCATGCTTCCACTGTCAGACCCTGAGGTGGGAACACAGCCCAGCCAGCACCTTGGTTGAAGCCTGGGAGGCCAACTCAGCTGTGTCAGGACCCTGACCCACAAGATTTGTGAGATAATAATGTATTTTTTAAGTCACTGCATTTATGTGGCAATAGATAACTAATACACCAACCAATCAAGGGTGTGCAGTGTTAGAGACCAAACCTGAGCTGCCCCAAAGAACCAACCGTGCTGACAGCAGCAGAGCACATTTGGTAACCACAGGCACGCTGGCCAGAGAGGGGAGCTGCTGGCAAGGAGGGGAGCGCCAGGGGTCTGGCCTGAGAGACTCATGATGGCCTATTCACTACAGTGAGGCCTCATGGACAACATTCCAGATCTCCACAAGCTGGCCTCCATGTGCACCTCTCCTCCCAACTCACTTCCATCTTTCTCCTGAAACCTGCTCATCTCCCTGTGGTTTGACTCAGATGGTGACCATATGGTTACCCACAGCAGAAATCTAGAAGTCATTATGGACTCCTCCTCCTTCACCCCTACCCATCACAAAGTCTTTCTGATCTTACCTCTCAAAAATATCTCAGCTCCAAACCCTTCTCTATTTCTCCTCAGCCCTTGCCCTCCTTCAGACTCTCATTTTCAAATATCCCAACTAGTCAACTGTAAGAGGCTCACTGATCACACTCTCTCCAATCTCAAGCTCCTTTTCAAATATTGCTGTTGGAAATGAGTCCCATCACACACCATTTTACTCAGCATTAAGTACTGTTCATGTATTTATACACACTCATTAAACCTGTCTTAAGTCCCTAGAAAGAAAAGTGTCATCATCCCCATGTTAGAGATGAAAAATAATGCTCAGAGAGATTTAGTAACTCATCAAAGGGCACAGAGCTTTGTTGCTAAGTCAAGCTGAAGCTGTTATATTCAGGCCCCATGTTCTTTCCACAAGCTGCCCCTCAATACAAACAATCTGTACAATCGACCTGGCAGGTTCCCACCCGGGGAACCTTCCCACCCCTAGGAAGAGGTCCTGCAGGCAGCAGGAGGTGAAGGGGGCTTGGACCAGAGTTTCCTTGGACATCCTTGATCTGTTCCAGGCACCACAATGGCCTTGGTGCAGTCCAGTCTAAACCTGATCTGCCAGGCCATTCCACAAAGGCACTTCAAACACTGAACTGTGTCCCCACCCCACAGTGTGACTTCCAGCGACTCACCACCACCTGGCACCCCATAAGGGAGATAGAACCATTTCTAGTTCCCTATCCAGAGATGACTACATCGCTGTTCCTCTTAATTTTGCTCATATTCTCCCTTTGTTTTAAACAAACCTCATCTTTTCTTTGCCTCGTTCTCTTCTTTTTCTTCCTTCAAGACTCATCGTATGATCACCTCCTCCAAGAAGCCTTCCTTCTTTTTCCAGACTGACTTATTTATTCCCCCATCATTCTGCATAACACCAAGTGCATACTACTAGCACGGCATTATTGCATGGTAGGGCATATGTAGGCTAGCACGGCATATTATGACATGACTCTTATTGTTGGACATGTTTGTCTTCCCCAACAACCCAAGAGCTCCCTGAGGAGGTCAGGGTCGTGCTCTTCTCTATTTTGTATTACCAGTGCTTAGTCCAGGGCTTGAGACACAGTAAGATGTTGGTGGAAGTGGTGTCTCTGCCAATGAAGTGACCACCAGGGTGGCGGCAGCACTCACCACCTCAGCACCAGTAGTCTGATTAAAGGCAAGGCTCATTTTATTTATCATCAAAACCCTTCCATCACCCATTTTAGCACTCACCTGGCACAAATAGCTGCTGGATATACAAGGTCTGTCTGGAAAAAGTCCAGCCACTGTTTTTGCATGGCATCAGTGTAACTGGCAGCCAAGGAGAGTAGACTGGAATGGACAAGCGTGAACAATGACAACTTCACTATACTAGTCAGTGGGAGTGGTAGAAGCTATTGAGTGAGCATGTATACTGTATGGACGTCACATTCAAAATGAGCGAGTAGAGCCCTGGCTGGTATAGCTCAGTGGATTGAGCATGGGCCTGCAAACCAGAGGGTCGAGGTTCGATTCCCAGTCAGGGCAAATGCCTGGGTTGCAGGCCAGTTCCCAGCAGGGGGCAAATGAGAGGCAACCATACATTGATTCTTCTCTCCTTCTCTCCTTCCCTTCCCCTTTAAAGATAAATAAATAAAATCTTCAAAAACAAATGAGTGAGTAGAGCAATGAATCCGCATCAAATTTTTCACTAAGCTTGAACATTCCTCTGCAAAAACTATTCAGCTGATTCAGAAGTCTTTTAGGGATGATGCAATGAGTGCAGTGCAAATAAAAGTGTGGCACAAATGCTCCTAAGACAGTTGACAACCTTGAAAGTGATCCTCATTCTGGAAGGCCTGCAACAATCAGAACACCTGAGAATGTTGAATGTGTACAGGCTTCAGTCAACAAAGATCTGCAACTGACAGTGCAAGAACTAGAAGCTGATCTAAGGGTTCCAAAAACTACTGTGTCTGAGATTTTGACACAGGATATTGGCATGAAATGTGTTGTGGAAAAATTCATTCCATAGCTCCTTCTACCAAAGCAGAAGGAACATCATCCTGCAGTTGCTAATGCCTTGATTCAAACTGCTATCAGCGAACCAGATTTCCTTAAGAAGGTCATAACTGGAAATAAATGGTGGGTCTACAGCTATGATCTGGAAATGAAGGCCAGTCGATCCAATGGAAGTCAACTGGGTCTCCATGTCTGAAGAACTCATGGCAAAGTCACAGCAGGATCAAGCCCATTTCAACTGTCTTTTTTGATTGGGAAGGTGTTGTCCATCATGAGTATGCCCCTCTAGGCCAAACAATTAATAAGGAGTGTTCTTCATCAGTTGAAAGATGCAATATGATGAAAACAGCCACAATTATGGGCAACTGTTGATTGACAGGTTCATCACGACAACATGTCCACTCATGCATCATGTCTTGTGCAGAGTTTTTTGGTCAAACATCAAATCACCCAGGTGACTCAGCCCCCTTACCCCCAAGCTTTGGCACCCTGTGACTTCTGGCTTTTCCCAAAACTATAATCATCTTTGAAAGGGAAGAGATTTCAGACCATCAGTGAGATTCAGGAAAATACAACAAGGCAGCTGATGGCGATTGCAAGAACTCTGTGGAGTCCCAAGGTGTCTACTATGAAGGGGACTGAGGCATCATTGTCCTATGTACAGTGTTTCTTTTATCTTGTATCTTCCTCAATGAATGTCTCTATTTTTCTATTACATGGCTGGATACCTTCTGGACAGACCTCATATATTTGTCACATAATTGACTGTCCTTAGCCTACTCAGGAGTTTGCTGGGCTCCTTCCAGGGAAGAGAGTCCCCAGTCACCCCTGACAGCCCTGGTTACTCCACACACATTCACTGTTGGGCTACACCGCCTAGTGGACATTTACAAGCCTCTGGATAAAAGGAGCATGTCTGGGAGCAGTTGGAGACAGAAGACTGACCTCTAGTGGCCCTTGCTGGCTTTGTTGGTCCATGGAAGAGCATTTTCAGTGGGAAAAGATGCAATTAAATTCAAAGATTCTACTAGACTTCTGGTCAAGATGGCAGGGTAGGCAGACATGGCTCACCTCTTCACACAATCACATCAAAATTACAACTGAAATATAGAAACAACCATCACTCAGGAACATCAGAAATTGAGCTGAATGGAAGTCTGACAACTACAGAATTAAAGAAACCACATCCATCCAAACTGGTAGGAGGGGCACAGATATGGAACAGGCTGGTCCCACACCCACATGTGGTGGATAAAATTTTAGGAGGGATCTCTCAGGAGTGAGGAGTCCCAGACCCACACCAAGCACCCCAGCCCAGGGTTCCAGTGCCCGGAAGATAAGTCCCCACAACTTCTGCCTGCAAAAACCAGTGGGGATTGAGTGAGTTGAAGGAACTGCCTGGAGCCCCAAGCAGTTCCTTTTAAAGAACCCACACATGGACTCACCTACTCATACTCACTCCTTCTGAGCTACAGCACCAAGGTGGCAGCTTAAAAGGCACCAGTGGCATACAGGGAGACACTGAAGTGTCTGGCATCAAGGCAAACAGAGGCCATTGTCTCTTTGCTAAACCCTGCCCCAACAGAGCTGGTAAGCTGCTACAATGTGTGAGACTCCATCAATCTGGCTAACACTGTGTGACCCACCTTGGAGATCCCCAGGGGCTCTACTCACCCAAGCTACTTTTCCATAATAATGGCTGGTTTTGGCTCCTAAATCCTATTCAACAATCAATAGCTGGCTTCAGTGAGCTCCCACCACAGCAGATTAGAGTCACAACTTGGCTTCACCTAGGAATCTCCAAGCCCAGCACAAGTAGCAGCCACCTCAGACTGCTTTACAGCTCAGGCAGGGTGTTTCAGGCAAGACACAGGTGAGGGCTGATCTTGGCCTACACTACCTGGGAAACCCTAAGGTCTGTGCACCCAGTGGACAGCTATAGACCACACAGTAGCACCAGCACCCTGCGCCTGCACAGCTAATCCTCCACAGAAGGCAGAGGTTTGTGGTCAGTGGTCATACCCAATCCTTGCAGCTGACTGGCCTGGGTAAATCCCTCCCATTAACATGTCAACAGCAATCAAGGCTCAACTACAAAAGCAGGGTGTACTCAGCCCACACAAAGGGAATACCCCAAGTATCCAGCTTGAGTGATAGGGGAGGCTGTGCCACTGAACCCTACCAGACACCTACTGCATTAGGCCACACTACCAAGACATGGAGTCAAAGAAGCTCTACCTAATACATAGACACAAACATAGGAAGGCTACAAAAACAGGGAGACAAAAAAACATGGCCCAAATAAAAAAAAAAAAAAAGACAGATCAAAACTCCAGAAAAAAAAAACTAAACAAAATGGAGATAAGCAATCTACCAGATGCAGAGGTCAAAACACTGGTTATAAGGATGATCAAGGAACTTAGTGAGGACTTCATCAGCATAAAAAAGACCCAGTCAGAAACAAAGGATACACTAATTGAAATAAACAACAATTTACAGGGAAGCAACAGTAGAGAGAATGAAGCCAAAAATCAAATCAATAATTTGGAACACAAGGAAGCAAAGAACAACCAATCAGAACAAGAAGAAAGAACCCAAAAAATGAAGATAGTATAAACAGCCTCTGGGACAACTTCAAGAGACCCAACATTCACATCAAAGGGTTGCCAGAAGAAGAGAAAGAGCAAGAAATTGTAATCTATCTGAAAAAAAATAGTGAAAGAAAGCTTCATTAATTTGGTGAAGGAAATAGACATGCAAATTCAGGAAGCAGAGAGAGTCCCAATTATGATGGATGCAAAGAATCCCACTACAAGACACATCACAATTAAAAGGCCAAAGGTTACAGATAAAGAGAAACTCTTAAAAGCAGCAAGAGAAAAGAAGTTAGTTACCAGATGGTTGCCAGATGGGAGGGGAGAAGGGGAGAATGGGTGAAAAGGTGAGAGGATTAAGAACTACAAATAGGTAGTTACAGAATAGCCATGGGCATGTAAAGTACAGTCTAGGAAAAGGAGTGGCCACAGGACTTATACGCATGACCCATGGACATGAACAATGGTGGGGAGTTGTCTGAGGGAGTGGGGGCTGCTGGGTGAAGCGGGGCAAAGGGGGGAAATCAGGACAATTGTAATAGCATAATTGATAAGATATAATTTAAAAAGAAAAGGATTCTACTGTCTAGGAAAAGCACTTACTAATATATGATGATTCTGGCAACTGCAACAGAATAAATGGTCATGGAACTATATAGTAAATATTAAATCTACCTCTTTATTATTGGTAAAAATATCCATGTAGTATAACAGCAAATAAAATATTTATTAAACTCATTTATAAATGGTTTTAAAGTCTATGAAATTTTCAATTAAAAAAATGCTCTAAGAAGCTCTAATGGGCATTCCAGGTGATATAAATACAGACAACAGGTACATCACAGTGTATATATTTTTAAAGGTATATTTTAAAATAATTCATCTCTAAATGATACCTCCCCCCCAAAAAATCACTATTATTTTGCAACAACAGAATTTGAAAGAAGTGTCTACAAAATCCAGGGCTAGGGGAGAAGCATCAGGTTGCAATCTTCAGTGAGTCCAAGAGCACAGGCAGACCTCTGTGTCAGGAGTGAGGCTCACAGGGGCTGAAGAAGGAGACACCGACGACGACCACCACACAGGACTGTGGCTCCTTAGAAACCACCCACACGAATTATACTCGTCAGCACATGCTCTCTCCAAATAAAACTTTTAACATCACATCATGCCATTTTCCCATGGCAATTTGTTGTACTGGAAATTCACAATTGACTAAGTCAGTCTTATGCTCATTTTCTGATTTGTCTTTTGTTTTTGTTTATTTCTATTTTGTGCTTTGTTTTGTTTCACTTTGGGCAGGGTTGGGGGAGGTGTAGTAAGGAGGATGGCGCTTCTTTTTTCAGATGAACAGGTACAGTAGAAAGTGTTTACTTCCCTTTGTTAAAGAGAAGCTCTACCAGAATTCTTTCCTCCCAGATTTAACTCAGGAACAAAATTAATAACAATCTTGCATGATAACATAGAAATATAAGTCAGTCTCCTTTGGGTGTTTTCTGAACTGTGTATTATAAATCCAGGGCCTCCGAAATATTCACCACTCCCTGGAGACTCACTTTCAGGTAACTACCAGATTTGGTGTGACCTAGACCGAGCTGCCCTGCTCCATGCTCAGCCTGAGATTAAATCCTAGACTCACCATGTGTGAAACCTTCGGGAAGGTGCTCTGAGCCTCAGGCTGCGACTGCGGAACAACAGAGTAAGTCCTACTTCCCTCTGGATTAGATCCCTATAAAGTCCACATAATCAGCATAAAAAGCAAGAAAGCATGCCATACCCAAGAATAACCATTGTGAGTTTCATATTTACACAAGATGTGAGTTTCACATATTCAACAAATCTTTCTTGCACCCCTTGTACCTGCAGGCCCTCTGCTGGCTGCCTCTCATGGTTAGATGCAGACATTATACAAACAGTTCAAGAAAGGACTTAGAAGACTTCCAGCCAAAATGGATATGTAGGTAGACACACTGTGCCTCCTCGCACAACCAAAATAAGAACAATTTAAAAACAAAAAAACAACCAGTACTGACAGAAAATTGAACTGTACAAAAGTCCAACAACCAAGGAGTTAAAGTAGACACATTCATCCAGACCGGTAGGAGGGGCAGAGATGGGGAGCCAGGTGGAAAGGACTTGTGGCAGGGCAGCTGGTGGACCCCAGGCGTGCAAAGTGGCAGCTGGAAGATCCAGCAAGGCGGTGGATTGTAGAGGGGTGAGGCGCATCTGGTCCCACATTTGTAGGCAGATAAACCAGGCAAAACTGGGGGGCAAGACCCACCATGCAACCCAGGGTCCCAGTGGGGAAATAAAGCCTCAAAAGACTTATTGAAAACACCTGTGGAGGTTGAGGTGCTGGGAGAAACTCCCAGCCTCACAGGAGAGTTCATTGGAGAGACCCAGATGGTCCCAGGATGTACACAAACCCACCCACCCGGGAATCAGCACCAGAAGGGCCCAATTTGCTTGCAGGAAGTGGGGGAAATGACTGAAATCTGACAGAGAGCAGAGAAAGCACCATTGTTCCCTCTCAGACCCCTGCCCCACATACAGCATCACAACCCAGCGACATGAGCTATCCCGCTTTGGTGAACACCTAAGGTTCCACCCCTCACTACATAACAGGTGTGTCAAGACAAAAAAATGGTCCAAATGAAAGAACAGATCAAAGCTCCAGAAAAAATACAAGTAAGTAATGAAGAGATAGCCAACCTATCAGATGCACAGTTCAAAACACTGGTAATCAGGAAGCTCACAGAATTGGTTGAATTTGATTGCAAATTAGATGAAAAAATGAAGGTTACACTAAGTGAAATAAAGGAAAATGCATAGGGAACCAATAGTGATGAGAAGGAAACTGGGATTCAAATCAATGGAGTGGACCAGAAGGAAGAAAAGAATGAAGAAACAAGAATTCAAAAAAATGAGATGCTTAGGAAGCTCCAGGACATCATTAAATGTTCCAACATCCAAATTATAGGGGTACCAGAAGGAGAAGAGGAAGAACAACAAGTGGAAAACTTATTTGAACAAATACTAAAGGAGAACTTCCCCAGTCTGGCAAAGGAAATAGACTTCCAGAAAGTCCAGGAAGCTCAGAGAGTCCCAAAGAAGTTGAACCCAAGGAGGAACACACCAAGGCACATCATCATTACATTACCCAAGATGAAAGATAAGGAGAGAATCTTAAAAGCAGCAAGACAAAAGGAGAGGGTTACCTACAAGGGAGTACCCATAAGACTGTCAGCTGATTTCTTGAGAGAGACCTTACAGGCAAGAAGGAGCTGGAAAGAAGTATTTCAAGTCATGAAAGGCAAGGGCCTACATCCAAGATTGCTCTTTCCAGCTTAGCTTTCATTTAGAATGGAAGGGCAGATCAAGTGCTTCTCATATAAGGTCAAGTTAAAGGAGTTCATCATAACCAAGCCCTTATTATATGAAATGTTAAAGGGACTTATCTAGGAAAAAGAAGATAAAAAACATACAGTGAAACAACAGTAAACTCACAATTATTAACAATCACACCTAAAACAAAACAAAAAAAAATAACAAACCAACTAAGCAAACAACTAGAACAGGAACAGAACCACAGAAATGGAGATCACATGGAGGGTTAGCAACAAGGGAGTGGTAGGGGGAGAGAGAGGGGAAAGGTACAGAGAACAAGTAGCATAGATGGTAGGGAGAAAATACACAGGGTGGGAGGTAAGAATAGTATGGGAAATGTAGAAGCCAAGAACTTGTAAGTATGACACATGAACATGAAGTAAAGTGGGGGGATGTGGGTGGGAAAGGGTTCGTAGGGTAGAGGGAAGTTAAGGGGGGAAAATGGGACAACTGTAATAGCTTAATCAATAAAATATATTTTTTTAAAAAGAGAAAGGACTTAGAAATCAATTTCAGTTTTTAAAACTGCTTTCCAGACACAGCTGAGTGGTCTCTTACCTCTTTGGTGTATTAACTTCTTCATCTCATAAGATGAAAAGATTGCTAGAAAATTTGATAAGACAGCCAAGACATGAAATCCAAGGTTCTCTGTCACAACTTACAGTCAATTTCCTATAGAAAAAATCTGTGGGCCCTGGCTGCATGGCTCAGTTGGCTGGAGCACAGTCCTACACACAGAAGTGTGCTGCTTCTATCCCCTGTGAAAGCACATAACTAGGTGCCAGTTTTGATCCCTAGTTAGGGCACATATAGGAGGCAACCAATCGATGTTTCTCTCTCTCTCCCCCTTGCTCTCTCTCTAAAATCAATAAACATATACTCTGATGTAGATTAGAAAAATAATCATGTGTGGCATTAGTATTCCCTTTCCAAAGACAAAGGCCTAAGGAAGCTTCCCTGTGGAAGGCACCGAGCCACATGCCACAAGGAGGCATGGGGCGATCCTAACCCAGCCCAAGGGTGGTGGGTGGGGAGAAGAAATGTGGATGTGGGGAGCAAGGAGGGTCTGAAGAAGGGTCCGATGGGGCCTCTAAGGAGCAGGGGGCCAGAAACAGCTCTGTGAGGAAAACGGTGCCAGAGAAGGCTGTGAAGGGCTCAGGGCCGCCGTGCCCTTGGGGGCCCCGTGCCTGCTCAGCAGGAGGAGCATCTTTCTTGGGTGGTGGCCCTGGAAGATACAACTCTGTTAGGAATGGAAATAGAAAAAGATCACAGGCTGGATGAATTTCATGAGGAAAGGCATAGAGTGATGGAGACATGAGGGTACTGATCTCTACAGTCACCATTTGTACTTACTTCTGCTGACAGCAGGCAGGGGCACAGGCTAGGGGTGCCTAGCACCTGAAGACAGCTGCTAGGGCAGGGGTGCCTACATTGGACTGAAAAAAGGGAGAGACCCCAATGGGAGGACCACCACGACCACCACCAGACCCCCAATGACTGGTTATCCCCAAAGTATGTGAGGTCAGGAAAAAAATTGGAGGGAAGGAGAAGAGAAGGGTTAATGGTCAAAATAGAAAATGTACATTTGGCAGATACTGGAGAGGAAGGAGAGCCAGCAAGCATTACTAAAAAGAACAGGGCAGATTTAAGATGAGAGCTCTAGCTCTTATTTCACTTTGCCTCTTGGTACTGGTCCTTAAAAGACAGACACCACTTGGTAAAGAAATTAAGTGCTTCATCACTTAATTAAGTGCTTCATCACTTAATTAAGTGCTTCATCAAGGCTATATAATTTTACATTTGAACTATGTATTTCAATGTAGCAAAACTTAAGATCCTACAATAAGCCAAAACTGGTGTAAGGCCCAGAGACAGAGGGGAAGAGCGCATGCTCTGTGCTCTCAGGGCTCATGGCTGCCCACACAGGGGGTGAGGAGCACACAGAAGCAGCGGCTAAGTGTGCAAGTGGCTGGTGCAGAATGTCATGGCAAGCCACAGAGGAGCAGATGTGACAGGGCGTGGGGTAGGGAGGCTGGAGGGCAGGGAGGGGTTCTGCGGGGCCAGGCTAAAGGAAGGCTGAGGGCGCTCCTATGCTGGGGCTGGGTGCTGTTCTGTAGCTACCAGACATTTAGAGTGAAGAGACGACCAGGTCTGGGCTTTAGAAAGGTATTTTATTGTGTGTATATTATTCTTCAATATGCCTGAATTTTTTATTTTAAAAGAGTGGGTAAGAGTGAAGCCAATAATGGATAAGACCCAGAACAGAAGTAAAAGGAGAACCAGAAGAAAGCTAAGTCAGGGACACATTAGCAAATGCTATAAGGACCGAAAAGGCCTTTGGCTCTGCAGCAGGAAGTCACCCGTGCACTGGTGCCTGCCCCCAACAGCCAGGTGAAATGGAGGCAGGTGAGGCTCCCTCCCCTGGGCCTGAGGTAAATAGCATGTTTTAACCATTAAAGACAAAAAAGAAAAAAAAGGGGGGGACAATATTTTCCTACATCTACACAAATTCAGGCATCTCTGCCAAAAAAAAGAAATACACACACACACACCTCCAAAAGCTATTTATCCCTAATAAAGAACAGTTTGCACAGTACGGGTTGATGAGGTGGCCAACTGCATTTGGGGAACGCTGTCAGAGCCTATAAGGAAGCTACACTCGTCTGTGAGTCTCCATGACCAGCATATAGTCCCCTGCATGTCCCACACTTAACTAGCTGCTAGACCCTGAGGGATACCCATAACTCCTCCCAAGAAGCTGAGAAACAGTGGCCTGGAGCTACATGTTCAGTTGTGCAGAAATAAAGAAGTTTGGTGTCGACATTCTCATTAAAACCTACTTGTGGTCAATGAATTTAAGTCACACTCTGTGTCTGCCTATTTTTATCATAGATTTAAAGTAATGACATATGTTTGTTTTCACTGGGTAAATCAGATTTTAGGAAAGCTTTTCCAGTTGTTACTGAAAATATACAAGGATTATTTGGTGACTTGGTCTTTAAGACATTAACCAATCTATCCTTTTGGTTCCTGTACTATTCTCACCTTGAGAAATATTTGGCTTAATTACTAGAAATAATTAAGCTTGATTTCAAATATAAAGTTGATAGAAGCTAGCTTTCCTAAGGATTTTGGAACTTGAAAATCATTCAGACACCTGGCTCTTCTTTGCCTCCTGATCTTCCAGTCAGAGGGTGAGAGAAGGGATGCATTACAGAGAGCAACTCTGCCCTCAGGGCAGCTGGGGCTTCATTCCTGCTCCAGCTGAGCCATGTGCAGGCAGCCACTTCACAGCCACAGCCACAGCCACAGCCACTGGGTGGGAGGGGACCTCAACTCTGCCCTGTGTCTGAGCTCCTCAGACACAACCAATCATAGCATTCTCCCTTTATGAGTCACATGTGTGGCAGTAAATCATTATAGCAATACTTCTGACAACACTGCCAGTGTAACTGAGATTATTTAACTTAGCAGCCCAAGACTGAATGCCTAGAAATTAATAGCTACACTACATCAGAATGTGCCCCAGCACTTAAACTAGACAGAGACAAGAGTTGGGGGGTGGGGTGGGGGGTATTCCTGGAGGAAGGAGCTTTCTTCATAGAAAAGACTAGCCATAAACCCCAGTGCCTGCCCTGGCTGGTATAGCTCAGTGGATTGAGCGCAGGCTGCAAACCAAAGGGTCACCGGTTCAATTCCCAGTCAGGGCACATGCCTGGGTTATGGGTCAGGTCCCCAGTAGGGGGTATGAGAGAGGCAACCACACTTTGATGTTTCTCTCTCTCTCCCTCCCTTCCCCTCTCTCTAAAAATAAATAAATAAAAATCTTTAAAAAAAAACCCAGAGCCAAATTTAGTTTTAAAATGTTTACTACATCCTTTCCAAAAGTCCTCAGAAAGTGAAATGCATGTAGCTAACATATAAAAAGAAGTCAGGTGGTCCACACTAGCAATATGTATTTTAAAAAACAGCACTGCCTGGGAGCAAGACATTTCAATGACTGACAACTGGCAAACATCATTTTGCCCTGAGCCTGATGGCAAAAAACCCCTATAAAATCACTAACAGCACATGTAAGTTAACTCAGATTGCTTCAGCATACTAAAACAAGAACATCCAAAGGCAACCACATTTCAAAAAAGATAGGATAAACAAGAAATCACCACTTCACATAGCAAGTAATAAGCTCATCACCCAAGAGATAAAAGACAAAAAAGATTTAATGGAATCAAACCAGGCTCAGGGAAAATTCATGAAACCCTCACTATTTATTTTATTTTTTTAAGATTTTATTTATTTATTTTTAGAGAGGGAAGGGAGGGAGAAAGAGAGAGAGAGAGAAACATTAATGTGCGGTTGCTGGGGGTCATGGCCTGCAACTCAGGCATGTACCCTGACTGGGAATCGAACCTGCGACACTTTGGTTCACAGCTCGCGCTCAATCCACTGAGCCACGCCAGCCAGGGTTATTTTATTTATTTTTAGAGAGAGGAGAAGGGAGGAAGAAAGAAGGAAACATCAATGTGTGGTTGTCTCTCACGCACCCCCTACTGGGAACCTGGCCAGCAACCCACACATGAGCCCTGACTAGGAGTTGAACCCGTGACCCTTTGGTTCGCAGGCTGGCATTCAATCCACTGAGCCACAACGTCCAGGGCTTGAAACCCTCACTTTAAAGTTGATGGAAGACAACTGGCCAGACCCAGGTCTGACCGCATCAGTGAGGTCTATACTCCTACAGAACAGAGATTGCCATGGGCTCCCAAGTTCAAGATGTCCCATGCATAAGGTCAAATCACTGGTTTTATTCTACCCTTTATTCAACATTGATCTGCAAAAAAAAATTAAATATTTGTGAGAATGAAACCAGGTCACAATGGAAGTCTGCATGCAAATGTTAGTCCATCCTGCCTCCTGAAGCCTCCGTCCAAACCGTAGAAAAGAAAAACTCCAGAGGACCCAGAGAATGGGCAATGGCCACTAGTCAACACATGAGTGTGGCAAATTTAGGAAAGCTGAGGTCCAGAAGGGAACTGGCAAATGAAAAGAAGAAACAAAGGGGCTGTAGAGACAGGGGCGTTGATTTGCCTAGAGTGGTCCTCGATTCGGCAGCCTGAGCAGCAGCAGTATGGAGCATGGTGGAAAACAGTGAGAGCAATTAGAGGTCTGCCTGGGAAACAGTCCCTACTCCTACAGGAAAGACTGAGTCTGTCACCAGAGCTCTTCTCTGTAAAGAAACAGTATCCAGGAGTACCGAGGAGGCCAGCCTGGCAGCTGGCGCCACAGAGTGCATCTTCCCCGGTTTAGGTCGTAGGGGTTGGCAGCACTATGCCCGTCTTTCACATTCACCCCAAGGTCAAGCCTGCCATTGCACAAGCCCCGCTTGTGTACATGGAGCTCCTGGTGATCTTTCTGTTCCCTCATAAGCATTGGGTTGGCCAAAAAGTTTAGGTTTTTCCATAAAACAAAAAAATACATTTTTGATTTTCACCAATAACAGTATTGTTTTGGCTATTTTGAGTATGTCATCTATCTCTCGCATGGTATAACATTGACTGTTCTCTACTCATGTCTTGACTTGATTGCTATGAACTTCAACTGGTCTACCCGACCCTGGAGCATCTTCCAGCAAGAAATCTCCAGCATAAAACTTTGCAAACCACTTTTGACACATTCAATCAGTCACAGCACCTTCTGCATACACTGCACAAATCTTTTTTTGTGTTTCAGTTGCATTTTAACCTTTCTTGAAATAATGGAGCATAATATGCCAGAAAGGTGCCTTATTTTCTTCCATCTTCCATATTAAAATGGCTACAAAAAATTCACCAATTTTGATTTTTTAAGTGCACGTTGATATGATAGCTATCACAATACAATATAACAAAATAATTTTAAATGAAGTTAAAGGCAACTAAACACTATTAGAGCCATCTTATGGAAAAAAACAAATGAACTTTTTTGCCCACCCCATATATGGTTGGACCCGACAACTTGAGGAAAATTGAACCTTGAAAAAAATAAAGAACAGAATAAAGAGAAAAACTGAATACAAATTAAACAAAGGTAACTCTGGGAATTGAACTTTACAAAGCTCTAAAATCCTCAGAAAGTCAAGATATTAAATCCATAAGGCCAAAAACAGTTGCTATGAAAAGGAACAATTAGCAACAAAGCAAGCTTTTTTGTTCACCCCCTCCCCCGACACACACACACAAACACATAAGCAATGAGTTAGAAAATAAAGTTTGTTCCACTAGTGCAAGCTTCAGGAGAACAAAGAATTTCATGTTTTGGTCATTGCTATAACTTGAGAACTTAGAGCAGTACTTGATAAATCCCCAGTAATGCTAAGGAGAGGGAGAGACAGACAGGAAAGAGAGAGGAAGGAGAAATCTGAAAGAAAATAATGATGGAAAATACAGGAAAAGATGAGGCAGATATGAATCTAGGGATGCAAAAGCTGTTAACAGGACTTCTGAAAAGAAAGAACAGCAAACAGAAGGGAAGAATTAATCACAGAAATTACAGCACTATGTTATTTGACACGATGGATAAAGAGAATATCACCTACCAATCCAGCGGAGGGAGGGCAGTGCACCTATTTTAAAGAGATGTCAATCAGAATAACACTAATTTTAAAATCAACAATAGATGCACGAAGACAATGAAGCAAAGCTTCCCAAGATCAAAGGGAAAATTATTTGAACTTAAAATTCTATTCTAAGCCAAACCAGCAATTAAATAATGGGCAAAAGTAACAATACTGTCGCACACACTAAGAGACTCTGCAAGCTTACCACTAGTGCACCCTTTCTGAAAGTACTCCAGCAAAATGAGGGTAAAAACCAAAAAAGGAAGATATGAGATTCAGGAAACTGGGTTTAACCCAAGTATCCAATGAAAACAAATCTCAGTACAGCAATTGTGTGGAGGATCCAGAAGGCAATCAGTCTGAATTTGATCAGGCAACCAATGAGCTCTAAGTAGGAAGCCTTCAGGAAAATGGATGCAGATCCCAAGCAACGGAAGGGAAAAGTGGCATCAGGGAACAGACTGTACATACTTATCCTCTCACCAAGAAAAAAGCAATCAAACTTGCAAGAAAGGGGACACACTGCATAGGAAACAGTCTAAAGATGAAGCAAACTAAAATGTGGTGCAAGTCAGGCAACTGATGGAAAAGCCCACTGGGCCACTTGTGTGCTGTGACCTCAGACCTACGGGGCCGACTTAGTCACGAGTCATACTGCATGCACCATAATAATCAAATTGTTGTTGACTGTTACTCAACTTTCAGAATTAATCTATAAAGCAGAAAATCTTGAGTTATAGCAACAAATTGGAATATTCATGTCATCTACCTTGACAGTGTAAAAGTAGAAGGTAGAACAGAGAAGGAAGAGCTGAGCACAGCTGGGAGGTGAGATCTCGTGGTGATGGGCAGTAGTGTTAGTCATGGCCTCACCTCTCAGAGTGGGGAGCCAGGAGATGTTGTTAGGAGTTGACAGAATAAAAAAACGTAAGTTTAAATGTACAGTTGAAAAAGGTGTATATGGTAGAGGAATTAAGCACACTGATATTACTGTCAAAAATAGGGATGGGAGTGAGGGGAACAGTGAGCTAAATCCTCATCTACTGCAGCAAGCCGTCACCAGGAATGTCTGAGATGGAAAATCAAGAAAGAACAGTCCAAGGACAGTATTTAGAAACATGGGAGCACCTAACTCATGATCTGAGAACAGAAATGGTTCAGTAGGGCTTTTGAGGAGCAGGGCAGGGGCAGGGAAGAGCAAGAACAAGAGCTTCCATTAAAAGCACTTCTAGTCCATTAGAATTTTAAAGTACATGCACTTACAATTTTGATTAAACAATTTAATGAATTTTTTTTTAAAAAAATACCAGCCCTAGCTGGTGTGGCTCAATGGATTGAGCACTGGCCTGTGAACAACAGGGTCACCAGTTCAATTCCCAGTCAGGGCACATGCCTGAGTTGCAGGCCAGGTCCCCAGTAGGGGGCATGCAAGAGTCAACCAAACACTGATGTTTCTCTCCCTCTCTTTCTCCCTCCCTTCTCCTCTCTCTAAAATAAATAAAATATTTTTAAAAATTAAAATAAAAAATAAATAAAAATATCAAAATCAAGTTTACTACTATAACATTAACCATATAAATCAGTCTCTGTCCACTGTTAGTATTTATCCACTATTAAGCTTCAATGGTGTTATTGTTACAGAACACAACAAGGGGGGCCTGGGACAATATACTATTATTGAAAGAAGGCCCCGGGTCCATTATGTCCGCCGCCCGAGGAAAGACGTCTCTCAATGCCAGAGATTTGTGAAAAGGAAAGGAAATGTTTATTTAATGCTATACAGACTTCAAGTAGTGACCTAATGTCTTCATCAAAAATCCCAAAGTCCCTTAAAACACCCACAAACACAGTCACAGTCCTTCCTTCCTTCCCCCCTTTGCCCAGTCCAGAGTACCGTATCTCAGGAAAGGAAATAGAAGTCCATGGCTCAGGCAGTCCTCTGGTTCTTCCCAGTTAATACTCCATCTCGACTGGGAGACCTCCCTGGGTTCCCGGCAGCCTCGGCGGAGTCGCCGGGATCTCTGCTAAAACCAGGTGGTGGTTCCCCTTCTAAAGCTGTGGGGGTCCCTGCTCTGTCCAGGCCTCGTGGTTCTCCCTCTCAGGGCTGCGGGAGTCTCCACTCTGTCAAGGCCGTGTGGTTCTCTCTCCTAAAGCAGCACGGTTCTCCCTCAATGGCTGAGGTCCTCCCTATTCTGCTAAAGCCACATGGTTCTCTCCCCCCAGGGCTGCGCATGGCTCTCCTTCTCAAAGCAGCATGGTTCTCTCCCAATGGCCGCCAAGTCTGGGTTTTAAATCCCCGAGGCCAATCTTCCTCTGCAGCCTCATTTCCGACTCCTCCCACACTTGGCTTCACTTGCCAGAATTCATATCCTTCCAGCTTTACTGGGCTGCCATCATGAGTCTGGGCAGGTGTGGCCCCCATGTCCTGGAGCCAATCTTCTCCAAGCTCCCACGCAGGCGCTGTAGCTTGGGGGATCTGCCCCCCAGTCATGTCTTGGTGGGGAAGTTACTTCCATTCCCCTGGCTCAGAGATGATCACAGCTATTTAACATATCTAAGCGACCAGCCAAAGGCTATAGATATGTTAAATGACCACGCCAGAGGGTAGCTGCAAGGCTGTTGCTATGCAAAACAGCTCTCAATGGCCTTGCTCCATTTGTCCCTTCCCCCAACCCACACCCTGGGGGGTGGGGGGTGGAGACATCTTAAAATCTCCTGGACACCTTAAGTTCTGGACCCCACTTCAAATGCCCATTTGGGGTCCCCCCTCTTGGCTGCACCCTGTAACATTATTATAATGCAGTTTCTAGACCAACAGAGGTGAATTTTAGTTGTCATTTAATTTAAATGTATATATTATAATTCATCTAATCTAATACATACATTTTCCTCATTTTTATGGCATTGAAATCAGGATGCATTCACTTCATTTGCAGGTTTTTCTTTCTTTGTGGCACACACATTATGATGACGTCTCACAACCAACGGTGTCTTATATTTGCTATTTAGGATACTTGTATGACATCATACAACTGGTTATTTTCCCCCTACATCGCTTTATGAAATTGTAACAGGATCAGCCAAGAGGGGTGCCCTAAATAGGGATTTGGAATGGGGTCCAGAACTCAGGGTGTCCAGGAATATTAGGATGTCCTCACCTGCACAGGTGTGAGTTGGGGGAAGGGACACATGGAGCAGGGCCATTGAGAGCTGCTTTGCATAGCAACAGCTTTGCAGCTAACCTCTGGTGTGGCCATTTAACATATCAATAACCTTTAACTGGTTGCATAGATATGTTAAATAGCTGTGGCCATGCTCTGAGCCAGGGGGATGGAAGGAACTTCCCCACCAAGACATAACTGGGGGGCAGGTCCCCCAAGTTACAGTGCCTGTGTGGGAGCTTAGAGAAGATTGGCTCCATGACATGGGGCCATGCCTGCCCAGACCCACAATGGCAGCCCAGTGAAGCTGGAATGATACGGGAGTGCTGACAAGTGTGGTCAATTGTGGGGGGAGTCGGAAATGGGGCTGCAGAGGAGGATTGGCGCAGCAACTATTGGAAGGAGAAACATGTGGTTTTGGCTGAGTGGAGACTCCCACAGCCCTGTGAGAGAACCACACAGCTTTGCCACAGTGGGGACCCCTGCAGCTTTAGAAGGAGGAACCACCACCTGGCTTTAGCAGAGATCCCAGCGACACAGCTGATGGTGCCGGGAACCAAGGGAGGCCTACCAGCTGAGACGGATTACTGGGAAGAACTGGAGGGCTGCCTGAGCCACGGACTTCTATTTCTTTTCCTGAGATACGGTACCCCAGACTGGGCAAAGGGGGGAAGGAAGGACTGTGTGTGTTTGTGGGTGTTTTAAGGGACTTTGGGATTTTGATAAAGACATTAGGTCACTATTACTTTAAGTCTGTATAGCATTAAATAAACATTTCCTTTCCTTTTCACGAATCTCTGGCATTGAGATATGTCTTTCCTCTGGCGGTGGACATAACGAACCTGGGGGGTTCCTTTTAGTAATAGTATATCGTCCCAGGCCCCCCCTTGTTGTTTTGTTAACAAAATCATAGACTGTTTCATCTTCCCATTATTCTGCCTTTCCCACATTCTACTCCACCCATGCTCTGGCCTTGGAGTCTTTTCCTGAACACCTTGGGACCCCTGGACCAGCTGCTGTCTCACCTGGAAAGCTCCCACACCCCCAGCTGTCTCCTCCCATGGCTGGCTCCTTCAGATCATAAAGTCTTAGGTAAATGTCACCTCCTTGGCGCACCTTGGTGACCACCAAATTGAAAGCAGCTCTACTGCCTAGAAAAAGACCCTGTCATATTACCCAGTTTTATTTTCATCGAAGCACTTTCTGATATTTTCACTGATTTGTCTCCTTCCTCACTAACACATAAGGTCCCCGAGAGCAGATCTTGCCTGTGTTATTGAACACCATATTCCAGCACCTGGAATACAGCCTAGCTCCAGGAGGTGCTCACATATTTCTAGAATGCTTTAGAGAAATAACACCAGACCATGGACACAAGAGCTAATCATTTAGCAAGCAACTATGTTTCAAACTTGTAAATAATGTTGCCTCTTTATTTTTCTATGAAAAACAATCTCATATGTAAAAATTATTTTGTTAGGAAGATCCATTTCTGATTGCAACTCAGTTAAATGTAATTTTAGACATACTGATAGACATATACCTGTATTGATTATTGAATAGTTTCCAGCATGAAACAATTCATTCCATCCTTAATTTATCTGTACATGTTCAAATCTACCTACTCATGACCAGAAATGATATCAAACATGTAACAAAGTAGGATGAAAAGAACTAGGCAGTTTCAAGAGTGTGATTATCTTGAACTTTTTACATTTTAAGAAAGAGTAGTCATCTCTATCAAGGGAAAGATGAAGTTAAAATTACTGTTTGCACTTAAATTTTCCCACAGTCCAATTCAAAGAATTAATTCCACTAAAGTTTGTCTGATATTGCAGAACATCAAACAGGAACATAATGAGTAACTTACTATCAATTTATTTATTTGCATTTCATATGTATGACAAAGGATAAAATAAAAAGGCTGAAATCCTGAAAAAGTGTACTGTTTTTTTATTCAAAAGTCCATGATTCTTTGGGAGATTATACACGATTGTTTTCCAGTAAGATCATAATTTCTACAATTTCTATAGCAACCACAAATGCGAAAGGTTCCTGCTCTCCTCACCCCAACTCACTTTTGGCACCTATGCGTGAAATGTCACTTCTGAAAAATGGGGGAAAATGTGAATGCTGGGTTTCTATCACAGTACTCCTTTTCCTGATTGCTGATTTTGGAATATTGATTCAAGAAAGAGTAACAGTATCTCATCAATAAAAATCTTTTTCTAACTAACTTATATAGCTGTCTCAGGAAAAAAAAAAATAGAAACAGCAGCCAGTTCTCAGAGGTAAAGGAGCAATGGCTTATCCTTCCCAACTTCCAATTTTAAATTTAGAATTACTCGGCAATTCTACAAGAGGTAGCAGAATGTCTGGCAGGGGCTCTGGATTCAGGACTTTAGAATGCAGTTCTAACTCCTTACATTCTTCAGAACCCCTGTTACACTTGAAGAAGAGGCGCTCTCATCTCCGAGTGCAGAGAAGCCACCAGGAGGACAAATGTGTTGATTCCTGGTGGAGAAGAGGAGCCTAGCCACAGGACTGGCAATTAGGAGAGGATTTTTTAAAATCTGATTAGAAAAGTGCATCATTTATAAAGCATACCACTCTTGAGTCTTCACTTAGTCCATCAAAAAGAAGTTCCCAAAACAAGGATGCTTCAGGAGGGAGACAGCCAACATAGACTATCATGGTCCAATACTTAAATACAAAGAATACAACTCCTATTTTTCATATATGAGAAGGATTTATGAGCAAGGTATTGACCTCTTTGGCCCAACTCAAATTTATGTTTTTAGCTATGCTTCAGATCCACTGGATATTGCCAAGAAAAATCCCTCCCCCACAAAAAATCTGAGTTTTTCAGCACCCGTAGAGTTTAATGGGTCTTTCTGAGAACTACTGTTAAGCTGACAAGGGTTGGGGGAGTCTTACGCCACCCTTTCTACAAAACCTAATAAGGCATTTTTATTGCAAAACAAAAGGTGCTAATGTTATGAAATTCGGAGCGGGGGGCGGTGGAATAAGACTCTATGACAGTCTTCTTTCATTTGAATTAACACTGGACTATTTCCAACGTCTAGCACTACATATGTGGTTAAACTTCTGGAGGGGAGGGAGGAAGAAATGAAGGAAAAGGGAACTCCAAAACCTCCTGACAAAGTAGCCAATCCATCACAAGCTCAAGGGCTTATTTCTGCCAGCCACTGGCTCACAAATATTTTTCCCCATTTAAAGAAGTCCATGTGAATGAAGTTGGGGTGAGCAGGGAACACACCAAGAAGGAGACTGCAGCCTTCTCTGAACAACCCCACCCTATGTCCTTAGCGGCAACTGACTTCATCTGTCATTGCAGCATTCACAGTAAGCAACACCTTTCTTTAAAACTTTTCTTGTTCTTGCTGCTTTTCTTGCCATTCTTGTCCTTGTTTTCTGACATCTTCTTTGCTCTGATTTCTCTCATTAGATCAAAGAACACCTGGGTTGAGAAGAACAGGGAGGAAGAAGTCATTTAATGACTTAATAAAGCAATTAGACTAAGCACAAAGCCATACTTATTCCTATAAACCATATACCATCAAAAACAAAAAGCCTAGAGCAAGTAAGAATAACTTACATCAAACACATATTCCAACTCACCAAAGATATCATCTCAACTGATATCATACAGCTGGTCAACCTAAGGACAGATGCATCATACTGTTACTATTATTCAACGGCTTCTTTCAAAAAAATTGTAAAACCTTTTCTTCTGAAAAGTATGATGAAGGATAAAACAGCACTGAACAAACAGATCTATTATACTTAGTGACATCCCAAATACTGAGAGTGACAATAGTAATCAGACTTTCTAGCATTCCCAACCACCAGAAAAGGAAAATGATATAAGTATCTGGACCTTATTTAATCCTTATAAGGACCATATAAAGGTTAAGAACATCATTTTGCAGGACAGTGTTCCCAGCATAACTCAACAGCAGACTTGAGAAAGCAGTTGTGCGAGGGAGAGATGGGTAGGAGCTGGGGAGGGGTGAGTCGTAACCTAACAAAGGCTCCAGAAACTGGGGAAAGGGAGGGAGGGAGAGGTCTGGCAGGCTTCCCTGCCCCCTGCCGGTATACTCTGCCCTATTGCTGAGGAACAACCCCTCCTCCGTTCCTCATTCCTCACAATGTCAGATGAAAGGAACTCTTATCAAGAACTGAGAGACTTGGGGACTTCCAGCAAGATGGAGGCATAGGTGGATGCACCGTACCTCCATGCACAACCAAGATTAGAACAACAACAATTTAGAGGCAGAATAACACCCAGAACTGACAGAGAATTTATCTGAATGGGAGTCGGACAGCCAAGAAGTTGAAGTAGACCCATTCATCCAGACTGGTAGGAGGGGCGGAGAGGAGGAGCAGGTGCGGGTTGTGGTGCCCAGAGATCGGGGAGAACTGGGCGCATAAGGCAACCGGGAGCCTGTAAGCCTTCCAGGATGTGCAAGATTGCAGCGCAGCGGTGGACCCTGAGTACGCAAGTGGCGGCTGGCAGACCCAGTGAGGTGGCATTGTGGACCAGGGCAGAGCGCGCAACCCAGGATCCCAGGGGGGGTTACTGAGGCCCCAGGAGAGCAGAGCTACCGCCATTGTTTGCCCCCACCCCCACATACAACGTCACAATCTAGCGACTGCGGTGCCCAGCCCTGGTGAACACCTAAGGCTCTACCCCTCACCGTAACAAGAGCGACTAGACCAAAAAAAAGAGAGAGAGAGAGACACATGTCTCCAACAGAAACAGCTCAATCCCCCAGGACTCATCCTTTTGAGCGACCAAGAGATAACCAATCTATCAGATGCAGAGTTCAAAACACTGGTGATCAAGAAGCTCACAGAATTGGTTGATTTTGGGCACAAATGACATGAAAAAATGCAGGTTACCATAAAAGAGATGAAGGAAGATGCACGGAGAACCAATAGTGAAGGGAAGGAAACTGGGACTCAAAACAATAGAGTGGACCAGAAGGAAGAAAAAAACAACCAAGCAGGAAAGAATGAAGAAATAAGAATTCAAAATGAGGAGAAACTTAGGAACCTCCAGGATATCTTTAAGTGTTCCAACATCCGAATTATAGGGGTACCAGATGGGGAAGAGGAAAAGCAACAGATTGAGCACGTATCTGAACAAATAATAAAGGAGAACTTCCCCAGTCTGGCAAAGGAAATAGACTTCCAGGAAATCCAGGAAGCTCAGAGAGTCCAAAGAAGTTGGACCCAAGGAAGAGCACACCAAGGCACATCATCATTACATTACCCAAGATAAAATGGAGAGAATCCTAGAAGCAGCAAGAGATAAGGGGACAGTAACCTACAAAGGAGTTCCCATCAGACTGTCAGTTGATTTCTCAAAAGAGACCTTGCAGGCAAGATGGGGTTGGAAAGAAATATTCCAAGTCATGAAAGACAAGGACCTACATCCAAGATTGCTCTGTCCAGCAAAGCTCTCATTTAGAATGGAAAGGCAGATAAAGTGTTTCTCAGATAAGGTCCAGTTAAAGGAGTTCATCATCACCAAGCCCTTATTTTATGAAATGTTAAAGGGACTTATCTAAGAAAAGAAGATAAAGAAAAAACATGTATAGTACAAGGACAGCAAACTCACAATTATTAACAACCACACCTAAAGCAAAACCAAAAGAAACTAAGCAAACAACTAGAACAGGAACAGAACCACAGAAATGGAGATCACATGGAGGGTTAGCAACAGGGTAGTGGGAGGAGGAGAGAGGGGGAAAATGTACAGAGAATAAGTAGCATAGAATGTAGGTTGAAAATAGATAGGGGGAGAGTAAGAATAGTATGGGAAACGTAGAAGCTAAAGAACTTATAAGTATGACACATGGATATGACTAAAGGGGGGGATATGGCTGGGAGAGGGTGTACAGGGTGGGGGGAGTGAAGGGGAAAAAATGGGACAACTGTAATAGCATAGTCAATAAAATATATTTTAAAAAAAAAGAACTGAGAGACTTGTCCTTTGAATCCCACTGTGGTACATTTAGATAGATTACCATCTATCACATAGTTTGGGGTTTTGCCCTCTGCTACCAGCAATTGTACCAGCAAAAGTACTGACTATACCCAATAGACAAAATATGCCCCCCAAACCAAACATTTGAGATTTCTCCTAGAGAAGGACCAGACAAAGTGGGAGACAGTGTGGATGCTTTTATCATTGGACGTTCACACAAACCACAAGCTCCTTTTATCTTCACAGGTGGACCTTCTCAGAGGAAGCAAGACCACGCTCACTGAGTGTGGGATGTCACCAGCATTTACCACCAGCTTGGGGCACAGAAAAGGGCTCCCCCAAAACCCCTCACATTGGAGCAGGCACCCCTTTCTCCAGCATTCAGGAAAGCACCCCACCCATAATAGGAACAGTGAAGAGCTTCAAAAGTTACAGGGTTTTTTTTGTTCTAACGAAAGATGGGAGGAGGGGAATGGAGTATGTCCAACTTAAAATGATGACAAACATGTTCCCTGGCTGATCTTATCAGCCCTTTGTGTAAACTGTTTGCAAGTGAATACAATACTACCAGTCAGAAGTTTCTGCTGGTTCTTGTTTGGCAGGTCAAGCTGGTCAGGTGGAGGAAGGGGAGATGACAGGCTGCGGTGCAACAGCTCCTCCCTACCCTATCCCACCCAAAAACACACATCGACATCTCCATGCTGAGAAAGCCTTCCTGACTTTTTCAAAATAAGTACATGTCTGGATTTCCTATGGGTTTTCTAAAGCTGGGAACAATTTTATAGAGAGAAAGAGAGTTGGAATAGCACAAGAGTCAACGTAAGAGTCGGGATAACAATACAAAGAAGAATGTGGCTGACAAATGAACATCATATTGCAGACTACAACTAAACAGATTTATGTTGTAGGTGCTGCTCAAGTGCTTCTGAAGTGAACTGCTGCTATTATGACATTCTAAGGGTACCAGTGTTCCTCTAGCATCCTTCAAGCTTATCTCCGTAAGAAAGAGAAACATAAGCCCAGGCTGGTGTGACACAGTGGAGTCAATGCCGGCTTGTGAACTAAAGGGTCATTGTCAGGGCAAATGCCTGGGTTGCAGACCAGGTCCCCAGTTAGAGGTGCGCGAGAGGCAACCACACACTGATGTTTCTCTCCCTCTTTCTCCCCCTCTTCCCTTCTCTTTAAAAATAAATAAAATCTTTATTAAAAAAAGAGAAAGAGAAACATAAGCAGTGATCTAGGGGATTTAGCTGCTGAGGCTGCATAAGGCAGGACAGACATACTGACTGCTTGGTGCCGAAGTGAAATGGGTTTACATTTTACCAGACTATGAGCCATGCAGTAAGAGCCGATGAGTAAGGTGAAGGCACAGGGAAGGCCTCATTTTTTGAGGTTGTCCGTTGTAGCCAGATAACAACCACTTTGAACCTAGATTTACTTTTAAAGTCTTAACAATAGCAATCACTGGTAGATGGATTTTCAATTTGTCACTGTTCATCATTAACAGGACCATCTTTTCATTAGCTTCAGAGATTTGAAAGAGAAAATATGCTGAAGTTCAGTATGGAAGAGAAAGGAAATCCCTGCAGATTTGATTCTGGAGGGCAAATATTATTTAGAGGTTCAGTTATAAAGACACAACTCCTTGGCTCTGCCTGTGGATGAAAAGGTGAAAAGAATAAATCTAACCAATAACTCAAATGAGAACAAAATCAAGACACACTGAGTTTCTTCAGGGAACCCCCTAAATGGGACACAGCCAGCCCTGTGCCTGAAGAACAAGCTATGAAAGATGAGAGAGCATGGAGAAGTTACAAAAAAGTCCTCACTAAAGGTTGTGAATATGTGGTATGACTTGAAGCAAACTGAAGACACCAATTTTACCACAGGCTAATGGATATAAACAAGTTCCTATGCATCTCAGCATCACTATAATGGAATGACGTCACTTGAGGACTTGCTATACTTATTATATCCACCCTTCCAGCAGAGTCTGCACAAACAAATGGCCTCACCTCACCACCCTTCCAGGGCTGTGCCGACACCAGGCACCTCCAACAAGGCTTGCAACAAAGTGAAAGGACTCTGGGTTGTTTTAAAACAAGAGTGAAACCCTCCCAGTGCTTCTCATTATAATGACGTAGACACCTGGAAAAATCCCTAGTTCCCATAAATGGTTCCCTTAAAACAAAACCTATGAGATACCTAGTTCTGCTGTTTCTCAAGTCTGTTTCCAAGAAACTGGCGGAGAGCACACCCACCTTGTCCACATTGGCCCGAGTCTTCGCCGAGGTCTCTACATACTGCACGCCCCACTCCTCGGCTTTGCTCCGCGCCTCCTCCACTGGCACCTGCCTCCGCTCCTCCAAGTCTGACTTGTTTCCCACCACCAGCAATGGAATTTTATCTTCTTCAGCCTTAACACGGAGGATCTGTTCCCTAAGGCAGTAGTACATCAAATATAAAATCATCTAAAATGAAATGCTTCCAAAGGCAAAAGAAGAAATTGCTATACTTGCAGCATATCCCTAGGACACACTTCCGACCTAGATCCTGCATAAACCAGAAAAGGGTTTTCCAAGTCTGGTGCTCGGAATGACCTGGTGTGCTCATTTCATGCAGATTTCTAGGCCCCACACTTGCCCTGTGGGAGTAAATGCTTGAACAGGAGCCCAGGATTCTGCATATCAAATGGGTCCCCAGTTTATGCCCAGGTAAAAAAAGAAGAAAACACACACACACACACACACACACACACACACACACACACACAAGAACTGTAAAGATAAAAACAAGCTGAAAGAGTATCTTTATACATAAAATGCTTAATAAGTTCCCTGAAGAAATAAATTGTATTTCTTTGTGAGAATAAAAGCTATGAAATCCAGTGTTTTTCACATGAAAGGTTAACAGTCAATTAGTAGATCATGAAATCAATTTAGTGGGTCACAACCAATCATTTTTTCCCTCATTGAAAAAGAATAGGAAAGAAATATCAAAGGGAGTCTCTAGTAAGAACTTTTTTCATTTTTTTTAGCAAGTTTGGTTAGGAATTAAAGTGAAAATGAGGAAGCTAAATATCCCCTCAAGACTGGGAAGCAAGCACCTGTGAGCCATGGAGGAGCCCTCACTAAGTGAGCTCCAGGAGACCAGCTGAGTAAGAAAGAATGGTTCTGTGAAACTTCTGTTGTGATATCTGTATGTGCCTGTGCACCACCTTCCCCACCCCTCCGCACCCCCACTCCACTTAGACATAGTCAATGTCACAAGCCACAGGATGGGGACAGCTATGTTAGGCTGTATTGTAACTGTATTTAACTGTATTGTAATTGTATTTAACATACATTATTTTTCCACACAAAGTGAAAAGAAAGGAAATACTCCAAGGTCTATGAAAAAGTATTTCAAAAACATCTTCTCTAAAAGAACTGTTACCTATAGCACATTAAAATTTACCTCTACTAAAAATAATCAGCTATCTAAAGTTATTAATCAAAACCAAATATTAAAAAAATTAAATACTCCTCTTGCACTATTCTAATTCAGTGGGAACCCTTCAAAAATGTATTTTGTGGATATCTGCATTGATTTGTATATGATTTAGGATAATATTTTATAATAAAAATATTTCAAATTTCTTTCAGTCAACTGAAATGCCAGATATCAAATATTTTAAGAAAAATGAACAGACATTAGATGCTTGAAAACTGCTATCCCCTACATTTCAACATTTAGTACTTATGTGATCAATATAAATTATAAACAACAAAAACTGATAGCTTTCTGGCTCATTAGTCTTTTCTTTCTTTCTTTTTTAATATATTTTTTAAATTTTTAAAAAATATATCTTAGTGATTATGCTATTACAGTTGTCCCATTTCCCCCCCTTCACTCCCCTCCTCCCTGTACACCCTCTCCCACCCACATTCCCCCTCTTTAGTTCATGTCCTTGGGTCATAAGTTCTTTAGCTTCTACATTTCCCATACTATTCTTGCCCTCCCCCTGTCTATTTTCTACCTACCATCTATGCTACTTATTCTCCATACCTTTTACCCCTCTCTCATCCTCCCACTACCCTGTTGCTATCCCTCCATGTGATCTCCATTTCTGTGGTTCTGTTCCTGCTCTATTTGTTTGCTTAGTTTGCTTTTGTTTTAGGTGTGGTTGTTAATAACTGTGAGTTTGCTGTCTTTTTACTGTATATATTTTTTATCTTTTTCTTAGATATGTCCCTTTAACATTTCATAAAATAAGGGCTTGGTGATGATGAACTCCTTTAACTGGACCTTATCTGAGAAGCACTTGATCTGCCCTTCCATTCTAAATGAAAGCTTAGCTGGATAGAGCAATCTTGGATGTAGGTCCTTGCCTTTCCTGATTTGGAATACTTCTTTCCAGCCCCTTCTTGCCTGTAAGGTCTCTTTTGAGAAATCAGCTGACAGTCTGATGGGAACTCCTTTGTAGGTTACTGTCCCCTTATCTCTTGCTGCTTCTAGGATTCTCTCCTTCATTTTATCTTGGGTAATGTAATGATGATGTGCCTTGGTGTGCTCTTCCTTGGGTCCAACTTCCTTGGGACTCTCTGAGCTTCCTGGATTTCCTGGAAGTCTATTTCCTTTGCCAGACTGGGGAAGTTCTCCTTTATTATTTGTTCAAATAACTTTTCCACTTTGTTGCTTTTCCTCTTCTCCTTCTGGTACCCCTGTAATTCAGATGTTGGAATGTTTCAAGATGTCCTGGAGGTTCCTAAGCCTCTCCTCATTTTTTTGAATTCTTATTTCTTCATTCTTTGTGGATGTTTTTTTTTTTCTTCCTCTGGTCCATTCCATTGATGTGAGACCCAGTTTTCTTTCCATCACTATTGGTTCCCTGTGCATTTTTCTTCATTTCACTTAGTGTAGCCTTCATTTTTTCACCTAATTTGCGACCAAAGTCAACCAATTCTGTGAGCATCCTGATCACCAGTGCTTTGAACTGTGCATCTGATAGGTTGGCTATCTTTTGGTCACTTAAAAGTATTGGCTCTGTGGCTTTGATCTGCTAAATCTCCCCCCCACACCTCTGGTCTGGTCTCGCCTGTTATATATGAGGGGCGGAGCCTTAGGTGTTCACCAGGGCGGGGCAACCCAGTCCCTGGGTTGTGACACTGTATGTAGGGGAGGGGTCAGAGAGGGAACAATGGTGCTCGCTCTACTCTCTATTGGATTTTAGTCCCCTCTGCCACTTCCCACAAGCAAATGGGGCCCTTCTGGTGCTGGTTCCCAGGTGGGTGGGCTTGTATACATTCTAGGACCCTGTGGGTCTCTTCAATGAACTCTCCTGTGAGGCTGGGAGTCTCTCCCGGCACCTCAACCTCCACAAGTGTTTTCAATCAGTGCTTTTAGGCTTTACTTCCCTGCACTGGGGCCCTGGGTTGCGAGGTCTATCTCGCTGCCCGTTTTCACCTGGTTTATCTATGCGCAAATGTGTGAATGCGGACAGCCAGCTGCCTTACTGGGTCTGTTCATTGCCTCCCCTGGCCCGTGCCCGGGGTCTGCCACTGGTGTCTGCTAGCCTCCACCTGCACCCTGCACGCATGGATCCGCCAGCCACCACTTTTTCCTGCCTTGACCCCTCTCTGCCACCCACCAATTCTGCTCCTCTTACCGGTCTGGATGAATGGTTGTCAGGACTTCCATACAGTTCAATTTTCTGTCTGTTCTGGTTGTTTTTTGGTTTTTAAATTTTTGTTGTCCTTAATTTTGGTTGTGCGAGGAGGCACAGCAGTGTGTCCACCTACGCCTCCATCTTGGCCAGAAGTCTGGCTCATTAGTCTTACACAGGAATATAAAATTACCTGATTAATAAACATATTGATCCAAAAATGGAAGTACCAATTTCTGGTCTCTTATAGCAAAGCCTATTTCTTTAGTTTATAGAAGATGTCAAAGTTTCAAAATAGAGTATATTAACATTTTGTTTTATGTTGGTCTTTCCATTTGGAAGATAAATACAGAAATGGTACATTTGTAATGTGCTAACAGGCATCAAGTGACTGATTTTAATCCAAAGGCTCAGATAACCTACATGATTCCAAAGATAAAGAAACCTGGGCAGCTCTGAGATTTGTATCTAAATGTCAGAGTTCAAGTTGGAAGAACTAACTTCCCTTCCTTTTTCCTTTAGGTAGTCCTGTCCTTTCTCTTCTAAAAATCCCTCTTCTCTAAGTAACCAAAACCCTTCTTCCAAGATGAGATGAGACTGCTCCAACTCTACGAGAACACACAAATAGTGCAAGAGTTTGTGTGTGTGCATGTTAATCCAAGGGAGACAAGACAAGAAGGCCAGGGTGGCATCATCTATTCTCTGGAGATGACTCTTCTACTGCCCAACATTGTCTTTGTGGCGAGTCACAAAGCAATGAAAATCAAAAGGCTCAAGAAAGGGAAGAAAGTAAGGTAGTGTGCATCTGTTCTGTTTTACCACAAGGAGGCATAAAAACAGGATTGTGTAGCTGCAAACACAATTATGAGTCCATGGGCTATATCCACATACAGAAACCTCAAGATATGTCAGAGACGTCTAAAAAATTAAAGGACTTCTCGTCAGGAGTCCTAGTCATTTGACTGATCAATACAGCACAGATACCCAAAGTGTGAGGTCCTGCAACTCGGAGTCACTCCCTTATTACTTGACACTTTCTCAGCTGGTCTCCTGGAGTTCACCTCCTGAGGGCTCCCTCCATGGCTCATGGGTGCTTCCTTCCCAATCTTGAGGGGATATTTAGCTTCCTCATTTTCACCTTAACTCCTAACCAAACTTACTAAAAAAATGAAAAAAGTTACAGTGGGTTTTTTTTTCCTTTTTTAGTTCCCTGTTAGACTCCAGATCTGGATATTAAAGGAAAGAGTCATCGGGACAGATAGATTTGTGAGGAAGATAAATGAAAAAAAAAATTGTGTAAGAAAAAATGGGAAGGGCATGGTGGAAAGAGAAAAAGACACTTCCCATTAGAATTCCCATAAGAATTATGCCTAACGGCTCACTATTTCCTTACAACAAAATAAACTTAAGGTGTCTTTACCATATTTTCAAATGATTTAGAGCAGTGACTATTCCACCCACCATGTAAGGACCACCATGTAAGCACACTGTGAGAGGGCCTGGGGACACAGCACAATAAAGGGTGGAATTTGCAATCTAAAGCATCATTTCATTTCCTCAACTAACAAGCATATCTTCACATAAGGAAACAGAATCTCCGATGCTAAGTAAGCTTGCCCAGGGTTATTAAACTGGTAAGTGGCAAGGATTTAAACCCAGCTCTGTCCGATTCTAAAGCTGGGTTCTTTCTACTCAACTATGCTAAGTCCTTATGACAGCAGCAAATGGTCACTCTGACGCACATCTTTCACTCTGCTGACAATGTTTCATAACCTTCAAAATAGATCAAACTTGTTGCCTTTCTGGCAAAATTATCAAAAAGATAGAGTTAACTATTATTAATCACCGTCTCTCAGGATTTATAGGAAAACAAAACCATGGGCTCTTGAATGTATGAAACAGTTTTGTCCCCCTTACGAACAACAGACTGAGATAATTTATACTTAAAAATCATTATAAAACAGGGAAGTCCAAACAGATTGTAACAATAATGAACTATAATGTGCCAAGATTCAAAAACCCCAGAAAATTCGTTAGAAGGATTCTTCCTAATTATAGGCTCAACCCTCCACTACTCCTCTGAGCCCCAATTCCTTCTAAGTCCAGACATGTGAAAGGAAGACAAAAAGCCTCCTGGAGGCTGGAGGCCATCCCTAGCACACCTGAACTCCGCCGTTGCCGTGAATGATTCGTGCTCAGTAATTGAGAACACCAGTAGAAAGCCTTCCCCACTCCGAAAGTAGTTGTCTCGAATGGCTGCATAGTCCTCTTGTCCAGCAGTGTCCAGAATGTCTATCTGGACTTCCTCTCCATCAAGCACGACTTTCTTTCTGTAACTGTCAGCTTTGGTAGGTTCATAGTCTTCGACAAACTGAGGAAATATACAACATTATCAGTAATCAACACAATTTTAAGGGAAATAAAATCTGCCAAAAAAATAAATGTCAATCCAATTTTATAGATGAAGGAACCAAGCACACAGCAGAATACTGGGCAACATTACAGTCAGTATAAAATTATAATACAAACACTGGCAAGGGTGAGAAACAGGAGCTCCTATTCATAATCCACGAAACTAAACTCACCTGAAAAGTAATTTCACAAGAGGTACCAAGAGGCTTAACTAATTATATGACACTATAAACTCCAAGTGTATCAAAGATTAAATGTAAAAAATAAAACCCTCAAGTACCAGAAGAAAACGTGGGTGAAATCCCTTTAATACCTTTAAGTAATGAAAGTCTTTTTAATAACAATGAGTCAAAATCCAGAAGCCAGGTTAAAAAATATTTGATAAATTAGACTAAGTAAAAAAGTAAAAATACTTCTGTTTGGCACAACACCCTATAAACAAGGACCAATGACAAACAAGGAAAACGTATTTGAAGCCATATCACAAAGATTTTTTCCCCTCTCACAAAAAGGGAAGGGAAAAAAGATCAACAATCCAATGGGAAAAAGTGGCAACAAACATAAACAATTCACAGAAAAATAAATATTGATACATATGATATTAAGCCCATGAAGAAATGTTCATACTCAGTAATAAAACAAAAATTGTAACTATATGGAAATACTAGAATGGCAAAATTCCCAGCCTGACAACATACTCTGGAAAACGCACTCTTGTACATTGCTAGCAGAAGTAGAGAGCAGTACATCCTTATGGAGATGAACATGGCAACACCTGATAGAACTCGAGAAGCACTTATCCTCTGTCCCAAACTCAATAATGAAAAGATAAATTGCCCAATGAAAAAATAGGCAAAAGATCTCAATAGACATTTCTCTAAAGAAGATATACAAATGGCCAGGAAGCACATGAAAAGATGCTCAACATCATTAATCATTAGGGAAATGCAAATCAAAACCACAATAAGATACCATTTCACAACTACTAGGATGCTACAATCAAAAAAAGATGGATGACAAAAAGTGTTGACAAGAATATAGAGAAACTAGAACTCTCATACAGTGCTAGGGGAATAATAAAAAGGTGTGGCTGTTCTGGAAAACCGTTTTGCAGTTCCAGGATATTACGTATCCTAATAGCCAAAATGTAGACTGCCGATTGATGGATGGATAGACAAAACATGGCATATGCAGATAATGGAAGATTACTCTGACATCAAAAGTAAAAAGCAATGATTCATGCTACAACATGGATGAACTTTCAAAGCATTATGTTAAGTGAAAGAAGCCAGATATAAAGGTCACATATTGTATGATTCCATTCATATAAAATGTCTGGGACAGGCAAATCCATAAAACCAGAAAGTGGTTGTCAGGGACCAAGGTGGGAGAGAAAGCAGTAATGAGGAATGACTAATACACAAGGTGTTTGGGCGGAAGAAGTGATGAAATCTTCTAACCTCACAGTGGTGATGCTTGTGCACCTGTGTGGATATACTAAAAATCACTGAACTGTACACTTTAAAAGGGTGAATTTCATGGTGTGTGAATAATGTCTTAATAAAACTCTAACTAAAATCTTTTAAGTATTTTTTAAAGATTTTATTTATTTATTTTTAGAGAGAGGGGAAGGGAGGGAGAAAGAGAGGGAGAGAAACATCAGTGTGTGGTTGCCTCTTATGTGCCCCTCACTGGGGACCTGGCCTGCAACCAAGGTGTATGCCCTGACTGGGAATCGAACCAGTGACCCTTTGGTTCGCAGCCCATGCTCAATCCACTGAGCTACAACAGCCAGGTCTAACTACAATTTTTAAAGACTTAAAAATTGAAATGAAAATATCAACATGAACTTATGGGTCCTTTGAAGAAAACTCTTGAAAAAAAGACTTGTAATGCCAATTAGGAGCTACTAGTTCTGATGATTTTAAATCTAAAAATAAAAAACTGAAATATGTTTAGCATTAGGTTCTCTTATATTCATCCTAATAGTTATAAACATAATGGTATTATAATATACAAATGTATAATATAAATATATATATTATAAATATTATATAATAATAAATGTGAAAATTTGCTTCTGCTGCACAACAGTGTCCTTTTAACTCCTTTTCAAAAATCGAACACATGCCCAGCTCCCCTCCCCCTACAGTGCAAATCTCTGAAAACCTCCATAAAGCATCACAATTGCATATTTCTGAGCTTTTAAGGTTAATATCAACGAGAGTTCCATTGACTCCTTTGACACTAGAAGTTAGAATGTCCTGATATGACTGCATAACTCTGTGATAAGAAAAACTGTGCTTACTAATACAACATTAGATTACAACCTTGATGTTTCCATTTTTCCACTAGAAATAGGAAATCCCCAAAGTCATGGTATCTGTTAAGATGAACCATATCTCTGGCCTTGTAGGGCAATGTGCAATTCATGTCCACATGCCCAAGACACACAAATCTAAGTCAAACTTCATATACACCCCTGCGTACTAAGCCACATCTCAGCTGACTCTGCTAGCCACTATAAGTCTGAAGTATTTGCTGCCAAAGTCTCCCTGGCACCAACCTCACCTTACCAAAAATAGCAAATAGCTTAAAAAGTCTTCAAGTAGACAATGGAGGTATAGGTAGATATACTTTGCCTCCTTGCACAACCAAAAAGAGGACAACAAATTTGAATTAAAAAAAAAACCCAAACTACTAAAAAATCGAATTGTATGTAAGTCAGACAACCAAAGAGTTAAAGAAGAAACATTCATCCAGACCAGTAAGAGGGGCAGAGATGGGGTGGAGAAGACTCACAGCAGGGCACTGGCTGGAGGACCTGGTGGTCCCCCATTTGCATGCAGATAAACCAGGAGGAATAGCTGGGGAGCCAGACAGGCCAAGAAACCCAGAGTTCCAGCAAGGGGAAATAAAGCCTCAAAACCTCTGACTGAAAAAACCTGTGGGGGCTGAGGAGGCAGGAGAAACTCCCAGCCTCCCAGGGGAGTTCAGTGGAAAGATCCATAGGGTCCTAGAACGTACACAAAACCACCCACAGGGAATCAGCACCAGAAGGGTCAAATTGGCTTGTGGGCAGCTGGGGAAGTGACTGAAAGCAGGCCCAGAACTGAGAAAGCAGCTTTGTTCCCTCTCAGACCCCTCCTGGACATGTAATGGCACAATAGCAGTGACGTGAATTGCCCTGCCCTGATGAATACCTAAGGCTCCACCTTTTAATGTAACAGGTGCACCAAGACAAAGAAATATGGCCCAATGAAGAAACAGATCAAAGCTTCAAAAATAGAACTAAGTAATGAAGAGAGAGCCAACCAATCAGATGCAGAGTTCAAAACGCTGGTACTCAGGATGCTCACAGAAATAATTGAGTATGGTCCCAAAACAGACGAACAAGTGAAGGCTATGAAAAGCAAAATAAAGGAAAATGCACAGGGAATCAACAGTTGAAGGGAAGGAAACCAGGACTCAAGTCAACAATTTAGAGCAGAAGGAAGAAATAAACATTCAGCCAGAACTGAATGAAGAAACAAGAATTCAAAAAAATGAGGAGTGGCTTAGGAACATCTGGGACTTTAAACATTCCCACCTCTGAATCATAGGGGTGCTGGAAGCAGAAAAGGCTGAGCAAGAAACTGAAAACTTATTTGAAAAAATAACAAAGGAGAACTTCTCCAATCTGACAAAGGAAACAGACTTCCAGGAAGTTCAGGAAGCTCAGAGAGTCCCAAAGAAGTTGGACATAAGGAAGCACACACCAAGATACAACACAATTACATTACTCAAGATTAAAGAGAAGGAGAGAATCTTAAAAGCAGCAAGAGAAAAAGAGACAGTTACCAACAAAGGAGTTCCCATAAGACTAGCAGCTGATTTCTCAAAAGAAATCTTGCAGCCAACAAGGGGCTGGCAAGAAGGATTCAAAGTCAGGAAAGGCAAGGACCTACATCCAAGATGACTCTACCCAGCAAAGCTTTCATTTAGATGGGAGGACAGATAAAGTGCTTCCCAGACAAGGTCAAGTTAAAGGAGTTCATCATCACCAAGCCCTTATGATATGAAATGTTAAAGGGACTTATCTAAGAAAAAGATAAAAACTATGAATAGTAAAATGACAACAAATTCACAACTAGCAATAACCGAACCTAAAACAAAAACAAAAACAAAAAAAAAAACTAAGCAAACAACTAGAAGAGGAACAGAACCACAGAAATGGAAATCACATAGAGGGTTATCAGTGGGGAGGAGTGGAATGGGGGAAAAGGTACAGGGAATAAGAAGCATAAATGATAGACAAAATAGACACGGGGTACAAAATAGACACGGGGAGGTTAAGAACAGTATGGGAAATGGAGAAGCCAAAGAACTTATACGTACGACCCTTAGTTCACCCATGGACGTGAACTAAGAGGGGGGAGGGGAAGATGAAAGGGCAAGGGGGTGAGAATGTTGGTCAGAGGGGGAGTGCAGGGCAAAGATAAATAAAGTAGAGGGAAAAAATGGAACAACTGTAATAGCATAACCAATAAAATATTTTTTAAAAAGTCTCCAAGTATGTTAGGCCAAGGATAAAAAGGTCAAGATCTCTGCCTAATTTTTCTCCAAGTCAGAACTTAGGAAGAAAAGAATTCTGGGACTGTGGCTCTGTCCACAATCTAATTTTCATGGCAATCCCACCATATAAATTAAAAGTTCTTTTAAACTAAGGGTAAAGTGTTGGACCAGGAACAAAGAGTTTGAATGGTTTAGACCACGGGCATCCCCAACTTCAGGATTAAGTTTCCTTTTCTATGAAATCAGGTTTGACTGGATCATCCCTCAGGCAGGAGTTATCATACCTAGCCATACGTCAGAATTGCTAGAGGGCTTTATAAAAAGCAAGATTCCTAGTTCTCAACTCCAGAAATGTTATTCAGAAGATATTTTTTAAGAAGATCCCCAGGAGTTGTATGACTAGCTAGGTTTGGGAATCACTGCTAAGGTTTCTTCAAGTGCCAAAATTATGCTTCTGAAACTATACTGTCCAATACAGCAGCCACCAGGCATGTGGCAAGTGCTCAGTAACCACATGTATTGAACAGTGTAGCTACAGAACATTTTCATCACTGCAGAAGGCTCCATTAGACAACAGTTTTAGAAATCAATTAAAAGAGTTCCCCAAACACACATGACTTCATCTCTATTCTTCCCTTGTTCTGATTTAACTTTATCATTTCTTAATAACTGCTGCCTTCCAATCCTCAAATATGTTAACCTGTAAGAAAAATAGCCTAAGATCAAGCATAACTTTCCTTCATTTCTCTGAAGAAGCTAAAGAAAACAGCTCTGCATGCCCCTTTTCCCTCTCTCGTGTCACACACACACATACAAACACAGAATGAAAAATCCCAATGAGACTCCCAGCCTCCTACAGCATGCAGCCGTGCTGAACAGAAGGATCCTATTCTCAGAGCTCTACCTCTAATCCACGGCAGCACTATGGACACTGTGGACGGGGTAGTGTTCTCCTGTGTGCCGTAGGATGTTAAGAGCATCCCTGGCCTCTCTACACACTAGGTGCGAGTAGTACCTGCCCTCCAGTTGTGACAACCAAAAATACATGACATTGACAATTACTCATTCTTTAGGGGCACAGAATCCCCTTCCCTCATCTCATGAACAAACCACCTCTAATCCTGCCTCCTTCATCTTAATTCCTCTCCTCACCCTCTATTCTTCCCTAGGCTCCATTATAAAAGAAAAGTAAGGAATTTTTCCTAAGCAAATCAAGTTAATAAGCAAAAACAAAGACTTGGACTTCAAATTTTGCATTTCTTCTTTTATGCAAAAATGTGTGGATAAATTAAGCAGATTCTGCCAGATTTCCCTATTTTGGCTCCTACAACAAGATGAAGAAAAGCAAGCATCAAAAAACAAGTTTCTCACTATAAGAAAAAGCAGAGTTATAACCTAGGAGAGATTATGATTTTGGTCTGAAGTTTATTCATTTGGGGGTCCCTCTTTAAGAAAATACAAAATTACACAGATAATATTGGATAGAGAAGTGAATAGCCAGAAGGAGAAATCAAAACTCATTATAAAAATTTTTTAATGGGCAAATACACCCCCTCAGGTGACCCTCGGTAAATGTGCCTCTGTATGATGCCCTCCTCTTGAATTCAGGGGAAACTGTGACTGACTTCTCACCAAAAGAAGGTCGAAAAGGGCATGAACACGAATAGCCCATGACTATATTTCCTTGTGTAAGAATCTGTCTTAGCTAACCAGACAGACATTCCTCCTGGCCTTGAAGAAACAAGTGGCCAGGATATGAACATCTATGGAGAAGGCCTATAGCAGAGACCTCTCAAAGCTGTGGACCTCCAGCCTACGTTGTCCAGCTACCAAGGAGGTTGGACAAGGACCCATGCCTCAGCTGAGCTCACAGCCACAGCTGGCACTGTGCTGCATGCAGCCTTGTGAGTCCCTCAGCAAGGCACCCAGGTAAGCTGTGCCAGATTCCTGACCCCTGGAAACTGTAGGTAACAAATATGCATCATTTTAAGCTGCTGAATTTGTGGTAATTTGTTATATAGCAATAGAAAACTAATACAAATAACACATTACAAGATCCAGCAAAATAACATTTTTATTAATTAAATGCCTGGCATACCTCTAGGATACCTTCCTACTGTTTTGGGGGTTGCTGTATATTCTTTGATTATCTTGTCCTATGCCAATGATTTTGAAATATTTCCTAAAGAGAATTAAAAAAATAATTTAGGCTTTCCAGTAGTCTAGTTGATCCAAATTTCTTTTTTATTGATAGTTTAGAAAGGTTTCTTCAGCTTTACAACTACTTAACATGGCTAGCAATGAAACATTTAGGACTACTATCAAAATTAGGATACCTTTATCAAGCTTTCCTGTAAGATAAGGAAGAACTTTCCAGACCAGTTTCTAACTCCTTTGTTTCTTTTTTTTTTTTTTAATACTTTTAAGTTTTATCAGTGTTTCAATCCCTGTTCCTCTCACAGCCCACCCATTCAGTGCCAGGTGTCAGAGGACACACACACCCCCTCGGGCTCAGCTCCTCTCACGGTGCCTGGTGAGTCGGCACAGTGGGCAGTAAGAATTTTCCTGGAAGCCATTCCTCCACTGGGACAGATGGTAATAACCATCAAAGTGACTCTGAACCACATCAATATACACCACTAATCCCCAACTAAACATATCCTTAATCAGCTTCCCTCAGCTAAATCCCCAAAATGCCCATGACCACTCCAGCACCACCCAACGTAAGAGGAGCTGGGCAGATGGAAAATCTAGTGAAAAGGGATAATGATCTTAACTGACTGTGGTTCTGACGGCTTCCTTCCACAAATTTTGTAAAGCATGTGCCATGTGAAATATGATGCAAATGAGAGAGGTCCCGACAGTTAAGCTCTGATCCAAACCGTCACCAAGCAGGGGCACTCATCACCACAGGAATCAAGCCTGTCTTGTCACACTGCACTCAGCGCAAGTTACATTACCCACATCAAGTGATGGAAGTTTGGGGCAAGGGTAGTGCGTGCTTCACCTTGCTGCAGGGAAAACCTAATGTTTATCACTTGAGAAAAAATTAAGTCTTATGACAACTTAGCTCCCCCTTCCAATAGGTCCTAAAATTGACTATTATAAAGCTAAGTACCGGCCTGTTCTATAGAAATAACTGTACAAAGGTCCCCCTCTCCTTGCTTGCTCCTGCCAGAAAGACAGCTCAAATAATAACAGTGGAAATAATGCAAGTAGGGGCCTCTCTAATCCCTGCCAGAGTTGAAATTAACCAAAAAATCAGCAATCCAGATTTTATGCAGGTGATGCCCCTTATAAAACTATTAAGAAAGCACCTCACATGAGTTTGCCCCGTGATCCTCCATGCACATGGGGGAACAGGCACATGAACACTGCTGGAGAGGGAACACTGCCACAGCAGACAGGAGGACAAAGGTGGCCTCTGCCTGGCATCACTTACCTCATCATACATGAACTGAAGCGTCAGGGCCGACTTGCCAACTCCTCCACTGCCAACCATGATCACCTTGTGCAGGGCCAAGGAGCTCTGGCTCTTGCTCTTATTTGCAGCCATCCTGCTGGTTTTCTGAGGTTATGACACACAGACAGAAGACCCAGTTGAAGAACTGCCAATGAGAAACACAGAAACTTAGAGTTGGTTTGGTGTCAACTCAAGTGAAGTACATATACTCCAGAAAAGCCTAATCCAGATACTCCATCAGACAGTAATTCCTCTCAGCTCCAGGCACAGGTAAAGCCCACCAGCAACTCTGGAAGTCACTTACCACAGCAGGGCCAGACCAACAGCAAGTCAAGAGAGAAGAAATGGACATAGGCCTGTGTTACAGGGGAGGGCAGGGAGATGACCTGCCACTGAAGGTCGATGTGTCCTCAGCACTGCTTCACCAAAGGGAGGTGCAGTTACTACGAGCCCCAGTGCCCTAGCCTACCCCCAAGTCATCTGGAGCTACGGGGAACACCAGGACTTGGGGGCCTCACTCTCTGTATTCTCACTCTACCCCAACCCCGTACCTCTCCCTCCCATCACACACCCCCACATGGCCCTCGGAGACTGGAAACTCAGAGGTCACCTGAAAAGGGTAAGTACATGTATTACTTTATAATAAGCACCCCTTCATGACACATGAGAGAGTTAAAAGAAAGCGAACTAAATTATTTACTTTACACATATTTAAAAGTGATGAACTGAGTTAAATGTTCCTAAAAATAACAATCTCATTAGTCAAAATCAGTTTAACCTCACAGAGTGAGACGAAATGAGTAGAGTCCCCTTGAATTATGGGAAGATAAGATATTCTGAACAAGTGAATTTAACAGATAGTACCTAGAACTTATTCCAACCCAAGTGGTGATTTCTAAAAAAATACTATATTTATTGGCTGGGTCCTGGGCTGTGAAACTACACAGCTCCTTTACCCGGCAAAGCTCTCAATTAAAATAGAAGGACAAATAAGAAGTTTCCCAGACATAAGAAGTCTAAAAGAATACACCTCCACCAAACCAGCTCTGCAAGAGATGCTAAAGGGACTGCTTTAAGGAAAGGAAGGAAAAGAGAGGGAGAGAGAGGAACACAGGTACGTAAATGGCAATGAATAAGTACCTATCAATAATAACCTTAAATGTAAATGGATTAAATGCTCCATTCAAAAGACATAGAATAGCTGAATGGATAAGAAAACACGACCCACACATATGATGCCTACAAGAGACCCACCTAAGGATAAAAGACCTGCACAGGCTGAAAATGAAAGGATGGAAACAAATTTTCCAAGCAAATGGACAGGAAAAAAAGGCAGGGTAGCAATACTCGTATTAGACAAAATAGACTTCCAAAAAAGGGCCATAAAAAGAGACCCAGAAGCTCATTTCATAATACTCAAGGGAAGAATCCACCAAGAAGACATAAATATTGTAAATATATATGCACCCAACATACAAGCACCCAAATACATAAAGAAAATCTTAGAGGACTTCAAGAAAGATACTGACAGCAACACAATTATAGTGGGGGATTTTAACACCCCACTCTCAAAAATGAACAGATCTTCCAAACAAAATGTCAACAAAGATATCGTGGCATTGAACAATGCCCTAGATGAAATGGACTTAACTGATATATACAGAGCCCTTCATCCCAAAGAAGCTAAATACACATTCTTTTCAAATGTACACGGAACATTTTCAAAGACAGACCACATGATAGGATACAAAACAAGCCTCAAGAATTTCAAGAAAATTGAAATCATATGAAGCATTTTCTTGGATCACAAGAGACTGAAACTAGAAACCAACCCCAAGGGGAAAAACCAAAAAAACACTTAAAATCATGGAGATGAAATAGCATGCTATTAAACAATGAATGGGTCAAGAATGAAATTAGGGAAGAAATCAAAAGGTTTCTGGAAACAAATGAAAATCAACTCACAACAACCCAAAACTTATGGGACACACCTAAGACAGTCCTGAGAGGGAAGTTCATAGAGATACAGGCCTACCTAAAAAAGACAGAAACATTTCAAGCAAACAACCTAACCCTACGTCTACAAGAACTCGAGGAAAAACAACAAAGACAGCCCAGAGCAAGCAGAAGGAAGGAAATAACCAAGATCAGAGCAGAATTAATTGACATAGAGACTAAAAGCACAATTCTAAGGATCAATGAATCCAAGAGCTGGTTCTTTGAAAAGATAAACAAAATCGACAAGCTTTTAAGCATACTCATCAAGAAAAAAAGATAGAAAACCCAAATAAACACAATCAGAAATGAAAGAGGAAAGATTACAACTGATTCCACAGAAATACAAAGAATTGTAAGAAATTACTATGAAGAACTGTATGTGAAGAAATTTGAAAACGTAGGTGAAATGGACAAATTTCTAGAAAAATATAATATTCCAAAACTAAATGAAAAAGAAGCAGAAAACCTGGACAGACCAATAACAGCAAAAGAAATTGAAGAAGTAATCAAAATATTCCTGACACACAAAAGCCCTGGACCAGACGGTTTCACAGGAGAATTCTACAAAGCATTTAAGGAAGAGCTAACCCCTATCCTTCACAGACTATCCAAAAAATCCAAAAAGTTGGAAGACTCCCAAACTCTTTTTATGAGGCCAACATCATCCTAATCCCAAAACCAGATAAAGACACAACAAAGAAAGAAAACTTCAGGCCAACATTGCTGATGAACATAGACACTAAAATCCTCAACAAAATACTGGCAAACCACATCCACCAATATATTAAAAAGATCATACACCATGACCAAGTGGGATTCATTCCAGGGATGCAAGGATGGTACAATATTCACAAATCAGTAAATGTAATACATCACATAAACAAAAGCAAAGACAAAAACCACATGATCATATCAATAGATGCAGAAAAAGCATTTAATAAGGTACAGCACCCATTTATGATAAAAACACTCAGAAAAGTGGGAATAGAGGGAGCATTCCTCAACATAATAAAGGCCATATATGAGACACCTACAGCCAACATCATACGCAATGGGCAAAAATTAAAATCTTTTCCACTAAGATCAGGAACAAGGCAAGGCTGTCCACTTTCACCACTTCTATTCAATATAGTACTGGAAATTTTAGCCACAGCAATCAAACAACAAAAAGAAATAAAAGACATCCAAATCAGAAAGGAGGAAACAAAACTTTCAGTGTTTGCAGATGACATGATAGTGCACATAGAAAATCCTACAGACTTGGTCAAAAAACTGTTTGACCTGATAAATGAATTTGGCAAAACAGTGGGATATAAAGTCAATATCCACAAATCAAAGGTATTTCTGTACACCATCAATGAAACAGCAGAAGCAGAAATCAAGAAAAAAAATCCCATTTGAAATAACAAAAAGAAAAATAAAATATCTAGGAATAAACTTAACCCAAGAGGTAAAAGACCTGTATTCAGAAAATAACATAACACTGAGGAAATAAATCAAGGAAGACACAAACAAATGAAAACATATACCATGTTCATGGATTGGAAGAATTAACATCATCAAAATGTGCATACTACCCAAAGAAATTTACACCTTCAATGCAATACCTATTAAAGTACCAATGGCTTATTTCACAGACATAGAACAAACACTTCAAAAATTTATATGGAACCATAAACGACCGTGAATGGCTGCTGCAATTTTGAGAAAGAAGAGTAAAGTAGGACGGATCACAATACCTGATACTATACTATATTACAAGGCCACTGTAATCAAAACAGCCTGGTACTGGCATAAAAACAGGTACATGGACCAACGGAACAGAACAGAGAGCCCAGAAATAAACCCAAGTCTCTATGGTCAATTAATATTTCACAAAGGGGGCAGCAACATAAAGTGGAGTAAAAATAGCCTCCTCAACAAATGGTGTTGGGAGAACTGGACAGCTACGTGAAAAAAAATGAAACTCAAGTACCAACTTACACCTTACACAAAAATAAATTCAAGATGGATAAAAGACTTAAATATAAACCGTAACACCATTGAAGTCCTAGAGGAGAATATAAGTAGGAACATCTCAAATATTTCACGCAGAAACATTTTTACTGACATGTCCCCTAGAGCAAGGGACATAAAGGAAAGAATGAACAAATGGGACCTTATCAAAATAAAAAGCTTCTGCATGCCTAAAGAAAAGAGAACCAACTGTATGGGAAAACATATTTGCCAATGATACCTCAGACAAGGGTTTAATCTCCAAAATATATAAAGAACTTACACAACTCCACTCAAAGAAGACAAGCAACCCAATTAAAAAATGGGCAAAGGACTTGAACAGACACTTCTCCAAGGAGGACATACAGAGGATCCAGAGACACATGAAAAGATGCTCAATATCGCTAGCTATCGGAGAGATGCAAATTAAAACCACAATGAGATACCACTTCACACCAGTCAGAATGGCCATCATAAACAAAGCAACAAACAACAAGTGTTGGAGAGGTTGTGGAGAAAAGGGGACCCTAGTGCACTGTTGGTGGAACTGCAGACTGGTACAACCACTATGGAAAACAGTATGGAACTTCCTCAGAAAACTGAAAGTGGATCTGCCTTTTGACCGAGCAATTCCACTGCTGGGACTATATCCTAAGAACCCTGAAACACCAATCCAAAAGAACCTTTGCACCCCAATGTTCATAGCAGCACAATTTATAATAGCTAAGTGCTGGAAGCAACCTAAATGCCCATTGTAAATGAATGGATCAAAAAACTATGGTACATTTACACAATGGAATTCTATGCAGTAGAAAGAAAGAAGGAGCTCCTACCCTTTGCAACAGCATGGATGGGACTGGAAAGCATTATGCTAAGCGAAACAAGCCAGGCAGTGAAAGACAAATACCATATGATCTCACCTTTACCAGGAACCTAAACAACAAAACAAAGAAAGAAGCAAAATATAGTCAAAGACATTGAAATGGAGGACAGGCTGACGGTGACCAGAGGGGAGAGAAGAGGGAATTTCAGGAGAGAATGGGAAGGGTTTACAGGAAGAAATATGAAGGACACATGAACAAAAACTGGGCGGGGCGGGAGGGAGTGGGAGGGAGGTGGGGAAGGATGGGTGGGTGGGCTGCAATGGGAGTAAGAGGCAGAAAACTGTACTTGAACAATGATCAAAATTTAAAAAAGAAAAAATACTGCATTTATTTACTCTTAGAGATAAGGGAAGGGAAGGAGAATTAGAGGGAGAGAAACATCAATGTGTGGTCGTCTCTCATGCGCACCCTACTAGGGACCTGGCCAGCAACCCAGGCATGTGCCCTGACTGGGAATTGAACCAGCAACCCTCTGATTCACAGGCCCATGCTCAATTCACTGAGCCACACCAGCCAGGGCCCAACTGGCAATTTTTATTTTAATAATTTGTGTGCAAAAATCTCTCTACTTCACGTATAAACAGAGTAAGGGAAAAGGACATGGGCCCTAGTCTGGCTCTGCCGTTTGTAAGCCATGTGACCTAGAACTAGTCATTTAATTTCTCCAAGCCAGTCTTTTTTATCTCTGAAAACTAGTAAACCACCAACCTACCTTACAGGATTTTTCTGAGTATTAAAATGAAATAACATGCCCTGGCTGGTGTGGCTCAGTGGATTGAGTGCTGGACTGCAAAGCAAAGAGTCACTGGTTCAATTCCCCATCAGAGCACATGCCTGGGTCCCCAGTAGGAGGCACAACAGGAGCAACCACACATCAATGTTTCTCTTCCTCCCTTCCCCACTCTCTAAAAATAAATAAATATTTTTTAAATAATAAATAAATAAAATGAGATAACATGTGAAAGACCTAAGCACAAAGCCTAATACACACTAAAAACATAATAAAGGTTGGTTTTCTTCTGAAAAAGTAACGGAAAATACCCTACTAGAAAAATAAATATATATAACACACATACAAACACAAATCATTGGGTTACATAAAACAACATCATTTATAAAACAGTGGTTTCCATCTCTGGGTGCACAATGGAATCACTTGGAGAGCTCTCAAAACATCCTGATGCCAAAGATTCTGATGGAGTTGGTCTGAGATACAGCTTGGGCTGAGAACATCTGAAAGTTTCCCAGGTGACTATTGTATTATAGTAGAACTCCAAGGTAGGGAACATCTTGTACAGTCAAGCTTACAAGAAAGTAAGAAAGCCCCATGCTTGGTGTTGGGAACAAGGAAATTAAGAACTAAATTTTAACCTTAATAGACAAGAACCACATTGTAGCTGAAAAGAAATGATAAAAGAGACAGAGTACAGTTAAAGCAAACATCCTGTGTCTGGCAGACGCTCTCCCCTGGGTAGGCTAGATAAGCAGTGCTTTGTAGTTTTTAATGAGAAAATAGAAAACTAGCTAGCTAGAGCCAGGAGATTACTAGGTTAATGAACAAACATCCTGCCTTCCTGCCTTATGCAAGAATGCTTGGTTTGAAATTCCCTCGCGCAGTCTGTAAGCGAATTACTAACTGCCACGTCTGCTTCTGTATAACGCTTGCTTGCCTGCCCATATATAAGAACGTAGTTGTAAGCGCTCGGCGCAGCTCTCGTTTGCAGCTCCTTGTGGGCACTGTGTCGCTGGACACTTTGAGAGTTCGCCCCTGTGCAGGTTAAACTTGGCCAATAAAGTAACATCTTTGATACCCTGAAAGTCTCTGATATTTGTTCTGCATTTGCTGGATGCTACACTTGGCAGGAAAAAAACAACAGTAAGAGCTGGCATTTCTGCAGCCCTGGATGGCTGCTATTCTTGGTAACTTTGGATTTAATAAACATGCAGGGCTAGCAGACAAGCCCTGTGCCAGGTAGGACTTAGAACTGAGATAGCTTTTCTGATTTTGATAGGGGACTCAAGACTTGGAAAATTTTAGCTTCAAGTAAAAAGTTAAGTCTAGCAAGTAATATATATGTTAAGCTTTTGTTTCAGAAACTACAGATAAGGCCCATCCTTATCTCCTGGGAAAAACAGCCGATCTCCTGGGGTACTGATAGAAGATTACCGCCTGGGGACTTCCGAACCTTTGTTCCAGGGAGAGCAGATGACCACCCCTCCCCCTTGGGAACAGCTAACTGCCCAGGACAGGAATGTTGCAGCTTCTGAATCCCAAAGCCCTCACCACACCTTGTTTGTCCTCCCCTTATAAAAGATCTGGCCAGGAAAGAGAAGGGAATATGGTTTGTTAAGGTATGAACCCGCCATCTTCTTGGATCACCGGCCATCTGAATAAAGCACCCATAAAGATTCAATCACTGTCATTGCTTATTGGGTTTGGTGGTAGTGACAGGCAGCCTGAATGCCAGTGTCTTTTCCCGTTACAATTTGAGACGAGGAAAGATAAGATCCTTGAAGGAGCACACCTTCAGGTAAAGAATGAACCAGAAAAACATATTTCACCAACAGGGAAAGATGGCAAGCAAGCTTGAGCTCTGACTGCAGAGAAGTATATTCTGAAAATCTATAACCACAGCACTCCTCCAAAGCCAAGAAATTCACACAAAAAGTAATCCCAGGCTGGTCGCAGTGCTGGAAACCAAGGCAGAGTGCAAAACACAACCTCTCTGTGGGGACAACATGCAGTGAAGATGGCTCAGGAAATTCATAGCTAAAGCCCACAAACAGGAACCCACCAAACCTAAGACACCTAAGAAAATCACCCCACAGAGGAGTCAGCATATGTAACAAGTAGGACTTCTCAGACAGCTATTAAAAGAAGCATTAGCTCATCATCTTTTTTAACAAAATCAAAATATAAGAAAAATTACATTTTCAAAAGACCAGGAGTTGAACAAGAAGCACTCTGAATGTCTAAAATATTTTTTTAATATTTAAAATGAAAGGTAATAAACACTGTAGGGTAGGAAACCCATCTTAGGTCACTGGCAGAGGCTCCAAAATTAGACTGACAAAAGGCAGATTAATGAGAAAACAAAGAGAAGTGAAAAGAAAAAACAAACAGAAGCTTATTAATGTGTGCGTCTTGCATACACACACACACAGAATGCAGTGATGAGCAATCAAAGGGACTGATTAGAACCTGGGCTTACAAAGTATCTTAACAAAAGAATAATACATTTTCTAGAGAAGTGACAAAACACAGGAAAGAGGCTTTGCACTTTAGGGGTGGCAAACTGTGGGAAGGTAAATGCATGGGGAAACTAATAAAAGCTGAGGGGGAGCAAGGTTTGTTATGCAGATTCCTCTGGTGCTTCTCTGGGCTAATCAGCATATAGAGTTGTCTCAGATGAGGAGGAACTGCCCTTCCCTTCCCACGGAAAGGGGAAGGCAACTAGCTTCTCTTCCTGTTGATATCTTTCTCAATTGCCTTTAGCTCAAAACAATCCTTATGCCAAAGTGGCAGATTTTAGGGTGGCATACTCTAAATTCCATCAATCATCAGTAGAAAGTTTACAAAATACACAAAACTATCTTTAAGAGTTAAATCTTCAAGAAAAGGTTTACTTATGTTCAGCCTGCTCCATTTAGTAAGGATAGATAAAACACATGAAAAAAACATACAAAACTACATAAATATGATCTGAAATTGGTTTTAAATATAGGAATACATAGATAGAAATACTAGCAAGAATACACTGCTAATAGTGAATACCCATGGGTGACAGGACCACAGGTGGTTCACTTTCCTTTCTAAGGGCCGTTGTCACTGCTGCTGCCTGTGGAGACAGTCTGCTTCCTTCCCCAACACTGGCCCATCCATTTATTCACTTACACTGGGTCTTCTTTCCACTCTCCCTTCTCTAATTATGTGCTTTTTAATAAGTGTTCTAAGCTGTAGGAAACCGTTCTGCATGGCGTAGTCCCAGCTCCCACTCAGAGATGCACAGGACCCACGCCCATAGATAGGTTCTCCTGTGAAGAATCAGGCCTGCAGTGTGCCTAGGCCCCTTTGAGTCTTGCTCTTGCTTAAAAACCCCCTCACCCTGAATTAAGGACATTTACTGCAAAGTAACTTCCTAAAATCCATGCTAAACTTTCCAAGGATGAGTGTAACGGTTCAACCGCTTTTGCCTTTTCATTTGCAAATATCCCTCTTCTGTGATGTGATTAGCAGCAGCATGGGGTCCTTTGTTTTCTGTAAAAGGTAACCACCCAAAGCAAACCTGTGCATAGTAAATGAGGACCATCACATAATGGGCAGAGGGGAGAAATAAAGGCCTGTCGTGGCAGAGGCCGTGGCTTTTGCTCCCCTTGAGAGAAAAGCCATGCTGTCCCTTTTCCTCCACCGGACTCAGTAGCCCATGTGAATGTCTCATTTCATCCACAATGACTCAGACACTGTGGCCGGTGTCTGCATCACTAAGCCATTAACTAGATAATTATGTGCATTTGAATTGTGACTAAAATAGAGTAAGTGGGGTAAAGGAGTAGGACCCCCAAAAAGGCTTTAGTTTAGAAAGTGAAACTGCTTCTGGCCTAGTTTTTCTGGTCTGCAACTGTTTCCCATAGAACTGAGAGGGTGGGGAATGAGGTTAGAACCCCACTCCCCCCAACCAGTAATCTGTCACATAATTTCTCTGAAGCAAACTTACTGCTAAGAATTATTGTAGCTATTTTAACAAATGGACAGAAATAATCTTCTAGGTTGAGGAGGGGGGCTTTTATAAATACATGTAATTCTGAGCTGTTATTTTCAAAAGCACAGAATCAATTTTCTTAAAAGAAATCACAAACAAACTGAAGGCTGTTCACCAAATTCACAGACATTTGTCAAAATGTGCTGAAAGCTCGAAACTGAAATAACCATGGTAGCTACTTCTGATCCATAGAACTGCATCAGTGAACCTGACATGATGAGGGGTAAGACGGGAGAAAGGACGCTAAGTGCCCATCACTGAACCTACCCTGGAAATTGGAAATGCTTCCTCCAGACTCCTATTATAGGAGAAAATAATCTGCTATTTGTTTAAACTATTGTTAGACTATTTATTGTTGTTTTTGTTTTACTTTTAACGAAAGCATTTCAAAAACAGTGTTTGCACTCCAGAAACTCAAAGTCTAGTGGTTCAGGCAGATTAGTAAATGAATGTAGTACAGGATGATAAATCCTATGGCAGAAATATGCAAGGGGTGCTCCAGGAACACAGGAGAAACATCTAAATCAGACTGGATGGTCAGGGAAATTTTAAGGGAGCAACATAAGAACTGGTATTTGACTAGATAAAGAAAGGAGGAACAATACAAGGAAAAAATAATTAAGAAGGTTCATGTTGATCTGTGTTTATTATAGATATGCATAGCCAATATATGCATTATTAAAAATAATACCAGAATCCTGTTCCTCAACATTTTATTATGAAAAGTTTCAAGTTTTAAGAAAAATGGAGAGAGCTGCACAGTGAATCCATGCACCCAGCACCTGGATGCTACAAGTCACATTTTGCTCCACTTGCTTCATCACACACAGTCATCCAGTCCCTCTACTCACCCATCGGTCGTCTTATTTTCTGACATATTTCATGTGAGTTATAGACATCAGTGCAATTCATCCCTGATTTCAGCATTTTCAGCATATACATTTTGCGCAAATCAATTACAATTCACCCATTGCCTTCACTAACAACATCAGAACTCTTTGTAAGGGGCTTGCAAACCTGATCTCTTCAATGAACTATTTGCACCTTAGCCAATACTTGAAAGGCACAACACAGCCCTGGGCCCATAAGACTTCGTCCTGGCATGGCTCTCAGGGAGTCAGAGAAGACTTTTACAGGGGACCTCAGAAACACACCAAAAGACACCCTTTAATATGTACCTACTTACTAACAGAGAACCTCTCTAATCTGATTCATTTATGTCCAAAAAAAACCACTTAAATACTACTTTGTGCCAATCTGTGGGTCTGTGCCCTTAGAAAACTCAATCTCCTAAGGAAAGATATTTTAATATAATGTCTCACAGGCAATGATAAAGATGGTACGTGGCATACTGTAAAGCGTAATGAACTCTGGAAAAAGAGAATCAGAAAAGGCTTCAGCACTGACTAAGAGTTCACTCAGCAGGTGGGAGGGGGCGCCTCCCCATGCATCACACAGAGCACCTGCAAAGCAAAAAGGCATAAAACATCATAGTGGGTCGAGGTACCACAGAATATTAAATCATAAGGTGTGGTGGGGAAGTGACTGGGTGGTGAGTCTCAAAAGACATGACATGTTCATCTACAACTGAGCTTAAAGTGTTGCCTTAAGAAATGCATCCTAGAGAAAAAGAGGGGCCATTGGAAGGTCGGCACTCTGGCCCAACTTCACTTGTACAGCATTGGATTGGTAAGAATAAACAAACACATTTAGATGGCTTGGCAGGGAGGCAAGAAAGATGGGAAATGCTTTTTATGTAATGTTCTATGACACAGTAACATTAGATAAGGCTCTCTACCATTTAGCATTAATTCAAATACCAGAACACATATTCACTTGAGAAGTAAAACTCTGAAAGCAAAGCACAGTGTATAAACCATGCAGAGGAGTATTAGGAGGAATGGGGTGGTGCCTATTGAACCTTAGTCTCACAGGCTAATATAGTCATTAGCCTTTTGCTAAACTTAAGATAGGAGAAGATGAGCTGGTAGGTAGGGTCCAAATACCACCTTGTCTATCATAGGGTTATCATGAAAATCAAGTAAAAAGTTGAAAATGAAGAGAAAAACGTCCTCCTTCAGCACCCCATACAACCCGTGTCCTGCACAACACGGTGCACAAAGGCGCGTGGGAACAAGCCAACACTGCACATACGCAAAGGGTGGAGTTCAACACTTTTTCTCCAGAGAGTGTGATTTGAAGGTGATCTGGACATTATTAGGAGGTCTATCATAACTTGGAGTTTCCTGAAATGGTATCCACATTTTTAATCCTTTAAATAACAGTAAAAAAGGAAGACAATCCTAATCTGAGACAACTGAAGCACCAAAATAATTAAGGAAAGTAATAAAAACACTGAAAACTTAGGAATTCATGAATCCATATCTATAATAAATATTATACACAAGGGACAAGGGAGGGCTCTTGCTTACAGTAGAACACCAAAGGTAGATTGATAAATGTAAAGGGTGCATCTGAGTTGAAAAATCAACACTTTGCAACTATTATAGTAAGGATTGGCTCAGGCAGGAATCATTAATAGGTGCTACATCTAAAGGGAAGATTGGATGAGTAACAAACTATCTGCATAGTCTTTTTTTTTTTTTTACAATTTTTTTCATTGTTTTTCAAGTACAGTTTTCTGCCTTTTCCTCCCTTATCTTCATAGTCTTAAAGTGTCTCCACAGCCTCCTTAAGAATCAAAGTCTTCAGTTGAACAAGCAGCGAAGTTTACTGACACTAGTATAAGTGTAAAGGCAAATCCCAATTATTCATGCAACTGCCTGATACAATCCAAATTAGGAACAATCTGATCCAAATCAGGGTCATGCAGGAACCTCCTCTAAAAAACAGTACTCCCAATATAAAGTAACACAGGAAACAGACGCATCACTGAGATTGTGAATGCTGAAAAATGAATAGGTAAAACTGTCTATTCCATAGACATCATTTTCATTCATATTGAAAATTAACATGGGCCCTGACTGGTGTGGCTCAGTTGGTTAGGCATCATCCTACAAACTGAAAGGTTGCCAGTTCTTTTTTTTTTTAATATTTTATTTATCTATTTTTTAGAGAGGGAAGGGAGGGAGATAGAGAGAGAGAGAGAAACATCAGTGTGCGGCTGCTGGGGGTTATGGCCTGCAACCCAGGAATGTACCCTGGCTGAGAATCGAACCTGGGACACTTTGGTTCCTAGCCCGTGCTCAATCCACTGAGCTATGCCAGCCAGGGCACAGGTTGCCAGTTCTACTCCCAGTCAGGGCACCTGCCTGGGTTGCTAGAAGCAACCAATAGATGTTTCTCTCCCCCTCTTTCTCTCTCCCTTCCTCTCTCTCTAAAACTAAGTAAATAAAATCTTTTTTAATAAGTCATTTTAAAAAAGTCTTATTTCTTAGCATGTAACACCAAATTATTACACAGTTGTAACAAAACAAACCAAGGGACTATGTAAATGAGTGTGCCACTGTGTGTCAGAATATGAGTTGGCAGCCCCTCACTTCCTGCACTGAATCCCAACAGCACTGTCATTTTAACGACACAACACATACTTGCGGTTATCTGTCTCACAGGCACTCCTTGCTCAGGGACGTAGTATCTTACTCGTATGTGTCCCCAGGGCCTACAATTCTAGCCTACAGTATATTAGAGACCTAGAAATGCCCAGAGAATAAATAAAGGAATGAATGAATAATGAGGGAAGAGTTTTAAGAAGTAAAAATAAGGACATATATTAAATAATATCCCATCACATACACTATACCACATTTCTCATCAAAGTTCCATTAAGAAAATGAGTGTTCTATTGTGAACAATGATCCTAGAAGGTAAGCCATTAAAGCAGAAGCCCTCCCCAAAGGTCCTGTTTGTAGTTTAACAATAAATGCTTGTTAGCTACAAAAATAATAATTAAAAAACACACATATACATGTGCACGCACACTCGAGAACCAATTTGAAGAGATCAAAGATGGACAATTCAAGATATATAAAGATAATAAATGCAGTGTTTTGAAATGCATCAAATTTATTCACAATGATACTAAAAAAGAACATTATTGGTCACTTTTGGAGGTCTAGTAGAACAATTCATTATTTTAAAAATTGGTAAATAAAGGGAGAATTCAAACTGTACCATGTGGTGACCCAATAATAAATGAAGCAAATTTCCCTTTACAAAATATTCTAATGAATCAAGGAATGACAGAAATTGGGGTATCGCCACTTTGCAACTCCTCATGAATTAAGAAATCTAGGCACTAAGCTTCGAGAGCCGCTGCTAACATTACCAGGGGGCAGGGAGGGAGGCGGGAATATCTGGCATTATGAACATCTATTTTTTTAAAGATTTTATTTAATTATTTTTAGAGAGAGGGGAAGGGAGAGAAAAAGCGAAACACCTATGTGCGAGAGAAATATCGATCAGATGCCTGTGGTAGGCCCTCAGCTGGGGACCTGGCCTGCAACCCAGGCACTGAACCAGCGACCTTTCCATTTGTGGGACAATGCCCAACACACTGAGCCACACCAGTTAGGACCATTATGAGGAGAATCTTGAAAAAAGACACAACCATCAATGTTGTGATCTTGACCACCCCCTCACCCAAAGCTTTTAAGACTAATTCCAGAAGTATGGGAGACAGGAATATGTTGAACATGATCACAGAGACCCACCATCAGCAATATATAAACTGTAGGAAGTTCTATGAATAAGCCACTCAGTTTCTTCAGCAAATACATTTCAAGAAAAAAGAGAGACATAGAGGGAACCTATAAATTATGAGATCTAAGAGACATATAAACTGACTGAAGCATATGGACCTTATTCGGATGCTAATTTGAATGAATAAACACATAAGAAAATTGGGAAAATCTAAACATGACTGGATTGCACAATATTAAGGAATTTATTGTTTAAGAAAATTTCAAATGACTTCGTTTAACCTCATTACAAATGAAGTTAAATGACAAATGGGGTTTGCTTCAAAGTTATCAAGGGGGTAGAGACTAGGGATATAGGTGAAATAAGAGTGACCATAAATTGGTAATTGTTGAAGAATTGTTGAAGCTAACTGATGGATACAAGATAGTTCATGATACTACTCTCTTCACTTCTGTATATGTTTAAAAATTTCTATACTAAAAAAGTTATAAAAAATAATGAAGACAAAAATACAGGTGCCAAGTCCCACTCTCCTGGAGATTCCAATTCAGGGACATGGAGACCTGGCACCTGTGTTCTCAGGCAGTCCAGGTGATTCCAATACACACCTAGATTGAACACCATTCCATTAATTTTAAGCTCTCTGAGAACACATTCTGTATTTTGTTAACTACTGTTTCACCCATTACCTATCACAGAGGACATACCATTTTTCTCACCTTAATTCTATAAGAAGTAGCATACACATCTGTACAGAATGATGAATCTAACTTCAAACATAATTTTTATTTTCTAATATAATCAGTTGGCAGTCTCACAGTTAACACTACGCTACCAAACTTTGTTTATACATGGGTATGTTGCCATGTTTAAAAAAAAACAAAACCCAATTCAAAGTTCACAATCTAATTCAATTTTTGTGAGTTTTCTAGTATCTAAATGAAGATGACAAAGTATCACCACTCAACACTCTGATGTCATCCTAGAGACAGCCTCTTCATTTTTCATTCATCCCATCAAGTGAATTCTTTCCTCTTCATGTTTACCTACTAACGAGAGATCCTTGCTCTTCACACAGTCTTCTATTTATCTTCTGTTCTTCAAGTTCAAGTACAATCATTTTCACATATTCACTCTATAGTTTTAAAGTCTTCAGAAATAGGCCCTGACCAGTGTGGTTCAGTTGGTTGGGCATCATCTGGCAAATCAAAAGTTTTCCAGTTCAATTCCCCATCAGGGCACAAGCCCAGGCTGTGGGTTTGATTCCCAGGCATTCAAGAGGCAACTGATTGATGGATATTTCTCTTTAATATCAATATTTCTCTCCCTTCCATTCTCCCTCTCTTCCCCACTCTCTAAAAATAAATAAAATCTTTAAAAATAAATAAATAAGGTCTTCAGAAACAGGGAGCCCTAAATAAATGAGAAAAAAAGTTTTTTTAAAAAATACTTTGCCTGGAAAAGCATATAATTTTACCAAAAATAGGGCAAAATAATAAGGATTTAAAATGGTATGCTCACGTCAAATAGTGAAATAAATTTAAAGAAAAAGGAATGATTCTGACTTAAAAATGCATTCTTGGATTTTCACAATTTAGAACAGAATAGAAACTCTAGAAACCAGAAAACAAGTTTTGAAAATATTTTATTAAATTCTGTTAATACTTAGCCCTGGCTGGTGTGGCTCAGTGGATTGAGCACCAGCCGGCGAACCAAAGGGTCACCAGTTCAATTCCCAGTCAGGGCACATGCCTGGGTTGCAGGCCAGGTCCCCAGGAAGGAGCACATGAGAGGCAACCACACATTGATGTTTCTCTCACTCTTTTTCTCTCACCCTTCCCCCTCTGTCTAAAAATGAATAAAATCTTTTTAAAAATTCTATTAATACTTAAATTTTAATTTTTAGTAAGTCAGTTTTAGGAGCTTGTTAGTACATTTATAGCAACTTTTTGTAGTCCCAGTTTATACCATCCATAAAAACATATGAATAAACCATGTTACATCATAAGTTCCAACTGAAATGCTTATTATTTCTGATGTATATACTCACAGGACTTACTATTTAATTTCTCCTGAGGATGGTCACTAACCTTTATATTGAGGAAAAAAGTACAAATTGCTCCATCTTCTCTGAACAAAACCTAGAAATTCAATTCAGGACAATTTTTTAAAGATTTGCTTAAACACTCCAAATCTTCCATTTTATGTGGCAGAAGAAAGTATCTATGGCAAAATTCCATAACTTCAGATTAAGTGTTGTCAAACCATACTTCTATTAACCCTGTAAAAGAATAGGTATATACTTTCACATACTATTTTTATGTTTTGCCACAAATCACTAAAGCTTCTCTAAAGTCTTCCCAACTCTCCTCCAAAATAAAAAAGCAGAGGACTACTAAAGTAATGGCACATTAAGAACAATGACAGGCCATTTGGGCAAAAGTACATCTGGCAAAAATGAGCTTAAATATAGACAACTAAATAATGCACAATTTTTTCCAAATATGCAACTTAAGATACTATCTGGCTAGCATCCCTTTTCTAGAAACTGCTCCCTTCTGCCATCTTCATGGTTATTACAGGAGAGAGGAGGGTGTGAGGGAGATAAGATGTGCCATGTTGGTATGGGAGAAACAGGTCCCAAGGAGGGCACTGGATCTGAACCAGGGTATGGGCACCAGGCTGAGAGGCTGGTTCCATGATGGTTCCACTGGGAAAGGAAGCCCCAGGCAGAAGGAAGAGAGCAGTAGGGGTACCACAGCCCTTTAGACAATGCACACTGCCCCTTCCAAAAGGAAGGGCAGTTCCTCAGTGCCAGCTGTTTGCTGGGATTTAGGAATGTCAGGTTTCTGATTTCTTAAGAGATGCTAGGAATTTGGATTTTTATGTGAAATCTCCCCTTTTAAAAGTTAGTAACTAAATCAATTTTTAAAAGCACTGTGAGCAAAAAAAAAAAAGCATGTCTACAGGCCACTTTTACAAGTTGGCAGCTATGTTTTTTCCCAAGAAAGAAGGGCTGATCTACAGCAAGAGAGACAGAATCAGCACATGAAGACAGACAATGCAACAGTCTTGGCAGCATTCGGGGTGCTGGTTCCAGCTGTTCCTGAGTCCCAGCCACATCCTTGACCCCTTACTTGGCTTGGTTTTTTGTTCTCTTGTGAGTCACTGATGTACACTGGTATCCTCCCAATAAATTCTCCTTTGTGGTGTGAGCTCATTTACCTTGCGTTTCCATCACTTCCAACCAAAGGAGTCCCAGCTGACTGTACTTACAGCTTTAGAAGTGGACGTACAATTCAGTTCAGGGAATCAGACCCCGGTAGGGCTAAAGGAAAAATCTGACACAAAAATACTTCCTTCAGAATGAATAAAACTTGAACTCTACTTATAGCCAAGTCCAGCTAAAGGTGTTTTCAGGGAATTCAAATATTCTGCCCCCTTGTATCATTAGAAGTCTTGTCTAAAGTGAAAGAAACCACAATTTTAAAGTAGCTTAAGCAAAAGAAAAAAAGTGTTATTTATTGGCTCAAATAACCACATATCTAGGAATAATGCTTATTTCAGGGGCTCAAATGATGTCTCCAATTCCTTTTTTCTTCCTGTATCACAGTCTCCACCTCTCCAACCTCATGGCCTACTACTCTTCCCCCACCCAGTGCCCCATCCCAACCCAACTCTTTTCCCAATTATCATCCACAAATTTAATGCCTTCTCTTACAGGTTTCTCTTAAATGTCACTTTTTCCAAGAGGCCTTCTGAGATCTCCACACCTCAATAAGGCCCCCTTCCTCTTCTTCAGCCCCTTTGCTTTTTTCACTGCAGATCACTCACAATTCATTTCTTTTTCTGCTTTTCACTTATTTCTGCTACTACAATTAACTTCCATGAGGGTAGGCACCAGGTCCACTTTTTTCCTCCTGTAGGAATATTTCCTTTTACAATCACACAAATCATGCTGCAACCTAAATATCATGAATTTTACCCAAACTCTGGTCACCATAAAATCTAGTATACAGTGTTGACTTAATACTTGGACTCATCCATATCTTATATCATTACTTACGGTGAAAAGCATAAAAAAATTTAAGTGATTATGTTCTTTTTTTAATGTACTTTATTGATTATGCTATTACAGTTCTCCCATTTCCCCCCTTCTCTCCCCTCCACCCTGTACACCCTCTCCCACCCACGTTCCCCCCCTTTAATTCATGTCCATGTGTCATACTTGTGAGTTCTTTAGCTTCTACATTTCCCGTACTATTCTTGCCCTCCCCCTATCTATTTTGAACCTACATTCTATGCTACTTATTCTCTATACCTTTTCCCCCTCTCTCCTCCTCCCACCCCCCTACTGCTAGCCCTCCATGTGCCCTCCACTTCTGTGGTTCTGTTCCTGTTCTAGTTGTTTGCTTAGTTTCTTTTGGTTTTGCTTTAGGTGTGGTTGTTAATAATTGTGAGTTTGCTGTCCTTTTACTATACATGTCTTTTCTTTATCTTCTTTTCTTAGATAAGTTCCTTTAGCATTTCATAAAATAAGGGCTTGGTGATGATGAACTCCTTTAACTTGACCTTATCTGAAAAGCACTTTATCTTCCCTTCCATTCTAAATGAGAGCTTTGCTGAATAGAGCAATCTGGGATGTGGGTCCTTGTCTTTCATGACTTGGAATATTTCTTTCCAGCCCCTTCTTCCTTGTAAGGTCTCTTTGGAGAAATCAGCTGACAGTCTGATGGGAACTCCTTTGTAGGTGACTTTCCCCTTATCTCTTGCTGCTTCTAGGATTCTCTCCTTCGTTTTTACCTTGTCTAATGTAATTATGATGTGCCTTGGTGTGTTTCTTCTTGGGTCCAACTTCTTTGGGGCTCTCTGAGCTTCCTGGATTTCTTGGAAGACTGTTCCCTTTGCCAGATTGGGGAAGTTCTCCTTTATTATTTGTTCAAATACGTGCTCAATCTGTTGCTTTTCTCCTTCCCATTCTGGTACCCCTATAATTTGAATGTTGGAACGTTTAAAGGTGTCCTGGATGCTCTTAAGCTTTTCCTCGATTTTTTGAATTCTTATTTCATCATGCTTTCCTGGTTGGTTGATTCTATCTTCCTTCTGGTCCACTGTATTGTTTTGAGACTCAGATTCCTTCCTTTCACTATTGGCTCTCCTCCGCGTATCTTCCTGCATCTCTTTTATGGTAACCTGCATCCTTTCATCTAAATTGCGCCCAAAATCAACCAATTCCGTGAGCTTTCTGATCACCAGTGTTTTGAACTGTGCATCTGATAGATTGGCTATTTCTTGGTCACTCAAAAGGATGAGTCCTGAGGGACTGATCTGTTCTGTTGGAAACATGTCTTATGTTTTTCCCTGTCTCTCCTTTTTTTTTTTTCCCCCGGTCTGGTCACTCTTGTTATGGTCGGAGGCAGAGCCTTAGGTGTTAACCAGGGCTGGGCACCCCAGTCACTAGATTGTGACATTATATGTGGGGGTGGGGGCAGGAGGGAACAATGGCAGTAGTTCCATTCTCCTGGGCTCAGACCCTTCTTTGGGATCCTGGGCTGCAAGCTTTGCCCTGGTCCACAATCGCTGTCTCACTGGGTCCACCAGCTGCAGCTTGCATACTCAGGGATCACCGCTGCGTTCTTGCGCCCTGGATGGCTGTCACGTCGATTTCGCGCCAAATTTTCCCCGACCTTGGTGCGCCGCCAACCCGCACCAGCCCCACGCCCGCCCGGCTCGTCGTCTCCTACCAGTCTGGATGTACGGGTCTACTTCAACTTCTTGGCTGTCCAACTTCCATTCAGATAAATCCTCTATCAGTTCTGAGTGATATTCTATCTGTAAATTATTGTTGTTCTAATCTTGTTAGTGCAAGGAGGTACGATGCGTCTGCCTATTCCTCCATCTTGCCGGAAGTCTCCGATTATGTTCTTATTTCAAAAGCAAAGTGTGAAAAGTGGGTAACATTAATATTTAAAGCTTTGAAAATTTGTCGACTTCCAGCAAGATGGAGGCATAGGTGGACACACCGTACCTCCACACACAACCAAGATTAGAACAACAATTTAGAGGCAGAATAACACCCAAAACTGACAGAGAATTTATCTGAATGGAAGTCAGACAGCCAAGAAGTTGAAGTAGACCCGTTCATCCAGACCAGTAGGAGGGGCGGAGACGAGCAGACGGGCGCAGGGCGCAGAGTACAGGGAGAACTGGGCACATAAGGCAACCGGGAGCATGTAAGGCATCTGGGGCGCACAAGATCACAGCGGGTGGATGCTGAGTACGCAAGCGGCAGCCGGCAGACCCAGTGAGGCGGCGATTGTGAACCAGGGCAGAGCGCGCAACCCAGGATTCCAGGGAAGGGACTGAAATCCCAGGAGAATGAAGCAACCACCATTGCCCCCCCCCCGCCCCCACCCCTACACTCAGGTACAACATCACAATCTAGCGACTGGGGTGCCCAGCCTCGGTGAACACCTAAGGCTCCACCCCTCACTGTAACAGGAGCTACCAGACCCCAAAAAAAAAAAGGAGGGAGAGAGACATGTCTCAAACAGAAAGGCAGATCAATGCCCCAGGGCTCATCCTTTTGAACGACCAAGAGATTGCCAATCTATCAGATGCACAGTTCAAAACACTGGTGATCAGGAAGCTCACAGAATTGGTTGATTTTGGGCACAAATTACATGAAAAAATGCAGGTTACCATAAAAGAGATGAAGGAAGATGCACAGAGAACCAACAGTGATGGGAAGGAAACTGGGACTCAAAACAATAGAGTGGACCAGAAGGAAGAAAGAAACAACCAAACAGGAAAGAATGGAGAAATAAGAATTCAAAAAAACGAGGAGAAGCTTAGGAACCTTCAGGACATCTTTAAATGTTCCAACATCCGAATTATAGGGGTACCACATGGGGAAGAGGAAAAGCAACAGATTGAGCACGTATTTGAACAAATAATAAAGGAGAACTTCCCCAGTCTGGCAAAGGAAATAGACTTCCAGGAAATCCAGGAAGCTCAGAGAGTCCAAAGAAGTTGGACCCAAGAAGGAACACACCAAGGCACATCATAATTACATTAGCCAAGGTAAAAATGAAGGAGACAATCCTAGAAGCAGCAAGAGATAAGGGGACAGTCACCTACAAAGGAGTTCCCATCAGACTGTCACCTGATTTCTCAAAAGAGACCTTGCAGGCAAGAAGGGGCTGGAAAGATGTATTCCAAGTCATGAAAGACAAGGACCTATATCCCAGATTACTCTATCCAGCAAAGCTTTCATTTGGAATGGAAGGGCAAATAAAGTGCTTCTCAGATAAGGTTAAGTTAAAGGAGTTCATCATCACCAAGCCCTTATTTTATGAAATGTTAAAGGGACTTATCTAAGAAAAGAAGATAAAGAAAAAACATGTATAGTAAAAGAACAGCAAACTCACAATTATTAATAACCACACCTAAAGCAAAACCAAAAGAAACTAAGCAAACAACTAGAACAGGAACAGAACCACAGAAATGGAGATCACATGGAGGGTTAGCAACAGGGGAGTGGGAGGAGGAGAGGGGGGGAAAAGGTATAGAGAATAAGTAGCATAGATTGTAGGTTGAAAATAGATAGGGGGAGGGTAAGAATGGAATGGGAAATGTAGAAGCTAAAGAACTTATAAATATGACACATGGACATGACTAAAGGGGGGGATATGGGTGGGAGAGGGTGTACAGGGTGGAGGGGAGTGAAGGGGGGAAATGGGACAACTGTAATAGCATAATCAATAAAATCTATTAAAAAATTGTCCCTGAAGAATTTGACTATTTTAAGATTGAACTTATTATGAAGTTATTGTTATTAGTTATGACACGGGCCCTTGAAACAGAGATTACCAGATTATTAAGTAAAGTAAGTTTATTTATTAAACAAGTGTCAGAGTAAACAAAAAACTGTAGCCTTAGTGATTTGGTATTTCAATACAATATGCAAAGACCCTAGAGCAACCTAGTTTTTATAAGATCTATCATTTTACCCTCTGATTTAAATAATGACTTCTGGTCATTTGGTTGTTATTCAATGGACTGTGATTTCTGACTGACTGACCCTTGTGGTGGAGAGCAGAACCTGAATGGCCAAGTGACAGGACTCCATGCAAGTGTCTCGGAACCCCTCAGCTCCAGGGCCTGCTGGTCACCCAAAGAAAAATTTCTTATCAGTTGGTTAACAATCTTTAACAGATATAAACTCAATACAGCTGAGTACAGCTGACTGTACCCTCAGTACAGTCCTGCACCTCTGTTAAATCTTTCTATTAAATGAAATCTTTCTATTAACTCGGCCTTGACTACTCTATTTGATAAATTTGTGTATTTTTACTGCTTTTCATTAATTGTGGCATTCCAGTAGTGAGAGTCCTGGCAAGGTAACACAGTTCTCAGTTCTCCTTCTGCACACTTGGCCTTTCCTACACACACTGACTTAAAAAAGGAAACTCAAATTTTCCCTCCCCCCCGAACAGCTGCTATTGTCATTAGCATCAGGGAATAGAATATTTTTGTATTCTCATGAATGTATGACTCCACTCCCATGCTTGTAAAAATAAGGAAGTTGAATGAAATGATCTAGGTTCCTTTCCAATTTTTTGTTTTAATCTTTTCTGAAATTAAATCTTCAAAACAACTTAGTGACCGTGTGCCTAAGGAAATTTGTTTTACGTGTTTCTGTTCCCTAAGGAACTTTTCTGCATCTGTTCTCCCACCAAAAGGAAAGTAAAAACCAAATTAACAAACTAAATTAACTAAAACAAATCCCAGAAAGCTCTGAAGCTAAAGCACCTGTATCTAAAGCACCCTGCTTCTGGTTCTTAACTTTATGCGTATGTTATTCCTTCTGCAAGGACTGCCCTTCCTCCTGATGAAGGATTACCTGTAATTTCACACTCAACCTAAATGTTTCCCCCACCACCTTCCTAATTTCCTCCCCCAACATAGCTGACTCATAGCTGTTCCCAGTCTAAGTAGACCCCACACCTATCAATGCAGCCTACTCTTCCATGGAGGTAAACCAATAATCTCCTGGATGAGGTCTACCCATTCATTTTTGAGTGCCCAGTGTGCCTGGTACTTCAGAGATGCTCAATACGTGGTGAATAAAAAAATGAGTTCCCCATCTGGGGGCTATGAGGCCTCAAGAGGACAAGTTATTGCAGGTAAACTTTGAAAAGTCAACTTATCTGATGACTTTCCTGAAGTACAAAGCACCAAGAAATGGTGGGAATTAATTTGCAAGCTCTGATTTTTTAAATTTCATTATATTGTATTTTTTTCCATTACCATGTATCACCCCTATATCCTCCTCCACTTCCATATACCCTCCTTCCCCTGCCCCCCCACAATCACTACACTGTTGTCCACATCCAAGCTCTGACTTTTTTTAACTGTATAGTTTTTCTGAAATGAAGTCCTCTCCCACCATGCCCTCACCCTCAACGGATCTGGGGATTTCACTGGCCTTAAATAAAGAGTTCTACCAATTTATATAAGACAAACTCCAGCTCCTTCTTCCTGCAAGAGAAGCCTCAGGGACAGTAGAGCTAATTTATCTCTCAATAGCTGAGGATCATATTTGGAACTCACATACATATCCCTGTTCAGAATTATTTACCTAAATAAAATCCTGTTTAAAGATTTGCTATTATTTCCACTTCTACTAGTATACTGCATACATTCAAACAGAATTTGTATAATTTGCATGGTCACTTAGCTAAATAATGGCACGGCTAGCATTAGAACCCCAGCAGTCTAGCTTCAGAGTCCACACTCTGAGCCACAATACTGGGCTGCTCCATTAGTGGATTGTGGTGGGGTGGGGAAGACCTTCAAACTTGGTGTGAAATACTGGAATTGATATTGATGGCACAAAACTATGGATCAGAAAGCTCATTAAACAGAGAGAAATGCACAGGCAACTAGAGCACAAGTTCTAAAACAAAGACCTGGGAGGAAAGTGCAATAAAAAGCAGTTACTGTACATCCCAAAAAACTGAAAGCAGGACTTGAATACATCTTTGTACAACCATGTTCACAGTGGCATTATTCACAGCAGTCGAAATGTGGAAGCAACCTAAGTGTCCATTGATGGATGAATGGTAAACAAAATGTGATACAGTAGACATTATTCAGTCTAAAAAGGAATGAAATTTTGACACATGCTACAACATGAATGACTCTTGAGGACATCATGCTAAGTGAAATAAACCAGATATAAAGGACAGATACCATATGATTCCACCTGTATGAAATACCTGGAGCAGTCAAATTCATAGAGATGGAAGGTAGAATAGTGGTTGCCAATGGCTAGGGCAGAGGGGAGGATGGGAGTTGTGTTTAGTGGGCACAGGGCTGTAGGGTGCTATGATAAAAAATGTTTGGGAGAGGGACAGTGATTGTATAACAATGTGAATGACTAACTGTACACTTATAAATGGTTAAAATGGTAAATTTTATATTACATATAGTATAACACATTTTTTTTCCCTGTCCCAAGGACATACTTGAAGGGACAAAGCTGGTGCCATTTGCTATTGCAGCACCACTTGCCAAGCAGGCCTATGACCTTGTTTAAACATGGCTGCCATTTTACTCTTCTGAGCTTGTCCCCAGGACTGGAAATGATTGGAAAGCACGAATGGAATGTGACTAAGGGCTCCCTACAGACACAGACAGAAGGTAACATTGGGACTGTAGCCCCATGTTACAACAGCCCAAGGGCCTCCCAACAGCACCCCCACCCTTTTATCAACCCAATTATAATTCAGTAAAAGCCCAAAACCCTCACCCCTCAATGCTGGGTATTGTATCTCTCCACACGATGCCCCTCTCCTTTCTTGGACAGTGAATAAAATCTTTACTCTCTACATTTTCTTCTCTTTGTGAATTCTTTCATAGACTGCATCACTGACCATCCTAACAACTTGAAGTCTGGGGTCTACCATTAGGAAACTATTAACCTGGGCTAAGCTGTTTCTTAGCTTCAGTCTAATCTATAAAATATAAATATCTGCATCCTCAGGGTTACTATGAAGATTAAATAAGAAAACACCTACAAGAATGCCTGGCTCTGAATAATCACTTAACTGTTTTCTGAATAACACTCTGATATTTTAAAAAGTCTTGAGAAAGAACTTGGAGCCATGGAGAGATAAGGCAAGGGACACTCCTTTTTCCTGACAGCTAAGGTGACACCCATCTAGATCACCACACTAGAAAGGAAGAATTCTGGCTTGTGGACCTCACTGAGTCACTCACTACTGACTAGGCAAGTCACCTCACCCCACTTCTCCTCAGTTCTTCACCCAAGGAACAAGGACAGTATTTGCCCTGCCTGTCTCACAGAGTAACTGGAAAGGAATGAATGAGGAAGTATGTACTGCTGAAGAACCAACGCAAATGAGTAAATTTGAAAATCTAATTGGCTTTATTAAGCAACCCATCTAACAACTATAAGGGCACATGGAAGATATACAAAATGGAAGGTTCCTATAGGCATAAAGAGGGTGGGCAAGAAAGTTAAACAACTGAATTATTTCAGGCCAAGGTCACCTTCCCTTAGGGAAAGGGAGGAGTCTTATCAGGCAGATGACCTCACTAGTGCTGACCAGGGAATTCTAGATTGATTGGTCTAAAATTCCACTCCTGGGAGAGGCTAAAACTGCAATTAGTTTAGGTATTAAGTCTTGGAGGGGCTTAGCAAAAGTGATTCCATTTTGGAGCTGCTGTTTCTTTTTAATAGCACTACAGACTTTGAGAGCATTTTCAATACAGAAATAAGAGTAGGAGTATTATCATCATCAACAGAGGTCCTTCAGACCTTCCTTCTCTATTACCCCAAAAGACAGTCACAGGCCTTCAGAGGCATTATTGATGGGCATTTCATGACCTGCCCTAAGTCTCCTCAAGCAGGTCCTGAAATTTATCTAACAGAAACAGTCTTTCAATTCCTTCTCTTCCCTGCTGCGTTGGTGTACAAAGACTTAGGGAACCAAAACCAGGAAACTGCCACCTACCCAGCCAAGACTTGGCAACCACAGTGTTAGAACAGAGTTCACCATTCTCTAAGAGGGCCACATACTGCTGAATATCCTTCTACTGAGTCACCACCGAAGTGCAGGCATTCCCACTCTTCCCTCTTACAGAGAGAGATTCTCATACCATCAGAAGGGCATCCATCCCCTGAAATGACTAATCCTACCACCACACCATCCCAAGCCCTTGGAAACATCAGCAAACTCTTCAAGACCCTCCACCTCTTCTAAGAATGTTCCTCTACCTGCTGGCTTTCCCTGAGACTTGGGTGTGCCCTGGGGACACAAAATCTTAAGCAGATGCCATATGCCTCAGGGCCAAGAGGTAATAAGTGCCCTTCCTCTTTCTCCACTGTCACTTCCAATTCAGTACTTCCCTAGGTCCAATAATCTCCTCCTTCCTTAGGAAGTGGTTAATGCCCTTTTCCCACCTGGCTGCTGTCATCTTATAGACCTCCTCATTTCCTTATTCACTGATGGTATTTGCTTCTGGTTCATTGACTTCCTTTCGACCCAACTCCTGGCATCTTCCTCAGTGACCTCTATGTTCATATGGATGGCCTATCTAAAAGTTTGGCATCTCTCACGTCCTCGACCTTCTCCTCTCCAGAAACTTTTTCCTTCATGCTACCTCACTCTGCTAGGGGTATACGCCAAACTTCATCACTATCAGGAAGTTTTCTCCCCTAACCATCCACCCTCAGCCAATACCTTCTAGTTCACTTGCTCAAACACCCACCCATCTCTTGACTCCTTGACACTTGCAAGCCCTGACCTCCAGTCCTTCCTGTGCACCAGCTCCCTCTGGGCTCAAATTCCCTCTTTCCCCAGCCTCCACACGACTGTCGACATTATAAAAGCCCTCCTGCAAATAGTCACCTCCCGCACTCCTTCTACCAGGCTCTTCACACCTGCACCTGGCAGGCAACTGCTACTGTCTAGAGGAAAAGAAAACCATGCAACCAGCCATATATGAACCTTCACATTAAAAGCATTTATGATCACAAACCAGAAATGGACATCCACTCAATACTTCCTAGGAGTCTTACCATGATTCTCCCCTACACTCACTCTCCAGAAACTGTAACAGAGAGGTCAGACCAAACTGCTAGAGAAGGCAGGGGGAGAAAACCCCTCTCTTTGAATGGACTGGCCACTGGAGGAAGGAGACTGCCCAGGCACCCAGGCAGTTCCTGACTCAGCATAAGGGAGCTTGTACAGAACATGTGTCACTAGAGACTTTGCCCCCTTCCTAAACATGTCAACCAAAAAAGGGGAAAAGACAAATATGACTGACACTGGCCTTCATTAATTTAAAAACTCAACACTCCCACTGACTTCCAGAACACATGGGATTCTGGGTGAAACTTTTAAACAAAAGAGAGGCAGAAACTCACTCTCAGGTCTCTTGGCCATTTAGCTTCTTTGACTCTTGCTTTGCCCTGCACAGACAGGAGCAGCGTCTGCTGGGATGGCTTAGGCCTTAGGCCCTGCACAGCTGGAAGCCAGTTCCTGAAGACAAGGTCCCACACAGATACATTTCTCGCTGGGCTCCAGCCCTTGGGACACTACCACCCAATATAACATGGCACATGGATCCTGGACTACTTCCACTTTCTCACTCTAAGAACAACACACGAAGACATGAGCTGAGACATTCCTCACAAATGAAGCTTCCTCTGAACAACTGTCCGGAATAATCTGACAACACAGCCCAGACCCTAAAAAGACAGGAACTGCTAGAAGGCAATGACAACTCTCTCTCTCTCTCTCTCTCTCTCTCTCTCTCTCTCTCTCTCTCTCTCTCACACACACACACACACACACACACACACACAGGCATAAAGCTCTAGAGACAAAGACCCATTTAAATAACAACCTTAAACTGCAGATAAACAATAATGAAAAACTTCTGGGCATGGATTTGGACTTTAATCTTCCTGGGGATGACTGGTTTTCTGGGCTTTACAGAAAAGATGGACTCAATCAGCTCGAAGCAAAAATATTCCCAGCCCCCTCAAATTGGGAACCCTATTAATAAAAACCTATTTCCTTTCCCCCAAAATCTTCATATTATACATATACATGGCAACAAGTGGCTGGACCCCATACTGCCCAACTATAAGATGACTTTACCCCATTTTCCCCTACAGAAGCCTTTAAGCACAAACTCCCTCATCACTCTTCCACCAAATCTACAAACCTATCAGCATCCATGCCCATCTCCTCCTTGTCTCTGGTTACATGGAGAGGACACTCCTGCTCTCAGCAAAAGCCATGCCCTCCACACAGGCATTGGACTGCATACACCCACCACCCCAATCCTGCAGTGTCATCCCAGCCATCATCCTCTTTTCGTGAATCGTCAGTCAGTCTTGATCTCTCTGCAGGATCATCTCCCAACAGCCTACAGCCTCCTTTATTTAATCTTCATCTTGAACACTCACATTTTTTATTCCTACATATCCCTTTGGCAAGTGACACTATTTCCCTATAGCCCTGGTTATCTATAACAACTCTCCTCAAACTTTAATGTAGATACAAATTTCCTGGGAATCTTGTTAAAATGTATATTCTAATTCAGTAGGCCTGGGGTGGAGCCCAAGGCTTTGCACTGCCAACCTGCTCCAAGATGATGCTGCTGGCCCACAGACCCCACTAGAGTGGTAAGGCTGTACTTCCTTACTACTTCATTGATGAAGTGCCTTCTACTCTGGCTTCCTTGCCCAGCACAACTTCATGGAAACTGGTTTTGTCAAAAACATCAATAAACTCTATGTTGCAAACGCCTATATAAACATTTCTTTCTCTTCTCCCATCCTCTTCCCCTCCTCCTTTGAAAAATGAGCATGTAGCAAAGGTGACAAAACTTTGCCTGTAAAGGGGAAGGCCCTTAGCAGGCCAATTCAAAGATCCCTCTGGATATCTCCCTCCAGTCTGTTGCTCCAGCCTCCATAGCACCACATCCTCCCACAGTGCTTGTGGTTTCTCTAGCATCTCATTCTCTGTGTGGTTTGCTAGGTCTTCTTCCTTTACCTGGCTTCTAAATGTCAGCGCTCCTCAGAGTTCAGTTGTACACCCTTCTCATTTCTACGTTCTCTTGCTCCGTGATCTCATCCATACCAACAACTTTAGGTGCAGCTCCCAAATTTTTCTGGTATAGCACAGATCTCTCTCCTGACCTCCAGACATGTATCCTTCTAACTGCCACTTCTCCCCACAAGGGTACCCAGCAAGAATCTCACACTATTCCCAAATCGATTCCTGATTCTTGACCCCCTCCCTCGCCCCTTAAAATCCACAGCTCCACTAATCCCATTTAGTAGTTACTGGAGTAACTAGTCATATACAAGGCATTACTAAAAACCAAAAACTGGAGAGTCATCTTTGATTCCCATTGCCTCTCCCCCAACTCAATTCATGACCAACATGACTACTTATGAGGCAGGATAGTAACAAGCTAGAAAAATTCCTTGGCAAGTGGTATAGGGAAACTGAGACATAGTTAAATGACCGAGCAATTTATAGTCTGAAAATAAATCCCAAGGTCTTATCTTCCCTAACCAAGGACACAGGAACAAATGGTTTACACATTCTAGACCAGCAGGGGGCAGACCCACCTCAGTCCCAATCCCTCTCTGTCCCTCTTTGGTGATATTCCTTGAAGCATTCCTTTATATGCTGATTCATTTTCATGTATCAGCATATAAAGGACACAACTGGAAAGCTAATGAATATACTATGGAGATCCTCCCTTGAGGACCCCCCTAAAACTCCCACCTTTAGGAAACAGATAAAAACCCTTAAGACAAAGAATCCAGAGCATGCCCACACCTTCTCCCCACCTTCTTTCCTCAGGTGTTGGTTCTTGCTCTCTTTCTCCTAAGCTCTCAGGGTCCCCACAAGACTTGCTACCAGGACAGCAGCTGGCAATGGCAGGTTGTCCTGGGCAAACCGCCTGAACTCATTTCCAAGGATCCTCCTTTTGCCTCTGTAACTTGTTTCCTGAGTCCACGCACTTCTCACTCACTTTTTCCTCTGTAACTTCCTTTCTAAAGGGCCAAGGCAGCCTCACCTTGGCATGACTCTTTCTCACATTTCCAAAAGGCCAAGGCAGCCCCACCTAGGCTCACTCCTGTTGCTGTGACCTTGCCTCTTCTATCTTAAGCCCTTCCTTTGTCTCACTGTCCCCAGCTTTAATAAAGGTACTCTCAAAATCACCTGGACTCATGTCGTGAAATCCTTCCTACACAAAGTCAAGAACCCACTCATTCCAGACAGTGCCAGGGTGGACCCGCCTTGGTCCCAGTCCCTCTCCAGTGACAGTTCTACTGATTCCATCTCCAAAATAAAGTTTGAATTCCCCATTTCTTCCATCTCCTCAGCCACACCCCAGTCCTAGCCACCAACCACTTAACAGCCACAGCTTCCTAACTGATTTCTCAGTGCTACTTTTGTTTCTCTTCAATCTGTCTCCACAGAGCACATACGGTGAATTTTCTAAAACTGCAAATAAAAGTGTGCCTAAAGCTCTTTTAATGGCTCACCATGAGTAAAATCTGAACCCTCTGCTCTCCATGGCCTACAAGACCACACATCAACCAGTCCCTAGCCACTTTTGTCTTCTTCCACTTCCCAAGCAGGCCAAGTGCTCCAATCACTTTCACCCGCTCTACTCTCCTGTAGTATTGCCTTTAGGAAGACTGAAGCAAGATACAATCAAGAAACTGAAGAAAGATCCTTGTGGCTGCCTACAGCAAAAAGAAAAAGATAGAGTCTAGTATGAGAGGAAACTAGAGGAAAGTAAAAGCCAGGTCAATTATGGCCCAGTAAGCCCAGTGGTTTAGAGATTTTAGATTTTTTACTGAAAGCACTGGAAAGCCATTGAAGTGTTTCAGGCAGGTAAGTAACGTAATTAGACTTGCATGTTGAAAAGATCGTTCTAACTATAGTATGGAGAAACAGAGAGGTCCCAAGCAGATATGGGAGATGCAGCAGGCCGGACCAGAGACAGTGACAGCCTAAGGGGATAACAGTAGACATGGGGATCACAGCTAGATTCTACAACTACTTAGGAGGCTGCACTACTGTGACTTTTAAGAAATATATTTTGGTTTACACTAATGAGGTGATTTTTGGAAAGCACCTAAGTAATAGGGAGCTGGGTGCCAGGGGAACCAACCTTGAACAGAGGGTTGGAACTTTTGGTCCCACCCTCTAATTTCCAAGGAGCAGAGGGGGGCTGGAGGTTGAATCAATCACCAATGGCCAATGATTTAATCAGTCATAACTATGAAATCTAAAAGGAGGATGTCAGAGAGTTTCCAGGCTGGGGAACCAGAACGCTTCCATGTGGCACACCATGCTGGGTCCCAAACTCCTCAAGGACAGAAGCTCCTTTGTTCAGGACTCACCCTACTATGTTGATCTACGTTCTTTCATATCCTTTGCCATATATCAGTAACCTAGTGAGTAAACCAGTTTCCTCAGTTCTGTGAGCAGTTCTAGAAAATTAATCAAACCCAAGGAGGGAGTTGTGGGAACCTCTGATTTACAGTCAGTCGTGGGTCATAAAAGTACAGATAACAACCTGAATGGAAGACTGACATCTGAAATCCAAGGAGGGGGTCATGGGAACCTTCAATCTGTAGCTGCTTGGTCAGAAGCACAGGTAACAACCTGGACTTACTACTGGTGTCTGAAGTGGAGGGCAGTCTTATGAGACTGAGCCCTCAACCTGTGAAATTTGATGCTGTGAACTGCAGGATGCCGGGCTGGTGATTGAGAATTGCTTGGTGGTGCGGGGAACCCCTCCCCACCTCACCCCCACACCACACTAGTACTGGGTGTAAATCCTTTTTAGAAATTTTTTTAAAATATATTTTGTTGATTATGCTATTACAGTTGTCCCATTTCCCCCCTTCACTCCCCTCCACCCTGTATACCCTCTCCCATCCACTTCCCCCTCTTTTAGTTCATGTCCATGTGTCATATTTATAAGTTCTTCAGCGTCTACATTTCTCATACTATTCTTATCCTCCCCATCTGTTTCCTACCTACAATCTATGCTACTTATTCTCTGTACCTTTTCCCCCTCTCTCCTCCTCCACCTCCCCAGTTGCTAACCCTCCATGTGATCTCCATTTCTGTGGTTCTGTTCCTGTTCTAGTTGTTTGCTTAGTTTCTTTTGGTTTTGCTTTAGGTGTGGTTGTTAATAATTGTGAGTTTGCTGTCCTTTTACTATACATGTTTTTTTCTTTATCTTCTTTTCTTAGATAAGTCCCTTTAACATTTCATAAAATAAGGGCTTGGTGATGATGAACTCCTTTAACTTGACCTTATCTGAGAAGCACTTTATCTGCCCTTCCATTCTAAATGAAAGCTTTGCTGGATAGTAATCTGGAATATAGGTCCTTGTCTTTTATGACTTGAAATACTTCTTTCCAGCCCCTTCTTGCCTGCAAGGTCTCTTTGGAGAAATCAGTTGACAGTCTGATGGGAACTCCTTTGTAAGTTACTGTCCCCTTATCTCTTGCTGCTTCTAGGATTCTCTCCTTCATTTTTACCTTGGCTAATGTAATTATGATGTGCCTTGGTGTGTTCCTTCTTGGGTCCAACTTCTTTGGACTCTCTGAGCTTCCTGGATTTCCTGGAAGTCTATTTCCTTTGCCAGACTGGGGAAGTTCTCCTTTATTATTTGTTCAAATACGTGCTCAATCTGTTGCTTTTCCTCTTCCCCATGTGGTACCCCTATAATTCGGATGTTGGAACATTTAAAGATGTCCTGAAGGTTCCTAAGCTTCTCCTCGTTTTTTTGAATTCTTATTTCTCCATTCTTTCCTGTTTGGTTGTTTCTTTCTTCCTTCTGGTCCACTCTATTATTCTGAGTCCCAGTTTCCTTCCCATTAGTGTTGGCTCCCTGTGCATTTTTCTTCTTTTATGGTAACCTGCATTTTTTCATGTAATTTGTGCCCAAAATCAACCAATTCTGTGAGCTTCTTGATCACCAGTGTTTTGAACTGTGCATCTGATAGGTTAGCTATCTCTTGGTCGCTCAAAAGGATGAGTTCTGGGGCACTGATTTGTGCTTCTGTTTGAGATATGTCTCTCTCTCCCCCTTTTTTTTTTTTTTTGGACTGGTTGCTCCTGTTACAGTGAGGGGCGGAGCCTTAAATGTTCACCAGGGCTGGGCACCCCAGTCGCTAGACTGTGACATTATATGTTGAGGGCGGGTCAAGAGGGAACAATGGCGGTTGCTCCATTCTCTGTGGGATCTCAGTCCCTTCTCTGGGATCCTGGGTTGCGCGCTCTGCCCTGCTCCACAATCGCCGCCTCACTGGGTCTGCCAGCTGCCGCTTGCATACTCAGCATCCACCCGCTGTGATCTTGTGCGCCCCAGATGCCTTACATGCTCCCGGTTGCCTATGCACCCTGTTCTCCGCGCCACGACCCTGCGCCTGACTGCTAGTCTCCGCCCCTCCTACTGATCTGGATGAACGGGTCTATTTCAACTTCTTGGCTGTCCGACTTCTATTCAGATAAATTTTCTGTCAGTTCTGGGTGTTATTCTGCCTCTAAATTACTGTTGTTCCAATCTTGGTTGTGCGTGGAGGTACGGTGCGTCCACCTATGCCTCCATCTTGCTGGAAGTCAGAAATGTTTTTAAAAATAGCAGAACTTACTGAACAGATAGAATTGGAGACTTTTTTTTTAAGGCTTAATATGTGAAAACTACCACATTGGCTAAAATCCTCTCCTAATACTAGGATCAGATAACCCATAATAAATGACTGGCCACCAATCCTTTCCTGTTTTTATTAGGAGGAAGTGGGTGGAGAAAGGAGGAGGAGGATGGGAGAGGTAGGATGAAAGAAAAGAAAGATAAGTTCTTTCTTTTCTAGCTCACAAATTAGGGCAACGAATAGGGAAAGGGCCAAAATCTCAGAAGTAAGGAAATCAGACTGTACTGACTTTCCAGGCCTGCCTAATGGTGATTCTAAGTGTCTTCAACTGGGTCGGGATGAACAAAAATGATTCTCAGAAGACTTCATTGTCTGAAGTTACAATTTAACATGATTTGTGAACTCTCTTATTGTAAATATGCTAGATTCAAAGACTTTTGTTACATGAAAATATCAGAATGTTTAAAGATGAAAGGAAAATCAGAAGTCATTTAATCAGGCTTCAGGCTCAGGACTCCTTAACCCTCCTCTCTACCTACAGACACCTCAGACAGGTTTCATTGAGAAGCTAAAAGAAAAATGCCCTTCAAGCCAGATACAATTAAAACATATCTGGGTTTCAAAAGAGAAATGAGGAATTGCTGAGCAAAGAAATATTGTCCAAATGCTTAAAATAACTGAGGGCGGGCACTTTGATTTAGGTCCACCAAGATTTTTTCAGTTACTTTGCCAATGAGTTTTATTTTAAAAAATACATGAATGATTAATGACTAATTTTAAGCTATTCATCAAGGAGATCATTTTGGCAATAATTTTTTATCAATTTGTTTTAGGATTAAAAATACTTGGCTATTCCATTTGGTTTAGAGGCCAGCAAGATTTAAATTTCTAATTTCCATATTTGGCTAATTAATTCTAGCATCTGACCATGAAGAACCAGAAGAAAATAAAAAGTTTCTAGAAGAGTAAAAACTCTAGCTATATTTAACCTCCTACAGTACATACTTTGGTAAGCATATGAAACAAAGATTTTTCACAATAATATAAGTTCTAAACCTGAAAAAAATAATTGTGGGAGCTGGCATCCATAATGCCAGTGATCCTCAGGCTCCCCTTGTGTGGTCAGTCCCTCCCTCCCACATTGCACCAGGTCTGGTCTATGTGCTGGTAAAAGTGATGGTATGTCACTTCCAAGATCAGGTATGAAGATGCTGCAATTTCTATCTTGATCATCCTCTGTCTTTCTCTCTTTCTGTTTCCCTTTCTGTCTCTCTCAGATCACATGCTCTGGGGAAAAGCTGCCATGTTGCAGAGTCCTATGGAGAAGCCCACATGGTGACGAATTCAGGCCTCTGGCCACGAGCCCTGTGAGTGAGCATCTTTGAAGCAGATTCTCCAGCCCCAGTCACACCTTCAGATGGCTCCAACCTCAGGAGAAACCCTGAGTCAGAAATATCCAGCCAAGCTTCTCTCAGATTCCTGAACTTCAGAAACTGTAGATATAACTGAGAACTGAGATAATAAATGTCTGTTGTCTTAGGTGGCCAGGTTTGGCATGATTTATTACACAGAGGTAGAAAATTCATTCAAAAGACAAACAAATGTAAAACTACTATATTTATTTTAACTCATGCCACATGCTAAGTAAAAGTATGTAACTTGGGCTATTTTAATTTGGGTCTGACCTAATTTAGTAGTTTCTATGTCAATTCCCAATCTAGTGGACCTAAAAGATGCTATATATAAGTTGCCCACAAACCAATGACAAAAGCAATGATGACAATAATATTTTATACTTATTGATTAATAGCACTTTCTTCTGCATTTATACTTCAATTTTTAAAAAGCAAAAAAAAAATCCCTAAAGTTTCCTCTGCAACCATAACAGAGAACATTCAGTTCTCTGTAAGCAGTTACTTTCTTTAAAAGTAACATACAGTTGAAATTGAGACCTGGCTGGCATTTTGTAGTTGGCCACAGTAACTACATACTTTGGCGTTTTAATACTCAGCTTCCACACTCTTCATCTTTCTTTCCATTCTCACTCATCCAAAAGCTCATACATCCTCTGACCTACTGGCCGCTCTACTGTTGAAATATCTAAGAATATGTACACATATACACCCATATTTGTGTTCCTAGGTACCAAAAGAACTGAGGAGCTAAAGGTCAAATATTATCTCCAAGGCCAGATATTTATCTGGTGTTGGTTAGATCAGTGAGTCTGTAACAAGCAGATAGCTGATACACAGTAAACATTAGTTGCCCTCCTCCTCCTTACCCACCCCACCATCCTCCCTGTGAGCTCCATTTTCTCTGGTACTTTGGCTCTCTCATTCAGACTTATCGTCAGCCACATAAATTCACTTAAAAAAAAAATCCAGGTGTCTTGCATATATATGCACAGGGGCTATCTGTTTAGAAGTACGTGTAGCCAATGAAAAATACAACTCTTGCACATCTTGGGACAAATACACTGGAAATGTTAGAAGAGTTCACCAAGATCTCTTCCGACACTATAGTTCCAGGTTGCTATATTGATTCCAAATTTAGCTTTCAGAAAAGGTTTCCAGTGATGTTTCCAAATCCAATGACTGGATACAAATTTAGTAACTGAATGCAAAGAGGTATTGTGGGATTGGGTGATATGGCACAAAGGATTATCTCAACTCTGGATTAAAAATTTCCAGTCTCAAACCATCCTCGGCTACGGCATGAATTTAAAACTTTTCCACTTCTTCCACCTTCTACCTAGACCTGTTTAGATCCCATTTGAGCCTCTAATTTTTGTTTTCCAATATCCACGTGTCTAGGTCCCATATTCCCAAAAGAGATCTAATAATTTATATCTCCACTTTTTTCCACACAAAATCCTGGGAAAGCTTCTACTCCTCAGGCGCAGGGAAATCTTGCTGAGATCTCAAATAAGAGAACCCACTTTTCCAATCAGAAATAAAGTAAATGGAAAAGGAAGGAAAGACCCAGTTGTGGTCAGAGAAAAGTACACTAGCTGACTCCATTATAACCACACACAGGAGATGTATATCCCTAGCCTTATTCCCATCCCTATCTCCATCCCACCCCCACTACCACAGAGAAGTGAAAGCCATACTCAAAATCACACCACTAATAAAGTTTCGGAACCATCAGCAAACCTAGGTGTTCACACTCTGCCCTCCAGTTCTTCCCAATATTCAGTGCTACCATTCACAGTCATCCCATTTCTGGATATTCTAATTATTTTGCTGCAGGTCTAAGAAACATTGCCTTAACCTTCAAGCTTTGCCATCCAAGAATCTTGTTGTTTTGCTTAAAACATGGCTCATTTACATATCTAAAAGATAGGCTGTCCCTTCTGATCATCAGTGCCCACTATCCATCCCCAAAACTTAACAAAAAGAAATGAGGTTAGGAAAGTAGGACAAAGCAGAAAGTTCACTGTTCTTGGAACGGTTGAAATCAAGGCACAGATAACTCAAATGAATAATCAGCCAAGCCTCTTTCACTGACAATTCTAAATCAGTCCATCATACACAAGAACTTCTCCCCAGTAGACTCACCTGAAAACAGCATCAAAGTTACAACGTTCCCAATATTCACCTGAAAATGGGCACAGACAGGACACTTCGAACAAGCTGCCTGGGCGCAGCTATCTCTGCCACTACCAGTTCTGAACCACCCACGAATAAAGTTATTTACCTATAAGGGGGCAAGAAGAGAGGTGCTGAAGCCTAGTCCAGGCAAACAGTTCAAGTCCATTGTGCTGCTTCCTATTAGAAGCCACACCCCGTGCCAGCCCCTATCACAAAGAAACTGAGGGAGCAGGGGCAACTTTATGCTCATTTGCAAGGCAAGACCAAAAACAGACCGAACAACTTTTAGAACGTGGCCCTGTTCAGTCCAAGCACAAGATCTTAAGGTACTTACAAGTTCTTGCAACACTTTAGCGGTAACTAAGGCACTGAGGAAGTGGACCTTCCTCGGGCTGGAGGCCCGAAAGGGCAGGAAGTGGAAGCAGAGGCCATTTGTGGGAAAAGGGAAGGAGCGGAGAAAAGGGAGAGGCTGGGGAGCCGCCCCCATTTCCTCAGCTCCAGATCGATCTAGGAGGCCCGGAGGCTTTCTCCAGGGGACCTCCCGGGCCGCTGCTCGCGCGCGTCGCCCTTCGGCGGCCTGGGGGCGCGACGTGTCCGACGGCCGGACAGGGTAGACACCCAGCGCCGGGCGGCCAACTCCACTTCTCCAGCCCGCCCCTAAGGGGTCCTGCCAGACCCGGACTGTCTCACCTGGGACCGGTCTGGCGCAGCCTCAGCCGTCCGCAACCCGCGAGCCGCTCTTAAACCCACCCCGCCGTCCCCTGCGCCTTCTCCAGGGGCCGGACCCCAGCAGTCCCCAGCCAATTTGTCATTGAGCAGCAGGAGATTGCTTCCCCACCCCTGAGCGCGCCCCCGGTGTCGCCTAGGCAACCCCGCCTCTCGAGAGCGCGCCCTCCCTTCCGCTCCCACTCCCTGGAGGCCCTGCCCACTAAGCACCTAGTAGCCAATCTGAAGCAGAGCTTCCAAGCCCAGGAGGCTGGGGGTACTCTTCGCCAATGACAAGCGGTCACCAGCGTGGGGGTTGGGGGAGGGGGGGGGAGGGGGGGAGGCGGGCTCGGCACGCCTGCCCCGCCCCCCTCCGTTTCCCTCTCTCGGCCGCGGGCCACGTAGCACGTGACCGATGCTGCAGTGGTGGAGTCTGGAGGTAGTTTGGGGATCGTGGGTATGGACAGATGAAGGGTGCTCCCATAGTGGTTTTAGGTAAGGGCGAGGCCAAAGTAGTGGAAAACAAAAGGGAAGGGCAGACCTGAGGCAGAAAATCAAGGAAAATTAATGATGCGGCGCGCAAGTGTGGAAGGGTCCAGGCGACTGTCGGAACGTCCGGGTCACCTGAGGAGGGAACTTCGCCTGTCGCCAAGACTCTTTTGGCTAATGACATACCGGGGAGATCCTAGCAATACTTTAGCCAGGTCACAAGGTCAAGAGTCCTAGCTCCAGCCATAGCCTTGAGGCAGGAAGTGCAGTGGAAAAGCTCCAGGCCCACAGCTTTCTCCCCCACAGCCTACCCCTATCATCGCCCTCCAAAGCCCCGAACTTGTAATTTTCTCTCCAAATAGGGCTTCACCTCGGGTTGATTTTCCCAACTAACCTCCACTTCCTAGAGCTGCATCCTACCCCCACCGCCTCCGCAGGATCTTTGGCCCCACTGACCCTTACACAAACCCCATGGCACAACATACTGTATTGCAATTAATTGTTTAAGTATCTGTCTCTAATCTCTGAGGAAGGAAAATAGTTCTTGTTCAATTCGATATCCACTGCAGCTGGTACTATGTAATTCCTTCGTTGTTGATAATAATACATGAGAGTACACGTATATTCTATGAGAGGCCTGATGCCTTGGTTCAATTGTTAGGAAGAAGCAACTAAGGGATCGAGGCCCTCCACCAACAGCTGTCAAAAAGCACGCTAGCTTTACCTTAGTCTTAAGTAACAGGCTGAACAAAAAGCATGTAACCAGAAGAATATCCTAGTGTTAGTCTACTATCTTAAGGATTCTATTTTTACCCTTCTTGTATACTTTAAAGATTTCTATCGCATGCTAATTATATGACAGAAACTCTGCTAGGTACTATAAGGGAGAAGGGGTAGGAGATTTCTCAAGAAATAAGCTCTCTGGTATTATAACCTAGAAAAAAAATCAGACCCAAACCTTTTCCTATGGAGTAACAATTAAGTGCACAGGTTTAGAATTGGGAAAGATAGATTCAAAGAAGGGTCCTACAGTATAACTAGCAATTACTTAATTAGGAAGTTACTTAATTTCTGTGGCTCAGTTTCCTCAGCTGCCCAATAGGAAAAACATCTCCACACTGTAGGTATGAAGATTTAAATGATATTACATATAAAGCTCTCAGTGCAGTGCTAGGAACTTGTTGAGTACTCAAGAAATGTTAGCTTAAATTATGATTGCCACTAGAAACCATGATGCATACTCTAGCCTGTTATAACCAACCTAGGGCCATCATTTCCTTCCAAGGCCCATTGTAACTGGGAGTGTGCAATGCTATCATTGTGCAGCCAACACTGTACAGCCTTGTGGAAAATACTTGTTGTGGCTGTACCATTTGATCAAATCCAAGTTTAGATAGGAGAATCTGTAGCAGCCTGTCCAAGTAAAATGAGTAGTTCAGGGAATAGGAATGGGAACAGGGTCATGGGCACTGAGAAAGATTGAACTTCCTAGCTCCCTATTATTGGGTGAGGCCATGTGACTAGATCTAACCAATGACTTGTGAGTGGAAGTAACACACAAATCACTTTTGGACTGGAGAATTTATTTGCCAATGTAAGATCCTCCAGAGCTCTTCTCTGTGGTATGGCCCCTGGGAATGTCTGGGCATGTGGCCGCTGCATCAGTACTCAGTGAGGACTCACCAACACCCCTAGCCTGTAATGGACTTTTAGCATGACTGAGACACAAACCTTTGTGGTTTGAAAGGACTAAGATTTGGAAGTTGTTTGTAATGGCCACAGAGCTCAGCCTGCTCTGACTGATACAACGCCTTGAAGTGTGCCAAGTTGGGGACACAGTTGTGAACAACTCAGACAAAAGAACAGATTAACAAATAAGCCAGTAAACAAACAAGCAATTCTATAGTTACAAATTGTGTCAATGAAAAGTATTTGAGACATGAGTGGTCAAACACTTCTCTTGGGAAATGACATTTAAGCTAGGACTTGAAGGATGAAAATGAATCAGTCTTAGAAAAAGTCAGACATGAGGGAAAGGAGAGGAGAATATTCCCAGCAGAGTAACAGTCTTGCACAAACTCCTGAGGCCGAAAACAGCTAGGTACCCTTGAGGACAAACAGGACGCCTGGATGGAGTGCTGGGTCAGGGAAAAGGGGCCACACAAAAGGGAAAGGGAGGTGGGAGGCAGATTATGCAGGTGAGGGCCTCCAGGTTATGATAAGGAGATTGGCATTTATTCCAAGTGTGAAATTATTGAGGAGATTTGAGCCAGGAGGGTGGCATGCTTTGATTTAGGTTTTAAAAAGATCACTCTGGACTTCCAGCCAAGATGGAGGCATAGGTAGACACACTGTGCCTCCTCACACAACCAAGATAGGGACAACAACAATTTAGAAACAGAATAACAACCAGAACTGACAGAAAATTGAACTATATGGAAGTTGGACAACCAAGGACTTAAAATAGACATGTTCATCCAGACTAGTAGGAGGAGCAGAGTCAGGCAGCCGGGTGGAGAGGGGTCAAGGAACAAAGAGCACTGGGACCAGCATAAGGCATCCCGTGCACCTAAGACCGCAGCAGGCGGACCCTCTGCAAGCAGTGGCTGGCAGACCCTGGCAGAGGGAGGGGTGGTAATGAGCAGACCCAACAAGGCGGCGATTGTGAAGCAAGGCACTGCTCGCAAGGTGTCTGGATGACCAGGCGGTCCCAGGGTCCCAGCGCCAGGAAACAGACCCTTGGGGCACTGATTGAAAACATCTGTGGGGACTGAGGCACAGGGAGAGACTCCCAGCCTCACAGGAAAGGTCATTGGAAAGACCCATGGGGTATACAAGCCCACCCACATGGGAATTAGCACCCAAAAGGCCCAGTTTGCTTGGGGGAAATGGCAGAAGGGACTGAAGTCCAACGGAGAGTGGAGCAAGCACCATTATTCCCTCTTGGACCCTGCCCCCACATGCAATGTCACAGCACAGCAACTGGGGTGCCCCACCCTGCTGAACACCTAAGGCTCCGCCCCTCATACGTAACAGGTATGACAAAAAAAAAAGATGTCTCAAACAGAAGAACAAATGAAAGCCCCACTAGCAGTACTTTTAAGTTACCGAGAGAGAGCCAACCTATCAGATGAACAGTTCAAAACACTGATGATCAGGATACTCACAGAATTGGTTGACTTTGGTCTCAAATTAGATGAAAAAATGAAAGCTACAATGAGTGAAATGAAGAAAAATGCAGAGAACCAATAGTGATGGAAAGAAAGCTGGGTCTCACATCAATGGAGTGGACTAGATGGAAGAAAAAAACATGCAATCAGAAAAGAATGAAGAAATAAGAATTCAAAAAAAATGAGGCTTAGGAACATCCAGGACATCTTGAAACATTCCAACATCCGAATTATAGGGGTGCCAAAAGGAGAAGAGGAAGAGCAACAAGTGGGAAACCTATTTGAACGAATAATAAAGGAGAACTTCCCCAATCTAGCAAAGGAAATAGACTTCCAGGAAGTCCAGGAAGCTCATAGAATCCCAAAGAAGTTGGACCCAAGAAGGAACACACCAAGGCACATCATAATTACATTAGCCAAGGTAAAAATGAAGGAGAGAATCCTAGAAGCAGCAAGAGATGAGGAGACAGTAACCTACAATGGAGTTCCCATCAGACTGTCAGCTGATTTCTCAAAAGAGACCTTACAGGCAAGAAGGGGCTGGAAAGAAGTATTCCAAGTCGTGAAAGGCAAGGACCTACATCCAAGATTGCTCTATCCAGCAAAGCTTTCATTTAGAATGGAAGGGCAGATAAAATGCTTCTCAGATAAGGTCAAGTTAAAGGAGTTCATCATCACCAAGCCCTTATTTTATGAAACGTTAAAGGGACTTATCTAAGAAAAAAAAAGATAAAAAAGCTTGTATAGTACAATGACAGCAAATTCACAATTATTAACAACCACACCTAAAATAAAACAAACTAAGCAAACAACTAGAACAGGAACAGAATCACAGAAATGGAGATCACATGGAGGTTTAGCAACAGGGGAGTGGGAGGAGGAGAGAGGGGGAAAATGTACAGAGAATAAGCAGCATAGAAGGTAGGTAGAAAATAGATAGAGGGAGGGCAAGAATAGTATGGGAAATGTAGAAGCTAAAGAACTTATGACACATGGACATGAACTAAAGGGGGGGAATGTGGGTGCGGGAGGGTGTGCAGGGTGGAGGGGATTGATGGCAGGGTAATGGGACAACTAATAGCATAATCAATAAAATATATTTTTAAAAAACAAAACAAACAAAAAAGATCACTCTGGCTGCTTTATGGAATATGGACTGTAAGGGGCAGATGTGGGATGGAGATTAAGAGGCTATTCCAGGGTTCCAGCAAAGTAGGGTTACAGGGCCATAGGCTATAAAGCATAGGTGGCAAACACAAGGACTGCGGGCTGAATTTGGCCCTCCACCTTGTTTTATCCACCTCGGCACCTTGTTTCTACCCAGTGGCAGCACCAAGCTCTGACTTAACTGTTAAGGAGCAGTTACATTTATATAGCCCTAAAATTACATTCAGCCCTTTGAAGGCAACCTCGAGGCTGATGTGGCCCGCCCCCCACCCCGTGAAAATGAGTTATCACCCCTGCTGTAAGGGTGATATAGCCTTCCAGAGGCACAGGAAGGTAACAGGACATTTGGGGAGTTTGCAGGGGGAGGGGAGCAAGAGACCTGACAACCTAACCCAGGGGTCCTCCTTCCCAATCCTAAAGGAAGCAAAAGCCAGGTTGGAAGTTGCCCCCCACCCAGAGGTACTCTGACTCCAAGGAGACAAGGGCTCAAAAGCCAGGCAGGAATGGGGGAGGGTATGGAGAAGACTGCTGACCAATTCCTAGAACAGCAGCCAGCATTAGGGACTTCCTCCCATGAGGTGGCAGTATTTTATAAATAGATGGTGTTAGAAAGAATCTGACAAGGTCTGGCATCCCATCCGGGCATTTGATACTTGGTGCCCACCTGGATTAGAAAATAAAGGCGACTGCCAATCTATAGGTTGGGCAGCAGCGGGGAGGTGATTTTTTTGACTCCTCAAGTTTACAAAAAAAATCTATAAGCAGCAAAACTAGGTGGAGTTCATCTTCTGCACTGTGGTCATCTTTCTATTGTTTCCCCAGCCCCCAGTGTCCAATGTTCTCTCTCCACTTCCTGCTATCTTATTGTATTTTCAGTAGTGGGTCTCACAGGCTCATTCACACATGGGAATAAAGGAGTAACGGCAGCTCAGTGGGTACCCACTCCTTACTGGCCATTTTTATCATCCAGTTGATGAAAACCAAAAGTCCTAGACCAGGGGGAATACTGGAGTGATGGAGTGACTTACCCCTCCTTGTGAAAAGGTATTGAGAGGTTCTCTTTCCTCACTGTCATCTTTCTATGTTGTCTCTACAGCCCCAGCCAGCCAGCAGGAACTAGCCAGATATTCCTGGGAATTGCTCTGCTGGAAAAGCATGTAACTGAGGAAAATTGTAATGGTAAGAAATTGTAACCCACCCCACCATTCTTTTGACATTGTTTCTGTAAGTGCTGACTCTGAGTAATCTGTAGCTTGTAGATAAAAACAGCATGTTTATATAAGAATCCTCGGAACTAACTTCAAAAGATACAGACCCTGACCTTCAAACATCTCAGCTCCAAGACGTTTGCTGACCTTCAACCACAGATCCAGGATGATATGAAGTCAGGATGACTAAACCAGGATGAAGCACACCAAACCATCACTTGCCTTACTGGAATGGACTGTGCTAATCTGCAGGTAGAGAACTGTTCGAGCCCCGCCCCCCACACCCTTGCCCCTTGATCTCTTTGTTCTGTTCCCCTCTCCTTCCTTATAAAATCCCCTGCCTCCCCTGAGAAGTGGAGATGGGTTTTAAGACATGAGTCCCCCATCTTCCAGGTTGCTGGCCCCTGAAAATAAACCACTCTCCTTTATATCAGCACCTGCCTCTTGAGTATTGACTTTCGTAGTGGCAGGTAGCTGGACCTGCGTTTGGTTACAGACGGAGGCCCAAATAATTAGCTAGGGCATGAGCTTTCTCCTTAAGAAAATAATCTCCTTGGGAAACACATTAGAAAAAAAATTGGTTTATTTCTATTTTAAATTATTAAACTAGCTGGACTTATCTTTCTGACATCATAGTTTATGAAGAATTATCTCCCAGAAATGAAGGCAGCCCTGTTTTGTCATTGAGTAATAAGACTTCATTGTTGCTAATCCCCACTACCTGCTGGCTCATGTTCTCTGCTTCCTTCTATCTGCATGGAGACACATGCGCCCTGTTTCCAAAAATCACCATAAATAGCCACCATGGATCTGATACTCACCTCCAGGTAACCAGATAAAAGGCCCTGCTTTTGCAGGGTGACAGCTGCAAAGCACTGATTGTGAGATAAAATGAGATTCAGGTGTCTGGATTCTGTGCTGAGCTCTCTCCAATGTGAAGTATTACCCACAGTCTCCCAAGAAGCTGCCCTATCTAGCAGCATGAAAAGACCCTGTGAGCCCTCCCGCTGGCCCAGCTAGTATGTTCTCCTGACCATGTCACAAGGTCTTTGTGAATGCTGTCTCAACCACAAATGTACTGGAGGTCTGCACTCAGCCACAGAATGCCTCCTCAGCCTTCCTCATGAACTACATGGCTCCTCAGACACAGGAGCTCTTGATGGCCCTGTCTCTGCCACCTGCCTTCCCTGGGGAACCACCTCTTCCTTTGCATCTCACCTGTTTAGTACATGATGATGACACCTCACCAGATCCAGGTCCCCAGCCCAAGTGTTCCCCTGGTCTGCAAAAGAATATGACCCATGGAGTCATCCAGCTCTGGGCAGCTAGAGTGACAGAAAAAAAGGACACAAAACTTGAGTTAGGAAGAGAGAGGAGGAAAGCAATGTTGGCTGAATCCCTCCCATGTGCCTGGCACTGTTAGTTGCCGTTTCCTCTCTCATGACCCCTCACAGCAGTCCCTCTGTGAGCTGCTATTCCTCACTTGATTGATGGGGACCCTGAGCCTCAGGGGCCAACAGATCACAGAGGACAGAGGGGTAGAGCCCAAGGTCAAGCCCAGGCCTGACTCACTCTGGAGTTTGGCTTTGTACACACATTCCTGTGACCCTGTTGTGCGGTCCTGGGCTCTCCAGGCCCTTTATTCATCTTTACCTCCTGGGCTTGAGGCTGACTCCAGCTCTCCAGGGAGAGGAGTAGGACTGCATTTCTGCCCTTCTCTAGCCCCTTTCTCTCCCCATCACCTAAGCCCTTGCCCCACTCACCCCCATCCTGCCCCAACACCTGGGGAGGGTCAGTGACCTGCTGGGACTGGGGCTGGCCTCCAGCTGATCCCCATGCAGCCTCTGCCTCTCTGCCCCTCCCACCCACAAATGTCATACTACTCTGCAGTGATTTTTTGTTAGCAACACGTTTTAAAATGTGGTTTTCTTTTTTAACGGACAGCATTATCTCTTCCCTTGCATCTGCTCCCAAGAATGGGGCCAGGTCAAAAGGTCAGGGGTCTGAAGAATGTGGGATGGCTCAGGACTAGAAAGGAACCACTAAGCCAGGAGACCCCTGCTTTGAAAAGAAAGATCTGTAAAGTCACACGCCCAGTCCCTAGATATTCCCCCCTGAAGCAAGACCACCAAAACAATAAGATCTGGGATAGACATAAACATAATAAAAGACAAAAGTCACCTGATGATGTCAACAGATACTGAAAAAGCATTTGGTAAGGTACAGCACCCATTTATGATAAAAACACTCAGCAAAATGGGAATAGAGGGAGCATTCCTCAACATAATAAAGGCCACATACAAGAAACCTACAGCCAACGTCATACTCAATGGGCAAAAGCTAGAAGCTTTCCCCTTAAGATCAAGAACAAGACAAGGATGTCTGCTTTACCACTTTTATTCAACACAGTATTAGAAGTCCTAGCCCCAGCAATCAGACAAGAAAAAGAAATAAAAGGCATACAAATTGGAAAAGAGGAAACAAAAACTGTCATTATTTACGGATAACATGATAGTGTACATAGAAAATCCTATAGACTACACCAAAAAACTGTTCCACCTAATAAGTAAATTTGGCAAAATAGCAGGATAGAAAGTCAATATTCAGAAATCAATGGCATTTTTGTGCACCAACGATGAAACATCAGGAACTAGGAAAAAAATCCCACTTACTATAGCAACAAAAAAATAAAGTACGTAGAACCTAACCAAGGAGGTAAAAGACCTGTATTCAGAAAACTACACAACACTCAAGAAAGAAATTAAGGAAGACACCAACAAATGGAAGCATGTACTATGTCCATGGATTGGAAGAATCAACATAATTAAAATGTCCATACTACCCAAAGCAATTTTCAGATTCAAATGCAATCCCTATTAAAATACCAATGATATATTTCACAGATTTAGAACAAATATTTCAAAAATTTATCTGGAAGCAAAAATGACCCTAAATAGACACAGCAATCTGGAGAAAGAAGAACAAAGTAGAAGGGATCACGATACCTGACATCAAACTGTATTACAAGGCCACTTTAATCACAACAGTCTGGTACTGGCATAAAATCAGGCACATGGACCATTGGAACAGAATAGAGAGCCCAGAAATAAACCCATGTCTTTATGGTCAATTAATATTCAACAAAAAGGGCAGAAGCATAAAATGGAGTAAAAAAGAGCCTATTAAACAAATGGTGCTGGGAGATCTGGACAGCTACATGCAAAAAAATGTAACTAGACCAATGTACACTATGCACCAGCACAAACTCAAAATGGATAAAAGACTTAAACATAAGGTGAAACACCACAAAAGTCCTAGAGGAAAACATAGGCAGTAAAATTTCAGATATCCCATGCAGCATTATTTTTGCTGATACAACCTCTAGGGCAAGGGAAATAAAGGAAAAAATAAACAAATGGAACTACATCAAATTAAAAATCTTCTGCACAGCTGAAGAAAACGGAAAAATAAAAAGAGGATCAACCACACAGGAAAACATATTTTCCAATGATACCTCAGACAAGGGGTTGATCTCCAAATTATCTAAAGAACTCATATGACTCCACTCCAGGAAGACAGATAATCCAATTTAAAAAATGGGCAAAGGACCTGAACAGACACTTCTCCAAGGAGGACACACAGAGGGCCCAGAGACATATGAAAGGATGTTCAGCATCACTAGCCATCAGAGAAATGCAAATTAAAACCACAATGAGATACCACCTCACACCAGTCAGAATGGTCATCATAAACAAATCAACAAACAACAAGTGCTGAAGAGGATGCGAAGAAAAGGAAACCCTAGTGCACTGTTGGTGGGAATGCAGACTGTGGAATTTCCTCAAAAAACTAAAAGTGGAACTGCCTTTCCTCAGCAATTCCACTGCTGGGATTATACCCTAAGAATCCCAAATCACCAATTCAAAAGAACCTGTGCACCCCAATGTTCTTAGCAGCTTGACCTACAATAGCCAAGTGCTGGAAGCAAACTAAGTGCCCATCAGTAAATGATTGGATCAAAAAAGCTGTGGTACATTCATACAATGGAATTCTATGCAGCAGAAAAAAGGAACTCCTACCGTTAGAGACAGCATGGATGGAACTGGAGAGTATTATGCAAAGTGAAATAAGCCAGGCAGTGAAAGACAAATACCATATGATCTCACCTATAAGTAAAACCTATTGAACAAAACAAGCAAACAAACAAAATAAAACCAGAGGCATGTAAACAAGGAACAGACTGACAGGGACCAGAAGGGAGGGGAAAGAGAGAAAGGGAGGAAAGAATGGAAAGGGCCTCATTAAAGAACAAGTAAGTGTACCTGACCCATGAACACGGACCACAGGGTGGGGATTGACTGTGGGACTGGGAGTGGAGGGAGTGGGCAGGTCAGGGGAAAGCAATTGGTGGGGGTGGAGGGGGGGATTGGCACAACTGTAATAGAACATAATAATAAATAAATAAACAAACATTATGAAAAAAAATGTACATCTCTGGGGTGGGTCAATTGTCCAGGATAATTCTCTTTCCTGGAATAGATTTTTCTGTAGCGTTTGTTCTTTACAACAGCCAAGAAGAAATTTGGCAAACAGGAACAAAAATAAAGCAGCACTGAGGTTAGTGTAGCCCCAGGGGTAGGAAAGCTGCATCCTGTACATGTCCCCACAGAGGCCAGGCCCCCACAGGGAAAGTTCCAGAAGGATGTGGTGGCTGGGGTCACATTCCTGCATGGGGGAGGGGTGCACACGAGGCCTCCTTGCACAACCTGTGCAGGTGACACATCCAGCCTTGTCACAAAGGGTTGTAAATCCCAGGAAGCAATTTCCTGCCCAGGCAGTTGTGCAAACCCTGACCCAGCAGCATGGTGAAGGGCCGACTTCCCAGAGGTCAGACCCTGCTCTCTGGCCCAGTGCCTGCCCTCTCCTCAGCTCAGGAGAGACCCAGAGCTCAGAAGGCCCCAGGGATGTGTTTGGGGTGGGTGAGACCATGGGGAGCCTCTCAACTGAGACCAGGGTCCACCCTCTCCCCTCAGCAATTCAGGCTGGCACCACGCCAGGTCCTGTGCAGGACATCTTACAATGTCATCTCAGGCTCCTTCATTGTTACATAGTCTAAGAGGGAGGTGTGGTTTGTTATTTCTAGATAGGACAGTCAGGGTGAGAAGCAGAGCAGGCCTCAGAATAGGTGTGCCTGACAAAATCCATGCTCTTTATCCCAGTCTCTACTGCCTTCCTATCCACAGCTGCAAGGCTATGTGACCTCGGACAAGTCACCTACCCTCTTGGACTTCAGTTTTCTCTGTACCATGATAGTCTTAAGCCTATACAGAGCACCTGCTATGGGCAGGAGCTATGCCAGACACCAGCTGTCAGGGAAGAGTCCTCCTTCTAAGGTCCTAGCTCTAACCCTTCAAGAGGGAGGCCACAGCTTTGGCACAGCCCACTCCACTCCCTGACTGTTGAGACCTCTCAGGGCTCCTGGTCCCCAGAGTTCCCAATCCCATCACTCACAGCCTGAAGCCATCTCCTTGGAGGAGCAGCTGGTATCTAAAAGGGCATGGCTAGAGAATCTCTCCCAGGTTGCCTGATGCTGAAGCACAAGAGATGGGGTCCTTTGGTTAACCGGAAGTTGTACCTGATGGCTGTTGTCAGCAGCTCATATTTAAGTATGAATTCCTATAATCCCTCCTATGCATCAAAGTGCCTGTTATTGTGTTCTGCCCCTAGCAATATTTGTGGGTGGATGAGGAAATGGTTGGAGGAAGGGTGATTAGGAAGCTCAGGGATGAGGAAGTGCTATTCGCAAACTGGAGGTGCCCTGCTGAGGTAGGTGTGAGGTGCTAGACATAGAAGAGGGTTCTTAGCCAGAGTGCTGTCTTGGTGGGAGTCTCAGGAATACAGGCAGGAGTCAGGGAAGGTGCATGCAGAGAACAGCATGTCAGGCCTGGAGCACAGACCCCAATGTGTTGAGAGTGCCAGTCTCTCACTCCAGGCTCTGCAAGGCGCACAGAGTGGCATCAGGCCCTTGACCGTCCTTGCTGACACCTGATAATTAAGGTCCCTGCTGTTCACAGTGGGTAGTCTGTGACAGGCTGGGTGGGCCTGGCCTTAGACAACCTGGAACACCCAGAACATCCATCCACCTGCCCCTCTCTCAGAGGACAAAGCCCCAAGACTACTATGGTTAGATGCAATATTGGGGACATACTTACACTATGAAGTATTCATTGTTGTTCTGAAATTCAAATTTAACTGGCACCGTGTACTTTTACTGGCAAAGCCTGACAAGCTCAGGGATCTCTGGGTGGACAAATCTCAGTGGCCCACAGCCACCAAAACTGTCACAGCCACAGGTCCAGCTTGCTGGGGAGGGACACCAGAACAACAGGCTGCAGAACTGTCTCAGGCCAGAGAGACTTTTCCCCAAGACATGCAAGCATCTCCACCAGCAGGGACAGCTGGGGACTCAAATGAAATTGTGTGTGGCTATGCTACCCCTCAGGGAAGAGGATGGAGGAAGGTGCCCCTCTAGCCCCAGGTCCTCAGGGCCTCACAGCCCTTCTCCTTCCCCTCTACTTCCTGAAGCCCTTTTTCTAAGGAATGTCCCCCAGCCTGGACCCATTCATTACCTCAGTGGTCCCCCCTTAGGGGCTGGGTGACCAGAGGTGACCAGCCATGGCCTCCAGCCTCTCCAATCCACCTCCTTTTCTGAGAAGCTTTCTCGATGACTCTGATCTGTCCTTACATTTTCCTTACCAGCTTTCACTGGTTCCTCTTCTTGTGGGTATGAGGGCTCCCTGCTAAAATGCTAAGACCCCTACAGGCCGAGTGCCTGATGCTACAGCCTGACACACAGGAAGCAGCTCTCACCCAGAAGATGAAAATGATTTAAATGTTGGTTTGCCACATCCTAGCTGAGTAGCCCTTGGATGACACATGGCACATCTCTGAGCCTCAGTTTCCTTGTCTGCAAGGAGAGCTAGTTCGCAGAGGTTGATGGGCGATTAAAACAATGCAAAGGGCTTGGTGTGAGTCTGGCCTATAGGGGACTCTTGGCCCACATTTGTTTCCTTAGTTTTGTTCTGTTCTAATATTTTTTAAAAAAAGATTTAATTGGTTTTATTAAGAAATTCATGAATCAGGAACGTCTGTCTAGCAACTGGAAGGGTTCTCCCTATTATTATTAGTTTTCATAAAATTCACCATCTCAACTATTTTTAAGTGGACAGTTCACTGATGCTAAGTACATTCACATTGTTGTGCCATCACCACCACCCACCTCCAGAACTCTTCCTTTTCCCACACAGAAATTCCACCCCGATCAGATCATACACTAACTCCCCAGTCCCTGCTCCCTGCCCCTGGCAGTCACCATTCCACTTTCCTGTCTCTGTGAATGTGACTGTCCCAGGTACCTCGTGTCAGTGGAATCACGTAGTAATTGTCCTTTTGTGACTGGCTTCTTTAACTTAGCCTAATGTCCTCAAGGTGCATCCTCGTTGTTGCATATATCAGAATTTCCTCCCTTTTTAAGGCTGAATGCTATTCCACCGTATGTACAGACCACATTTTTTTTTACCCATGTATCCATCAGTGAACACCTGGGTGGCTTCTACACCTTAGCTACTGTGAGTAATGTTGTTCTGGACACAGCTGTGCAAATATCTCTTTGAGATCCTATTTTCAAATATGTGGGGGTTTACCCAGATGTGGGGTTGCTGGGTCACATGGCAGCTCTGTTTTCTGAAGAACCTCCATACTGTGTCCCACTGTGGCTATACTAGTTTATATTCCTGTTAACTGTGCACAAGAATTCCAACTTCTCCACATCCCTGCCCACACTTATTTTCCATTTTCTGATAGTAGCCATCATAATGGTGTGAGGTGGCCATCTCCTCTCTTTCTAGACCCTGCTCACACCAAACAATCCGTGCTGTTTGACCTGCAAACTGGATTTTTTCCTGAACTGTCTCCCCTGGTCCTCAGGCTCCCTGGGAGGCAAATGCGTTCTTTCTCTCCCTGTGGAGGACCTCAAGCCTTGTAATTCCTGATGACCATTTACAACCCAGGTCACCTCTGTCCACCCTAACAGAGAGCAGCCACAGAGCACAGGATTCTCACCCTGTGAGAATCTCGGCCCCTGAGGCTTTCTCTAATGGTGAGCACGCCTGACAAACCCTGTCAGCTCCGACTGAGCCAAGGACAAACTCAGCCCTGTGACTGAGAGGAGTCAGGGGCCCTATGGCCACTGCTCCTTTCCAGCTATCAGCACTGACTTGTTTCTGTTCCTGGTTCCCAGGAGAGAGGCTTCCCTCTTCCCCTGGGGCCTGGCTCTCATTGCCCCACCCAAAGGCAGAGATGGTGGCAGCCTGAAATCCCACCCTGAGGGCAATGCTCCCTGGAGTCCCCACCACTCCCCTTGGTGTCTAGAAGTCAACCTCTCCTTGGCTCAGCCACACATACAGTAGCAGGCATGACCAAGGAGGTCAGGACAAGGAAATGGTGAGTTCTGAGGGAGGGAAGGAGTGGAACGACCTAGAACAAGAGTGTGTATATTCTGCTGTTCCACCCATCAAGGGGGATGCTTCAACATGGCTTTGGAGCCAAGAGACCTGTGTCAAATGCCAGCTCCATCAATACATGCTATGTGACCTTGAGCAAGCCCCTTCACCTCTCTGAGCTTCTTCTATCACATGAGGATGATAACACCTGAATCACAGGGTCACCATGCAGCTTTGTGGGACAGTCTGGGCCCCCCTCAGTGCACTCACTTGACCACCATTATTTAATGTGGAAACCCACCTTCTTCTATCCCTATGCCCAGTCCCTCCTACCCCACACACATTTAGACCACCAGGTTGGAGGAACAAAACATGAGATTAAAGGATAACAGCCTTCCTTTTTCCGACAGGAGTTGGCTTATTCATCAGGGAAAAAAACACCCTGCTCTACAACACCACCTCCACGCCATCCTTTCTTTGTGTTTGGGCTTCTAGGGAAACAACAGGCTGATGGTGGTTTCCTTCCAGGATCCCCCACCCACCCAGAAATTCCCCAACAGCTGCCAAGCTCAGTGATAAGAAAAGTAAGCAATTTCCAGAAATAGGTCAGCACCTTTCAGAGATGTGGAATAGAGGCAACACCTCTCCTGTGTCCTGCTCCTCACCTCTGTACACAGATGCAGGCCACCTGGACCACACTCCCATTAGCACTGGACCTGGGATGCACCAAGGAGGGAGATATGGGCCAGATAAACTTCGAGGAGGACTGAGATGGTCCTTACCTCCACTGCTTGTCACAGGTGGGGGAGGGGCACGCATTGGGCACCCACTAAATACCGGGAACTCGGAGACATAGAGATTCTGGCATTCCACACTCATTCACATAGTGATTATTACTGACCACAAACCAGCTGCTGGGCACTGGGCTGGGTATTAGGTCACAAGAGTGAGCAAAACAGACCATTGTGGGATGCTGGGATGGGAACCCAGAGGAAGGCAAGGCCACCTTTGCCCAGCCTCCCACCCTGCCTTTCCCCACCCCCATGTTGCTGGTCTTCAAAGCTCTCCACTCTCTGCTTCAAACTGCCTCAACTGAGGGAGCAGTGAAAACAGTGGGGAAAGAAAGTGAAGACCAAAGTCCGTGAAGGAGAACCCACCCAGTAAAATAAACATGGTGCTCAGTGTAGAATTTGATCACAACCACCAATGCAAGGAGGTAGGAACACACAGGGAAATGAAACCAGGGGCCCTAGAGAAGATCCTGCCCACCTCCCTTATCCAGGTCAAGTTCAAGATAACTCCAAATAGAAAATCCAAACTTTCCACCTTTTACTCCAGGAAAAGTAATGTGAGGCTGCAGGGGTCAGGGAGGCCTGGGCCAGGGTCTCTAACAAAGTCTGAGTCAGGACCACCTGCAGGCAGCCTCCCCTGGGCTTGGCACCCTCCCTCCACCTCCCACCCTCCAGGGTCTGCCTCTCCCAACCCACTCCACACATAATTAAGAGCAGGTGTTTCACCTCAACACCTTTAGTGACTCCCCCACCTCCCAGGTAGAATCCAGGCTCTCAGCCACTGCAAGGCCCAGGCCACCAGCCTCCACCCCAGCTGCTCCCAGACAGCACGCAGCACTCCAGCCCCTTTCCCCAGGCATTTCGCACTCCCTCCTCCTTGTGCCCTACTGCCTTCCCTCACTCCTACCACCCTAATCCTCTCAGTTGTCTCCGCTTGTCCTTCATACTCAACCAGTGACTTCCCTGCTGCCCCATTCCCTCCCCAGAAGTAAGGTGCCCCTTCTCCCAGCTTCCTTAGACCTGAGAGGCCAGAGACTGCATCTTATGTCCCTATCCCTGTGCCTGGAAGAGAACAGGAAAAGAAGTGAAGCATTTATTGAGTACCTACTGTGTGTTGGCCACTTTCATAAAAGTCATCTCAAATAATGTTCACAAGAAATTCATAATATGGTCTGTCCCATTTTATAGCTAAGAAAGAGGCCTCGGAAGAGAGAACTTCAGGGGACTTCAGAGCCAAGAGTCATCATAGCAGAGTGAAGCAGACAGCCAGATGTGTCTGGAGAGAGGTGTAGCTTGAACTGGGCTTGAAAACTGAAGGGGATTCTGGCAAACACAAGGAGGGAGAGGGAAAGAGAAGGAGGGCATTTAAGGCAGGGGGTATGGAGAGAAACAAAAGCCCAGAGTGAAGAAGCCCAAGAAGTGATTGGCAAGGCTGAATACCACAGCTTAATAAAGGAATTGGGGGTGTATTTAGAAAAATCCATTGGAGTAGAAAGCAACAACAGGATGAATATGAACACCTGGCATGCCATGGAAACAGGGAAGTTTCTGAGCAGGGGTAGGTGGTGTTTGAGAGCGGAAACCATTGTCAGCCTCCTCGTGGAAAGCCCTTCCCAGGAGGTGGAGGGGCCAGCACGAGACAGCCTGGAATCTCAGCCTCCAGAAGTGGCTCTGGAAAGCAAACCCACTGCCACCACCCTTCATGCCTCACCTCGCCTCTGCTCCCCGCAAGCTGAGCACTCTTTAACCAGGCTCCCTCAGTCCCTGCTCCGGCTGGGGTCAGTGTTCCTTAGGGGAGTGTGTGCACATGCACCTGCCTGTGTAAACCAAATGTGGGGCTGTTAGCCTCTTTCTCTGAGGTCCACCCAAGATCTGCACACAGTTCTGGCTCCTCAGAAGCTGGCTTCCCTAACTGGCTGCAGCAAAAGCCCCCGGAGCTCCCCAATCAGCGGGATAGCACAGGCCCTGAGTCTGGAGAACTATATGGAAGTCCTCAGGGAAATGAGGACTAGCAGCCCCATGACTGATAAGGCTCACCTGTCTTGCACTGGCTGTCAAACCACCCAAAGGAAGAACAACCCTAATGGACAGAGGAAGCCCCAGACAGTTACAATTTGAGGGCACCCCCAACTCCTGATTACAGCACTTGTTCCAGAATGATCAGAGGGGATTTGTGGTCCAGCTCTGGCTCCCTGGCTCCAGGTTAGCCCCAGGGTTCCTGTGTACCCCAGAGGCTGAGTCTGTGAGGAGGCCAGGCCAAAAACTGACCACTGCCTCTGCCAGCCAAGGCTCTTCCAGGCACATGGCTCTCACCCTGGTTGACCCCTCAGCTCTTGAATTGACCTTGTAATGCGGCACTTGGAACTGCCAGTGGGCTGAATGGGGACTGTTACTTGATGTGCAAGAAAAGTGGGTCTGCGGGAACCTACGGAGGAGATGCCGCTGCCTTGAGGGCTCCTTGCCCCAGATGCACCCCCACTGCATTTGGGAAGGAGGACAGACTAAGAGAGAAGGAAGCACCCCCGGCAGCCTATCCTACTTGGCCACAGCCAGTGCTGAGGGGCAGACAGAGCACACTACCTGGCTCTTCTACCCTAACAAGTGATTGAAGATTTGGTCAAATGACCAGTCAGGCAGATTTCCCCCCAATCCCCACATTAATTGGTTTTGGGACTCAACATCTCAACCTGCCAAGTTGGAGTATCCCACAAGGCCGCGGATGTGTAAGCCAGGACCCTGAAGCCCATACTGTCAGACAACTGTGCTGAGCCTGCTTGTGCAAGCAGCTGGGAAAAGCAGTTCTGGGGCCTGTGCGGGAGGTGCCCAGGCTGGCAGGCTTCTGAGCTCAGGGAGACCCTACAGGAGGAGCTGTCAGCCAGCCATCCCGATGGCTGCTAATGAGCAGACGTGTTCCCAGTTCTCTGCCCAGGGGGATAGCTGCACCTGGGCTGGGAGAGCTGAGGTCACCTGGGGCTCTGCAGCTCCTGCCCTCTTCCTGGTATGGCTCTGCCAGGCCTGGCCACTACAGCTCCTTGTCCTATAGGTCCAGCCCAGCAGAGTCAGGCAGAGGAGGGCAGAGCCACCTGCTGGCCCCCTTCTCCATTTCTCCCTCTTCAGTCTTCCTTGGGAAGAAGGAGTTTATCCAGGACTTAGTTATATATTCCTACACCATACTTGGAACATACTAGGTGCTCAATAAATGCTTCTTTCTCCTCGGTTGGTGGTGGGGGGCTGCATACTGATGTTCAAAGCTGGACTCAAGGCAGACCACCTGAGCACCCAGCTCTGCTGCTTTGTAGCTGCCTGAGCTTGAGGAGTCACTAACTGCTCTGAGCCTCAGGGTCCGCTTATGCAAATGTTTAGACAATGATTGTACCTACTGTACTGTTCCATGTATAATGCGCACCCACATGTTTGACTCAAACTTTCAGAAAAAAAAATCCTTTGTTCTAATTTTTAATTCATTTAAATTCAATTATGTAATTTATTTATATTTAGAAACAAAACCAATTATCATATTCCAGGGTATTATTTTGCATACAAATACCATTATTCTAGAGTTACACTTTTAATGCACAAGCATAAATAAAAAAATTAAAAACATTTACACAGATACAGAATTAGTACTACCCATGTATAACGTGCATCCTTATTTTTCTTTCAAAAATTTGGGGGGAAAAGTGTGCATTATACATGGCAAAATACGGTACCTCACAGCCTGTAACAGTGCCTGGTTCATAGTATATGACAAATAGGTGTTCAATATTATTTATCTTAAGAGAGGAATCCAGCTGTGTCCAAATGAGGACTTAGGACAAAATAAAAGCTTGAATCCAATTTTAGGGGGTGGGGACATGGACCCTGTAGGCCTCTTCCCTGACCATTGCCTCTCCCCTCTCATATGCCAACTAGAGACAGGGCTCCTGGCTCTGAGAAGCAGTCCCAGGTGTTGGCACCAACCCTACCTCCCTGGTGGAATCCAGCAGGAAGAATGCCTCTGTCACACAGTGGTGGGCAGTTTCCAGCACAGATCCAAACAGTAAGTAACTTTTCCATCAAAGAGGCAATAAAAGCATACTCCCTTCTCCAAAGCTGAATACAAAATGCTGATCTTGACAGAGTTTAGAATGCAGCTTTGGAAGACCTCTTCCTAATCTAAGAAAAAAAGGGATTAGGTTGACAAGGAAGCACTGCAGCTGGCAGTCAGCATGCCCCAGACTCTGTCAAAGGGAATCACTGGATAAAGACAGAAAGACTGATATAATAAAAACCCCCTCGCTAGCCCTGGCTGGTGTGGCTTACTGGTTTGAGTACCAATCTGCAAATTGAAAGGTTGCCAGTTCAATTTCCAGTCAGGGCACATGAACAATGATCTCTCAAACATTGATATTTCTTGCCCTCTCTTGTTTTTCTCTCTCCCTTTCCCTCTCTCTAGAAATGAATAAGTAAAATCTTTAAAAAATAAATAAATAAACCTTTTCTAAATAGGAGGGTAGCTAACAGTCAGGGAAGGCTTTCCACCTGCCAGCACTGGTCTGCACTTCCCAAGCCTGCACTCAGCCCATCAGCGTGGGTTCCAGCATCACCCATTTTACAGTAAAAGAAAACAGAGGTGCAAAGACCAAGCTGTTTGCCTCAGCACTCACATCCGGTAAGCAGCAGGGGTGGGATCAGACCAGGGCTGCCCTGCAGAACACCGAGGCTTTAACTCACAACTCTACATTGCAAACACAGGCAAGAAGCCACTCCCAAGGACACTAAGCCAGGAAGCAGCCTTGCCAGCAGACAGAGGGCAGGACAAGAAAACTGGGAACACAACCACATGACCTAAAACTGTGCCCTGCCAGCTCTGCTGAGGGCATCTGCTTTTGTTACTGGTTGGGGCTTGGCTCTGAGCAGGTCTGCCTCAAGCTAGCTGTAGCATGTGGGTTCTTGACCTTGTGTAGGAAAGATATCACAACATGAGTCGAGGTGACTATGAGGTTACACTTATTAAAGCTGGGGCCAGTAAGAAGAAGCAACAGGAGAGCCCAGGCTGAGCTGCCTTAGCTCACTGGGAAGTCAGAGAAAAGGGGCCCTTGAGGACAGGTTCAGAGGATTAGCCTGGTACAAGCTGCCAGCTGTCCCTTGCCTTAGAGTTTAGGAGACCATGCCTCCCGGAGTGTCTTGAGGCCTTTATCTCTCTTGCCTTGCAGGCAGGAGGCTTAGGGGAGGCCTCAGGGGAGAGTTTCAGCAGAATATTCACCAGTCTTCCAGTTGTGCCCTTTAAATGTCATGGACTCGCTGATTGGTCAGTGACCGGGGCGGGGGTGGGGGGGGGGGCTGGCCTTTGGTCGGTGCAATTGGCCCTGGCAGCACCTACCTGGTTTTGCAGATTTTCTGGCCCTGGAGCTGAAATACAACTGAGGCCTAGATGTTATCTCCAGGGAGGAAAGGCCAGGGAAGAAAAGGTTACCCTGGGGGTGAGGTTCTTATTTCCCCAGTGTTGCCCCCTGCCAGGCACTGGGGCCTTCTGCCCTGGTGACCATCTGCACCTGGCTGTAAATTGCTCAGCTACTGTGTTCAGCTATCTGTCTCAGTGTCCCTATTCCACTTGCCAAGAAATTTTCCTAGCTTCTCACCATCCTGTCTCACTTATACAGAGAAGAACTCAAAGCCTGGTGCCAGTGCCTGCTGTGTACACTCAGGGAGCAGACACGAGCCCAGACAAATGTCCTGCTCTCTCCAGCATGTCTTGTTTGGTCCGCATGTTCAGGTGGGGGGATGGAGGGAAGAAATGACCAGGTGATTACATCCAGATTTCTACACTGAAAGGTTAGGACAACACAGGAGCTACTACAAAGCCTAGCTCAGAAAGTATGCAAAATCTGCTTGTTAGATTTGTGCTAGCCATGATTTCAATGCTCTGACCAAGATCACAAGAAAAGGAGAAAAACCAGCTGCCCAGGAGTGTGTCATCCCCTCACTGCCCTGTCACCTAGCCAATGGCCTCACCCAACTTGCCACTCCTGGTGGCTGTGATGAGTGAGCAAGGCCACTGAGCGGCCTCATGTTCAGGGGCCACATGCTGAGGGATAGGGCAAAGTCCCCTCCAGCCACCTTTCCAAAACCCTACTCCCAGGAACTGCCTAAATTATTACATCATAAAGGGGGTTCTTATCCATCCACCTCTATTCACCCAAGGTCCATACACACATTTCTGTAATGGCTAGGAATGGGTGACTTCAGAAATAAATCTTTAAAAACAACTTCTAACCGGCTGTCTGGCAGAAACCCTCCAGAGTTCTTCCTAAATGTACATCCAAGTAGATGTTATCCCCTCTCATTCCTGCACTACTGTGGGACACAGTGGCGCAGTGCAGGGACACCTGGGCTCCAATCCCGGCTCTGTGACCTTGGTCAGGCACTTGGCCTCTCTGAGCCTCCGTGTCCTCCCTGTAACGTGGCCAAACCTCCCACCGCACACACCATGCTGAATAAGCGGTGCTCTTCTTCCTGTATCACGCCATTGCCATCATTGCTCTAGTGCACAATGAAAACTGTTTTCTTGCCTCCTACTTGCGAAGTCCCTTTCAGCCCAAAGGTGGAAAATTGTGGCCTATATTTAGTTCTAAATGTGGCCCTGCTTTTTGTTGTTGTTGCTGTTAATTTTTTTTAAATCCTAGGTATTCTTTGTACCTCTGCCCCATACATCCTCACCAAACCCCCTACCCTCAGCATATAATTTAGGATGCTGTCTTTTGCTGATACATCTGTTGTTTTGGTACTAATGGTCGCATACAACTTTTAATGAGTTTTTTAATCACCCACTTAGAAAATGCAAAGTCAAATCTCTTTCTTCAATCCCTCTGCTCTGTAAAAGCACTTGGAGTTAAGAAATTACCCGTCTTCCCGCCATTGTTCCCTCCTGTCCCCGCTCCCGCCCCTGCCCCCACATATAACGTCACAATCTAGCGACTGGGGTGCCCAGCCCCAGTGAACATTTAAGGCTCCACCCCTCACCGTAACAAGAGCGACCAGACCGAAAAAGGAGAGAGACAGGGAAAAGACATAAGACATGTTTCCAACAGAACAGATCAGTCCCTCAGGACTCATCCTTTTGAGCGACCAAGAAATAGCCAATCTACCAGATGCACAGTTCAAAACACTGGTGATCAGAAAGCTCACGGAATTGGTTGATTTTGGGTGCAATTTAGATGAAAGGATGCAGGTTACCATAAAAGAGATGCAGGAAGATACGCGGAGGAGAGCCAATAGTGAAAGGAAGGAATCTGAGTCTCAAAACAATACAGTGGACCAGAAGGAAGATAGAATCAACCAACCAGGAAAGCATGATGAAATAAGAATTCAAAAAATCGAGGAAAAGCTTAAGAGCATCCAGGACACCTTTAAACATTCCAACATTCGAATTATAGGGGTACCAGAATGGGAAGGGGAAAAACAACAAATTGAGCACTATTTGAACAAATAATAAAGGAGAACCTCCCCAATCTGGCAAAGGGAACAGTCTTCCAAGAAATCCAAGAAGCTCAGAGAGCCCCAAAGAAGTTGGACCCAAGAAGAAACACACCAAGGCACATCATAATTACATTAGACAAGGTAAAAACGAAGGAGAGAATTCTAGAAGCAGCAAGAGATAAGGGGACAGTAACCTACAAAGGAGTTCCCATCAGACTGTCAGCTGATTTCTCCAAAGAGACTTTATAGGCAAGAAGGGGCTGGAAAGAAATAACTCTCATGTTCTTATGAGAGAAAAATCTAAGCCTAGCAGGAACCCCACAGAATTTCACTTTCTTTCTTGGGTAAGAAGCTGCTACATAAGAAGGAAAGGATTTCTTGGTTTAGGTTTTAATTCTATACTGTATCTTTGGCCTCAAAGATTTCTTTTCAGTTTACATTTAGCTGATATGCACTGAGAGCAAATGATGTATGTTTAGTTGATGTGCACCCCAGGTCTCAAGGTTCCTCCAGAGCAGGGCACTGAACAGGTGCTCAAGGTTTATTCTAGACCAAGTCCCAGCCCAAGTCCCAGCTTGCGGTTTCTGGTTTCATCATGAGTCAGCACCAGGGAAACCTCCTAGCTGTGATGAAAGCAGGAGGTGAGCTCCAGACCAGACGTGCTCAGTAAGACACCCATGGAGGCATGAGGTGTTTGATGGGGAGAGAAACACGGACTGTCAGGGATACAGACTTTTTCCCCCTCTTCTTTTTATTTAAAGAGAGGGAGAGAAACATCAATGTGTGGTTGCCTCTTGCAGCCCCCAACCGGGGACCAGGCCTGCAACCCAGGCATGTGCCCTGACTGGGAATTGAACTGGCGACCCTTTGGCTTGCAGGCCAGCGCTCAATCTACTGAGCCACAGCAGACAGAAGAGGGCTACAGGCTTTTCAGGGGCCATCAGACTGAGGGTTCTGAAGCCTGGCTACACACTGGAATTATCCAAGGAGCTTTAAAAATATTTGGATTCCAGGTCCCAACCTCAGGGACTGTGATTTGGAAGTCTGGGTTGAGGCCCGGGGTTTTGCCAGCAGTACTGCATTTGGACCTGCACTTGGAGACCCCTGACCCACCAGCCTCCTTAATTTATAAAGCAGAACTGGGCCCAGGGTAAAAAAGTGCCCATCACCTGGGGCACTTATTTTAGTTATGTAATTTAAGTTGTCCTTTAGTCACAACCCATCAGATACTGATGCAGACCTGAGGGTGACTCCACTTCCTTCCCTGCCAGGCACTCTTCTCTTCCGAAGCCGAGCAGGGTGAGGGAGTGAGAGCAAGAAGAAATATGCCAGGCCCTACATCTCTATTACCTCATCTCTACCCTGTGAAGAGTATTATTAATCCCATTTTACCGATGAGAAAACCTAGCTCAGAGAGGCTGAGTCATTCGGCCCAGGACACACAGCTGATGACATGACAATGCTAGGATTTGAATCCAGGTGGTCCCTTCTTTGGATCATGCTTAAACACACCAAGGGACTTCTCAGCACTGGTCTAGTCTAGAGTCTGTTACAGCCAATAGCACAGCCTTCTCCCCAATCACCCACATGGCCCAACCTTCACCCTAGAGCTCATTTCCAATGCTGCTTTTTTCTAGTTTTTAGTTGACTTTTCATTGGTTTCAGCCCAGTGACCTCTGGTGTGTTCTCTTGCTCTTTCACAGTTGTTCAGTGTTTCATGCTTGTGCCCTTTGGCTGTATGCTGTGTACTGGTGTAACCAGTCCTCGGGAATCGGGGCCAAGGGCCTCGCACATGCTGGGTCCTAGTAGACAGTCTGACTACAGCAGGTGAGTGATGAATGAATGTCCTGAAGCATGGCTGGGGCCCTGAGGCTCTAAGTTAATATTTCTCCAATAAAAGCATCTGCCCAGGCTCACAGATCAGGAGCAGCAATGGGTCTGAGGGTGTGAAGAAACGAAAGCAGCTGGTGTGGCCCTAGAAGCCCAGTAGATGGTGAGATAAGGCCAGAAAGGTGGGCTGAGGCCAGTCAAGCAGGGCATTGGAGGGCAAGGGAAGGTATCTGGATTTTGTTGTAAGAAATGAGAAGCCACTGAATATTTCACACAGGGAGTGTCGCTGCCATGTTGTGCTGTGTCGTGCACTGCTAGCCTGACAGCCCCTTAAAGGCAAAAGCCCCATGCTGTTCATTGGGAAACTCCAGGGCTTGGCTCAGAATGATGTGCAGAGGTGTTTAATTTATGTTTATTTATTTATTTCTGTATGGCACTTTGTATCAGTCAGTAAAAGCATAAAAGGCAACTCAGAGTGAAATTAGGATTAAAATTCTACAAGTGTTTCTTTCTGCCCCAGTAAACTCATCATTCATCTATAGCACACTATCTCGAAATTCACAGCAAATCCAGAGAAAGCCGGACTGAGGATTATCTTTGTACAATAAAAAACCTTTTGCTGAATTAACTAACAGTACAAGCAAGAATGGGGAGAAAACTTAAATTCCACATGCAAACTGCTCAAAATATTTTAGTAGTGCCAATTTGAACACAAACGATACCTGAATGCCTACCATTTGTTTAACAATATTCCACAATTCAAGAAGCTTCCCACCCATACCCACAAAAAGTCAGTTTAAATTATTAATACTTAACTGTATTTGAATGCCTAAATTAAGTTTTCCCAGTGCTCTCTTTATGGGTCCATAACATTTGGAGGTTATCGTGATCGACAACAAACCAGCCACCAACTCCACAGGTGCACCCACACGCATCAAAACCAGTCCTAGGTTTTAGCTGATGTTGAATCTCATGCAGCCTTTTTACCCTGGGTCATGTTAATTGTTCACCTTTGTGGAGGTTTCCAGACCAAAAAGCACCACCAGGTGCTGTCAGTAGAGGCAGACTCACACCCACAATTTGTGGCACAAACTCCATTTCTGCAAAAACGACACACAAGAAAGGGGAAAAAAATCAACCTCTAAAAACAGTAGGCTTCTATATATCAAGACTCTTTAGAATATTCATTGCTTCAACCTGGTAATTCAATCTCTGGGAATTATGCTGAAGGACTCATCTAAATGATAAAGAAGCCGTGTGTAGGGAGAAAGCCCACAGTGCTCCTTCTCTCAGAAAAACCCAGAAAGAACCGCCATACACAGCGAGGGAATGGGTAAGCAAAGTACTGGGCAACTCTGTGATGTAATACTGTGTGACCATTAAAAAGAAGCTCCCAACATGGTTATGGTAATCTGAGAAATGTTTCTAGTTGTGGTACTTTATCACATTTCAGACACCTACTACACATGCCACTATGTCATGGGCCACAAAGTACCCAGGGTATCTAACACGAGGCATCTAAGTAAAGCTGGGACCCCAAAGGGCCATTCCCTCCATGTATGGTGAATGACAAGCAGCCATCAAGCAACAATCATGTCCCATCCTAGCCCTCGTGCAGGGCAGAAACAAAATCACCCGAGAATGTGCACAAATCTGTACTCACAGAGGCTGGAGTCTGAATTTGCATTACAGACATGGTCTGAAAATACCTCAAGTAAGTGCTATAACTGAATTTATCATTATTATTTTAATCCTCACCCAAGGATATGTTTATTGATTTATAGAGAGAGAAAGGAAGGAAGGGAGAGAGAAGTAGAGAGAGAGAGAAACATCCATCGGTCGCCTCCTGCATGCACTCTGACTGGGGATCTAACCTGTAATTTAGGTATGTGCCCTGACCAGGAATGGAACCATAACATTCTGGTGTATGGGATGATGCTCCAACTTAGTGAGCCATCCAGCCAGGGCTGAATCTAATTTAAATTTAATGTAAAGTCTTCTCAAGGTAGCAATACCCCACGTGACCATCAGAAGCAGACAGGAATCTTTGAAAGAGCTGAGTTTCAAAACAGACTGGCAGCGCCTGTGAAACACTAGTCGTGCCGTGCAAGATCTAAAGATATGAAAATAAGCAAATCTTAGGATTAATGCTAAGCAAAAAATGGAATAAAATATGTGGTCAATGACATGTCTTTACAGAGGCGATCAACTGGAAGAAACATTAAAATGTTAACAGTGATTTTCTGTAGGTGGTAAGACTAAAGATTTAATTTTTCCTTAAATGACTGCATTTACTAGATTTTCCTATAGTGAGCATCTATTTAATGACCATATAAGAAACAGGAGAAATAAAACAGGGTGACATAAGTATGGACAGGGACTTTAGGTGAGGTGATCTAGGAAGGCATCTTGGAGGTGACACTGGACCTCAGAAGGGACCAGCATGGGAAAAGCTATAGGAACTGTTCACTGCTAACAAGTGGGCCTAGGTCACAGGGCAGATAATTGACACACATTTGCTAAATGAATACATGAGTTAAGAAAAAGCTGGTAAATCTCAAGGGATCCCAACCAGAGTCTGGCTCTTCAAGGGGGCCATTCTCACTGCAGTGAGCTGGGGAACAGGGCCCAGGTACCAGATAAACCAAAAGTAGGGCTCAGCTGAACATGTATGTGGCTGTGAGTTTAGCAGAAAGCATGGTCATAGCATTAGGCCTCATTTCATCTGTTTTCCTCATTGGTGAGGTTAATGCCTTTGTCACCACACTCCCTCAAAGTTAGCTTCAGAATTCAGTGCTGTGAAACATGGAGCCCAGTGCAGTAGGAATGGCTGATGTGCTCTAGGAGGTCTAGCCTAGCAACACCTCCCTGCAAAACCAAGCTCTACTGCCTTTAGGCAGACTATTCTGTCTCCAGAAGCTGACCTTGCTCCACTGCTCACCATGAGAGAGATTTCACATCAGCTCCAACCTTCCTGCCCGCCTGTGCTTTCCCAGATAAGTTTACTACTAATGAGCGTGTGCCAGAACCCGCAGATGCAGAAATGAAAGATGAGTCCCTGTCCTTGGCAGAGCCACTGTGTGCCTGGGACAGCCAGAGTAGCAGACAGGGGATCACGACACCCCGAGAGAGGACAGGCTTCCCAAAAGAAGGGACGCCTAATCTACTGCCAAGACAGTAACAACAGCCACCGCCAGTGGGATAATTGTGCGTATTCTGGGTTTTTGTATATTGTTTCATTTCACCCTCACAGTTCTGTGAGGTTATCTCCATCTCACAGAAGGGACTTGAGGCTCTGTGCTTGCCAAGGTCACAGAGCTTGGAGATAGCACCCACACTTGCACCTCGGCCTTGAGGACTTGGAGACCTTGACCCTGGGACAGTACCATACTGAGGAGTGGGCGGGGAGGTGGGGGACAGATGTAAGAAGAGTGGGAAGGAGGCTATTGCAGGCAGAGGCAAGAGCCTGCTGCATTTATGGACTAGAGACCAAGGGTGACAGTGGGGGCTAAGGCTGACACAGAGGGCCAAGCAAGCTGTGGCTTCCTTGTAAAGAAGCTCATGGAAACAAACTTGCAACGAGGTCTGGAAGGGAAGATGTTTCTGGACTTTCTTTTTCTTTTTTTTTAATCCTCACCCAAGTATGTTTTTATTGATTTTAGAGAGGAAGGGGAGAGAAACATTGATGGTTTGCCTCCCAAATGTGCCCCAGCTGGGGATCAAACCTACCTTTTGGTGCACGGGACAATGCTCAGAGTCGCCCAGCCAGGGCTCCCTGGGCATTCTATACAGGTCATCCCCCTGCCCATGCCATGCACCTGGAGGACATTCAGCAAACCAATCCAGTCTCCAGGGCCAGGGGATCATGACTGAATCCTGACTCCAGCCCAGGTTCCAGCTGCTGAGGGGAGTGGGCCTGGTCTGACCAGAAGCTTGCCCAGATGTCACCAAGGGCAACCAGGGAACCCAGTGCTATCACCTTGGTCTGTATGGAGGGCACTTGGCAAGAGCTCCTTCTGGAAAGCCAGGTTCTCCCAGAGAATTGACCCCTCCTGAAGCAGGCTGTCTCCAAGCTCAGGGTAGGAAGAGCTGTGTGGGGCCTAACAGTGGCTGCTGAGCAGAATGCTAATACTGCCCCAGCAATTCCACCCACCTCCCCAGGTTAGTCAGTCCAACACTAATAGAGGTACTGCTGTGAGGGGACTTTGCAGATGGGATTGTGGTTACCAATAAACTGATCTGAAAATAGATTAGCCTGGATTATCTGTCTGGGCCCAAGTACTCACATGAGCCCTTAAAAACAGAAAACGCAGAAGATGCAGCAGAAGGGCCAGCTGGAGTGGTTCAAAAGCATGAGGTCACAGTGGCGAGCACAATCCCCCATTGTGGCTTTCAAGAGGGCCAGGAAATGTGGGTGGCTGAGACTGACCCTCAGCTGATAGCAGGGAAATGAGAAGCTCAGAGCTACGACTCCAAGGAACTGAGACTCAAGCTGACAACCAGCTAACCACCCTGTGCTGACTCTCAGACTTACACAGACTGCAAGGTAATAAGTGGGCATTGTTTTTGTGGCAATTTGTCACAGCGGTGATTGGAAACTGGTAACTAATTCATGAGCAGACAAATCACCCTGGTCACTGTGTGGATGATACAGGGCCTGGGATGCTGGCAGTGAGCAGACTGGATCTGGTTGTTGGTCCCGCACTGTTCAGAGTGAGGAAGGAAGAGAACCACTGGATCTGGGATCTGGAACAGGAGTACCACAGGCATTAGGGTCAAATTAACTCACACATTCCCTCCAGCAACATTTCTCAAGCACTTGCTATGATGAACTCTGGTTGGATGTCTAGAACTCAAATCTCAGGGGGAGAAAGATGGCCAAACAGACTCAACCTACTGAAAGGAGTCCCGTGGGAGGTCAGTGAAGGGTCACCAGTCCACCAGATGTCCAACAGGTTTCCCAGAGCCTGAGGCCCTGTCTTGGGTCTTGGTGGTCCAGAAAGGAGAGAGGCTAGGTGGACAGGCCACTTCTGAGCAAACAGCAGAGCCACGCCTGAAACATTCAGAGGAAGGTTAGCAGACTGGCAGGAAAGGGACTTAGGCAGCAGGTGGACAAGGGCCAGCTCAGGAGAACCTCCCAGGTTAGAAAGGGAAGTTCGGACTGAGGATGCTAAGCACTGGGGAGACATCCCAGGAGCCCATGCACCCTGACTCTGGATACAGGCAGACCTGTACTGGTAGACTGAAGCACCAACACCCCTACAACCCCTCTGTAAATGAAGGAGTCAGCATTGTGGTTTGTGTACAGCCTCACGGGCAGCTGTCTCAGCACCTGGTACATAGCAAACAGTCCATGTGAGCTTTAAAAGTAAATATAAAGACAAAGGCAGGTCCCTGAGAGACTGACCACACCAGGGACAACAGCAAAGAAGAGTATCCAGTGTAGAAAACTGGGTCCAGCCTGTGGGCACAGGAAAGCCAGCTGAGGGAATGGCAGACAGAAGCCCCTCTCTACCTATGGCTTTGGCACAAACTCAGAAGCAGGCTCTGACCTCCCACAGGAGTAGGGCAGCAGAGGTACATCACATTTGATGGGCCACCTTACAACCCCTCTTCCTGGATGAGGAGAACCAGACATTTGTTTTAAATGGAGATTGTGGGATAAGAAAACACACCCTAAACCCCTGTCTGGCACGAAGGTGGCAGCAGAGGCCCTGAGGTTGTCTGACTGCAGAGACAGAATTTCTGACAGTTCCAGCAGAGGGCCTGGCTCTGTAGCAGCCTTCCTGTGGAGGCTCGGCAGGCCCCCGCCCTCCTCAGGCTTTACTTTGCCCAGCGTGGTCATATTCACAGCTCCCACTTCTGGAAATACAAAGTACTTTCTGTGTATTGATTCATCTCAGCCTCAGAACAATCCTATGTCCTTTTATTAACCATTTTCATAGTTGGGCTGGAACAGGAGTTTTTAATTTTAAATTATTTTTAGCTGACAAATCCCTACTTGAAATACTAAAAGAAAAATCCATACAGGGAACAGACTACAGCAACTCTGGAGGGGCAGAGGGAGGAAAGTTAGCGCCTCACTTGGCTGACATTCTCCCCCCAATGACTCCCAAGGGGTTCTTTGGAATCAGGGGCCCTTAAGACACATCCACAAGATCTGAACCCTGAGAACCAGCAGGGCTCACTGAGCTGGAAGTCCCTTCCCCAGGACTATCCAACTGCCCCAAGCTAAGGTGGAAGATGGAGAAGTTGTGGGGAGATCCATGAGGGCTGGGACTGTCCACCACACACCACACTACCTGAACATCTTGCTGACACTGGCCAAGGGAAAGCCAGCTCCTGGATCTGGACCAAGGCCCCCATTTCTATCTCAGGAAGCCCTTCCTCGTTACCCCAAAGAGCCCCTGACACCAGATGTGTTCCTCTGATGGCCTCCCCCATCCAAGCCCACTATTGTTGGCATTCCACACCCACTGCAGGGAATGGGACTACATGGGACAGGTCAGGGCTGAAAGGCAGGAAGGAGAGCAACCAGGGCTCCCCTGAGCAGGGGAAGAGTGGAGAAGAGAGGGAGGAGTTCTCTAGGGCCTGCCCTGCTGGCCAGAAGGGTGGTGCTCCACATCACAGACCTGCAGCAGCACTGCTGGCCCATGGAAACCACTCAGGCCAGCCCCTAACTTAGCCGTCCAGGAATCTGAGGCCAAGACAGAAGGGGGCGAATTTGCTCAGGTTTCTTAGTTGGTTGAATGACGAGACCTGGACTAGAACCCAAATTTCTTAACCTCTGGTCCAGTGCCCTTTTCCCAACCTTGTGCTGTTAGAATCAGACTGGGGCAGGGCCAAATAAACCAAAAGGAGTATTAGGGGCATAAAGTCAAAAGCCCTGAATTTGAGCCCTAATCTGCTAGGTGACCTGGGGCAGGAAGGACCTCCTCTTTCGATAGTTTTCTCAACTGCTTCCCCAAACCTTGCCTAGGGGCTCTTCGGGGTCTAACACTGCCTCCCCGCCCCACCCCTGCAACACCCGCTTCCACCTCTGAGGTGAAAGGGGCTGGTAATAAGCAGAGCTGCTGCCTAGACGCTCTGCCCAAGCCATTTCGTAGGCAGCATGAGAAGTCTGCTGACCCACCAAACTCAGTCCAGCCCTGGGAGCCATCTATTGCAGGCAAAGCCCCTCACCTTCCCCCGTGCATTGATCCCCCACTCTGGCCTCTCTCCTAGGCTCAGGGGCAAACCCACCGCCTGACTTGCACACACCTTCACACAGGTACACCGCCCTATGCATTCCTGGTTACCCGTACCCACTGCCTCGCTCACAAACTCCCACACGCCTCCCACCAACGAGTGAAGACTCGTGCCCACGCTGTTCCCCTCCGCAAAACCGGCGTTGGCGCCTCACCGCGGGACACGAGCCCCCGGGTCTGCAGCCGCAAAGGGTAGGGCTCCGGAGGCGGGCCCGCCCCCACCGGCTTCCGGTCCTCCTGGGCCCCGCCCCCGCCTGGGCGCCACCCCTAGGACGGCTGGGAGGATGTGAGCTCACTCCCGCCCGGGTGCTCGCGGCACCGCCAGGAAGCGTCCACGGGAATCGCGGCCCACTCGCTGCCAACAGGCCAGCCGTGGGAGTCAGCAGCGCGCCACGCCCCGAGCCGAAGCGCCCGCCCGGTTCCTGCCAGCACCACACGCAGTAACAGCCTTCAAAGTAGGTATGGAGTGAAGGCGGACAGCAGCCGGGCAGAAGCGGGAACCCGCTCTGACACACCGCGCCATCAGGGGCCGGTGGGTAGCTGGGAGGGTGAGGGCGTGCATGCCACGCCCCACCGCGCTTCCTGCCGGTCCACGTGACCGCGTGCGCACGTGCTCCAGTTGCTCGGCCCCGCGGGTAGGAAATTCGGCCTGGCCACCCTCTGCTGCTGCCCACCTAGAGGCGTCGCAGGCCCGGCGGGGAAGGCGGCAGGCCTGGGAAGCGTTGGAGACTCAGCGCCCGCCAATCAGGGCTAAGCAGCACGCCCAGGTGGGCAAGCGGCGGCTTTGCCATGAACCCCAGGGGCCTGTTCCAAGACTTCAACCCGAGTAAGTTCCTCATCTACTCCTGCCTCCTGCTCTTCTCCGTGCTGCTGCCCCTCCGCCTGGATGGCATCATCCAGTGGAGCTACTGGGCCGTCTTCGCTCCCATATGGCTGTGGAAGCTTCTTGTCATCGCAGGCGCCTCGGTGGGTGCGGGCGTTTGGGCCCGAAACCCTCGCTACCGCACCGAGGGAGAGACTTGCGTGGAGTTCAAAGCTATGTTGATCGCTGTGGGCATCCATTTGCTGCTGCTTATGTTCGAAGTCCTGGTCTGCGATAGGGTAGAGAGAGGGACCCACTTCTGGTTGCTGGTCTTCATGCCACTCTTCTTCGTATCTCCCGTGTCGGTGGCTGCCTGCGTGTGGGGGTTTCGACATGATAGGTCACTCGAGCTGGAGATACTGTGCTCTGTCAACATCCTGCAGTTCATCTTCATTGCCCTCAGGCTGGACAGGATTATCCACTGGCCGTGGTTGGTGGTGTTCGTGCCCCTCTGGATCCTCATGTCATTCCTCTGCCTGGTCGTCCTCTATTACATTGTCTGGTCCCTCCTGTTCCTTAGGTCTCTGGATGTCGTGGCGGAACAGCGGAGAACACACGTGACCATGGCCATCAGCTGGATCACTATTGTTGTGCCCCTGCTCACTTTTGAGGTTCTGCTGGTTCACAGATTGGATGGCCACAATACATTTTCTTACATCTCCATATTTGTCCCTCTTTGGCTTTCATTAATAACTTTAATGGCCACTACATTTAGGCGAAAAGGGGGCAACCATTGGTGGTTTGGTATTCGCAGAGATTTCTGTCAGTTTCTGCTTGAAATTTTCCCATTTTTAAGAGAATATGGGAATATTTCATATGATCTACATCATGAAGATAGTGAAGATGCTGAAGAAACATCCATTCCAGATGCTCCTAAAATCGCTCCAATGTTTGGAAAGAAGGCCAGGGTAGTTATAACCCAGAGCCCAGGAAAATATGTTCCCCCACCACCCAAGTTAAATATTGATATGCCAGATTAAACTCAACTTCGAGAGTGCCCATAAGTATTTAGAAGTCAGACACACGTGCCCAAAATCCACCTTACTTTTTGCCTTTTAATCCATCCCAAACCTAGAACTGAAACCAGGCTCCAAACACCGTCATCTCATGCCTTGTTGGAGTTTGATGCCTAACGGAGACTCATCAGTATTCGCCATAGATGTAGGGGGTTATATGAATATACAGCAGTGTGTGTGACGTGTGAGAGGATTCACTGGGTGGGTGCTTAAAGAGCTGGCTGGGAGCAGTAAGTTGAATTGTTTGAGTAGTAGGTCCTGAAATGGAATAACTATACAGCTAAGATTTTGTTTTTGTTTTTTTTTTTAAGTTGTATTACAACTATCGAAAGTTGTTATAAAAAGTATTTTTGTACACTGCTAGCCTAAAATTGTATTTCAGATTGTGCCTGTTGTGACATAATTGATAGCAAATGTAAAGAATTCTCTCTTCCTTTCTTGTGTATAAACCTCATAGTTGTTATTTTTAGTGTTCCTACTGTTAAAATAATTTTTCTTTGGGCTTTACTGATACTGGTCTTTGATAGCCTAGTAGGAGAATTTTTCTAATGCAGTGAATCCACACATATATGATATTTATATGAATATTTTAGTAATGTAATATATATGTCGAATTATAGTTCTATGCAGTACAATATATTATGTTGAAGTATTTTTTTAAGTTTATATGTGAAAATATATGTCTATTGCAGATGTTCTTAAAGGTCGCTTAAACCACTCATGTGTATCCCATGTAGGGTCTATCAGAGTACTAGGCATGAATACAGAGATTGAAAATCCCCAGGATCTTAATAGTCAGGTGTGAGATGACTCAGTCTGCACAGTTTTAAGTTCCCTCTTAGAAGAAGAGAGACCACCATCTTTTGGGAACAGGTGACATACTCCAGTGTGGTGCCAGACCCTAAAGTGACACTGAAATCAGCACCTTAAATTTTCCCACACAGGTGGTAACATCTGTTCAGAGACAACTGAAGTAAGCAACAAGTGGTTTGTGCATTTCTAAGGATATTACAGTATTAATTGGCCATAACATAAAGTGTTACTTGTTATCGGACAACTCAAGATAACGGCCTTAACCAGACATGGCCAACAGGGTCAGGTATTATTTTAAGGTCCAAACTTTTTGAACTGTCAGCAACGGGAAAATAAGTTTGGGGTTTTTGTTTTCTGGGGACTGTGTGTGTGTGTGTGTGTGTGTGTGTGTGTGTGTGTGTTTAGTAAGTTTAATGTTTCTGTAAGTACTGGTGATACCCAGGGAATCAGAAAGTCAAAAACCAGATCCTGGGAGAGTAATGTTCTTCTGACTGAGAACAAATAAATACTTTCAAAAGGTGATTAAAATAAAAAGGAATATTGATATTATGGGGGAGAAGCCTGAAGAGAATTCATTTTTATTAGCAACCTAGTAAAAGTGATCTAAATTGAGCTCCATATGAATTATGTAAATAAGTTACCAGGTGAGAGGGCATGCTAGCAACAAATGCTAGCAATAACAGCCAACCATGGGAACCTGAGTATCTGAAAGCCTGAGGGTGCTGCAGCTCAGTGTAGTCAGCTAGGACTGAGCCAAGGTTACATACCTGCACACACTGTCAGTTTACACCAGCTGTCAGAATGTGGGAAGCAGGCCTGAACTGCAGTGGATATAACATTTTGTAAGCAAAGATTCATTCATTCATTTTCTCAAATATTTGTTGAGAACCTACCCACTCTGAGCCAGACATAGTGCTAGGAAGTCCAGATACGTTGGAGTGCAATCCACATGTGACTGCCCACGTGCACAAAGTGTACAATTAAAAGTGGCAAGAAGATTGGGCCAATCACAGCAGTCTACCTGTGGAAGGTAAGCCAAGAGCAGGATATGCAAAATGCATGGAAGGATGCTACTGGCCTCAGGGTGACCTTCAGACCCATCTTTGTTTTCAGGAGCCCAGGGTCCCTGATCACCCCTCCATCCACAAATCATATCAAACATGGACTTACTCTTCAGTGAGGTTTAGGAGTAGAAGAGGAGGTTGCTGGAGGAATCGATGGGCAGATTTGGGGGCAGCATGGGATTACCAGTACCTCCTGGCCACTGTCATGCTAAGGGTTCACTGGGCCTGGAACAGTCTCCTAACCTGACCTGCTCTACCCCAAAGCAGCCTACTGTTGGAGAGCCCATGGTTGAATGTAATTACAAGCTTTCTCACCCAGGTAGGTCATCCCCTGTCAGACCCCTTTCCTGTCTCAAGAAAGTTATTCAGTCTGCAAATGAGTGCCGTTTCAGCTGTGCCTGGGGATCTACCTTATTGCCATGCACCTCTGAGTATTCACAGTATTTAGCATGTGTCAATTCTGTAACTAGTTTTTCCTATATGATGCTGTATTAGTCAGATTTTGCTGCAAGATAACTTCAGAAATCTCAGTGGTCCACAATTACAAACTCTCACTCTTGGGTCTACAAGTTGGCTACAGTGGTTACACTTCAAGCAGTAGGTCTGTAGTGTAAACTACATCATCCCTATTCTATTCTGAGTTCCTGGTGAAGGAGTAGCACTCCCTGCGGCATGTTCTTTCTCATAGCAGAAGCACAAGAGGCCAAGCCACACCCTCCAAGCACAAATATAGCCCCTGCTCACAAGTGATGTGTGTCAAGTGTACTCGTTCTGCTGGCCAAAGCACAAGGCCAAATCTAACCTTAGTGGGGTGGGCCAGTATCCACCCAAGAAACAGTAGTACAGTCTGCACAGGCATTGCAAGATCATTTTAAAGACAGGAAAGGAATCACAAAATTTGTGGTAGGTCATGAATGATTTTCTTTTTTGGTTTACAAACATTCTGTAATTGTTGGAAGTTAATTGTTTATTACTATAATTATTAGAAGGGAATCAGAGAGGGGTGGGGGTTAGGAAATTGGAGGCAAGATGAGGAAGACTCTGCAAGGGGTCTGAACCCCTTGTAGACCGGAAAGGCATAGGTACCATACAGGAGAGTTTTGTGACAGTACCATCTCCAGGGCTGCAGGATGCCTTGGAAAGGTCAAGCCTGGGTACAGGCAGACCAGCTGGGCAGGAGGCCCTGGGACTTAAAGAAGAAGCAGTCTAGACAGTCCTGGGCAGCACACTAGATGAGGGAGGAGGCAGGCCTTCCCAGCCAGTCCTCCTCAGCAGTCTGCATGGCACATGACATGCCCAATTTAGTAAACTGTCAGGAAGATAGAGGTGGCTTACAGCCTCACAGGAAGGCTGGGCTCTAGCTCAGCAAGCACACAGGGATTGAGAGTTGTGTAGTCAGAAACCCCGGTAAGGTTGAACCTCCGGGACCACTGGTGGGGATGCTGCGGCTGGTGCCCCACCATTGGCCATGTGACACTGCCACCTAAATAGTGCCACCAGTGTCACCCCCCACTGCCAGTTATTCCTCAATTGTCTCTGCCATGTGAGCCCAAGATTAAAATATTACCAGGAAAGAGGATGTGATTAGGACACCTCAGGAATGCATTCATTCTACAGCTCCCTGAACAGGAAGAGAGATTGTCTGGCTGCTTTAGCTCAAGAAGGAGGCAGACTCTGCCAGAACACACTCAGCGGGGGATTTGCACAAAAAGCAAGGGTGTCCAGATGTTGGGAAACCAAAGAAAATGACAGAGGTGTGTTACACGGAGTCCCTTGGCTGCCTGACACACATCCTTCCCGTATTCCACATCCAAAATACTCTCCTGTCTAGCATGCAGTGACTGGCCTCACCACTGAACCCTGGCTTGCCCCTTCCATGAGGGAGAAGGGAAATAGTCCTGAGCTGTTTCATCAACTACTTCATCCAACTCTTAATCTAGGACATTTGGAGTTGTCTCTTCCTCTTCTGTTTTTGTCATGGTCCTCTCCATATATTCTAGAATGTGTGCTTAAAGCTGACTACTACAGCATCTCTCCACAACGTGGGCCACAAAGCCCTGGAGTCCTCGAAGTCCTCCCCCAGCTACACTTCTGGCAGAAGCCAGCTCTCTTCATCTTCTTTAACCAAGACCACAGACTGCAGCAGATTGAATGCACAAGCAGATAAGAGAATGCAACTGCTGTCTATTAAGCGACATTAAAGCTTTGCACAGATGCAAAACAGATGCCACTCTTCTACTCACCAATTTATTTTTGGAAAATATGGATATTTTTAATTGTATACAGAGTGAATATGTAATGGATTTATGGGTTTTTTTTTAGTGAATTAATACATTTTTAAAGCTATTGGCTTTCATTTCTACCATGGTAAATGTTGCTGTAACTCATGTATATAGAAGCTCATTGAGGTCCTCAGCAATTTTTAAGAGAGTTGAAGGGCTCCTGCTGCCCTGTATTAAAGTGGGGGAAAGATAGAGGAAAGGAAATTAAAATGGGGTGAAATATATTAAAATCCATATGACATACCAGGGAAGGAGAAAATAAGAGGCCACCATCCTTTCTGCAAGAGATCAGAGAATGGTTTTGTCCTCAGAGAAGATGACACTCCATGGCCTTCCACCAGCACCTTTTTTGGGTGGGTTATTTAACCCAGTGGGGTAAGTCATACCTTCCTTCCTGGGGCCAGAAGCCCTTTGCTGGTCCTGCTGGTGTCTGTCACTTAATTTAACCTAGAACTAAGAGGAGCCCTAGGGCCTCCTGGATTCTGGCCACAAGCCTCCCTCCATTTTGTGGCAGCAACACAATTTTCCCTAGACAGCCCTTTGAAAGGGGTGCTGGTGCTGGCTGGGTGATTGACCCTGACTACCAAGAAGAAATAGGGATAGACAATCACTCCCCGCCAGGGCTCACAGGCCACCCTCACTGTATTTTCAGGATGTCCTGTTTGCTAAATAGTTTCACAAAAGGGCAGGGCAGGCCAGGGGAAGGGAAGTGGTTTTGAAACCTTTCCATAACAGCAGCTCAGAGTTCTCTGTAGGCCCACCCCCAGGCCCTCTGCTCTGCTCCTCAGCATGTGTCACTGTCCTCTCACTCTGCACCCAGGCCTCACCCACAGCCAGACACTTCCTCCTTGGGGCATCAGCAACACTTGTGCAGAATCTGAGGTCACGTGGGCCCTTATGTCCCTTGTCCCACCCCAAGCTTGCTGGTCCCCTTAAAGCCCTGTCTTAGGAGCCTGCCCTCCTGGTCAAGGGCTAGCCCATACCCCCCAGTGTCACCAGCCCACCTCTTCAGGCCTCCCCTCAGCCTGAGCAGCTCTCTAGGGGTCATACATGGCCAAAGTCCCTCTCCTCTTGGCCACTCTGGCATTTCGACTTGGTCTTAATAAGCTTTAACTAAAGGTAGTGAGTAGTGTGGGAAGTTCAAAGAAAGACTCAAGGGAAACCTTTCCAGGAAGCCAGTTCCCCATCCCTGCCTGACTCCTCCCAACCCCCCCGCCCCCCCCCCACCCCCCCCCCCCCCCCCCCCCACACACATGCTGGATAACCAGCCACCAGTGAGAACAAGGCCTGGTTCCTCCCTCCTGTTTGTGGCAATAGCCCCAGTCCAGGGCTGATTCCCAGACAGGGCTGCCCTGACCTGTCACCCCAAAACCTGACCTCCACCTTTCCAGCAAGTTTAATGACAGGACTGTCTAGTTGCAGGGTGTTGTTCTTCTGATTGTTAAATATTTTGAACATCATAGAAGGTCCTTTCTCTACTCAAGGCCTGGCTTGCCCTTCTCTCCATTCCAACTCTGCTTAGTCTCCCACTTCATCCTTGGTCCTAGACCAGCTCTTGTCCCCTGGAATAGCACACCTGATCCTGGTCTCCTGATTACCCTGAGGATCATGCTGGACTCTGCCCTACCCAGGGGTACACACTGTAACTCATGAGGGCTCTATACAAGTCAGGTGCCCTCCCAAGAGCTGGCAGATCGAGGCCATGGCTGCCTTGGCCCAAGCCCCACCCTTAGGAGGCCCAATAGGGTTGGAATATCCAGTCTGGGATCATCTCCAATGGCTACTATCCTCCCAAGAAGCTTTGGGCAGAAGTCATGAGGGGGAGGCAGGGCCTTGCCTGGCATGTCCCTGAGGCCCCACTGAGCCAGACTGTGCTTAAGGAGCCTTAGCAGGTAAGAAGAGGGCGTTTCAAAACCAGCCATGCAGGCTGCCCAGTGCTCTACTGCTAGCCTGGGCCAGCCCTGGGGATCCGGGGAAGAGGCCCAGAAGAGAGGGTGTTAGCCCCTTCCTCAGGAGGACAGCATGCCCCTGCACCACAAGGTCAAGTGACAGCCATGTGACAAAAACACACTGTCAGCTTTGGCTGCCATAACCAAATATCATAAACTGGGTGTGGTATTTTTGTTACCATACAAATTTATTTCTCACAGTTCTGGGTGTTGGAAGGCTGAAACGAGGGTGACAGCATAGTTAGATTCTGGCAAGAGCTTTCTTCAGTCTTGCAGAAGGCCACCTCTCACTCTGTCCTCACAGGCAAAGAGAGACGAAGCAAGCTGTCTAGTGTCTCTTTTTTTTTAGTATATTTTATTTATTATGCTATTACAGTGGTCCCATTTTCCCCCCTTCTCTCCCCTCCAGCCTGCACACCCTCTCCCACCTACATTCCCCCACTTCAGTTCATGTCCATGTGTCATAAGTTCTTTAGCTTCTACATTTCCCATACTATTCTTACCTCCCCCTGTCTATTTTCTACCTACCTTCTATGCTACTTATTCTCTGCACCTTTTCCCCCTCTCTCCTCCTCCCACTCCCCTGTTGCTAACCCTCCATGTGATCTCCATTTCTGTGGTTCTGCGCCTCTTCTACTTGTTTGCTTTGTTTTTGTTTTTGTTTTAGGTGTGGTTGTTAATAATTGTGAATTTGCTGTCATTTTACTGTACATGATTTTTATCTTCTTTTTCTTAGATAAGTCCCTTTAACATTTCAAATCATAAGGACTTGGTGATGATAAACTCCTTTAACTTGATCTTATCTGAGAAGCACTTTATCTGCCCTTCCATTCTAAATGAAAGCTTACCTGGATAGAGCAATCTGGGATGTAGGTCCTTGCCTTTCATGACTTGAAATACTTCTTTCCAGCCCCTTCTTGCCTGCAAGATCTCTTTTGAGAAATCAGCTGACAGTCTGATGGGAACTCCTTTGTAGGTTACTGTCTCCTCATCTCTTGCTGCTTCTAGGATTCTCTCCTTCTTTTTAATCTTGGCTAATGTAATTATGATGTGCCTTGGTGTGCTCTTCCTTGGGTCCAACTTCTTTGGGACTTTCTGAGCTTCCTGGACTTCCTATTTCCTTTTGCCAGATTGGGGACATTCTCCTTTATTATTTGTTCAAGTAACTTTTCCACTTGTTGCTCTTCCTCTTCTCCTTCTGGTACCCCTATAATTTAGATATTGGAACATTTCAAGATGTCCTGGAGGTTCCCAAGCCTCTCCTCATTATTTTTTTGAATTCTTGTTTCTTCATTCTTTTCTGTTTGGTTGTTTCTTTCTTCCTTCTGGTCTACTCCATTGATCTGAGTCCCATTTTCCTTCCCATTACTGTTGGTTCCCTGTACATTATCCTTTATTTCACTTAACGTAGCCTTCATTTTTTCATCTAATTTGCAACCAAATTTAACCAATTGTGTGAGCATCCTGCTCACCAGTGCTTTGAACTGTGCATCTGATAGGTTGGCTATCTCTTCGTTGCTTAGTTGTATTTTTTCTGGAGCTTTGATCTGTTCTTCCATTTGGGCTATTTTTTTTTTGTCTTGATGCACCTGTTATGTAGTGAGGGGCTGAGCCCTAGGTGTTCACCAGAGCGGTTCAACCCAATCCCTGGGTTGTGGCACTATATGTGGGGCAGGGGTCAGACAGGGAACAGTGGTGCTTGCTCTGCTCTGTGTCAGATTTCAGTCCCTTTCACTGCTTCCCCCAACCAAACTGGGCCCTTCTGGTGCTAATTCTATGTGGGTGGGTTTGTGTACGTCCTGGGACCCTGTGGGTCTCTCCAACGAACTCTCCTTTGAGGCTGGGAGTTTCTCCCGGCACCTCAACCCCCACAGGTGTTTTCAATCAGAGGTTTGAGGATTTATTTCCTCACGCTGGAGCCCTGGGTTGCAAGGTCTGTCTTGCTCCCCAGTTTCACCTGTTTTAACTGTGCGCAAATGTGTGACCACTCAGTCAGCCAGCCGCCTTGCACGCCTCACTGGCTCTGCCCATTGTCACGTGGTGCCCAGGGTCTGCCCACTGCCATCATCTTGCATGCCCAGGGTCCACAAGCCACCACTTTTTTCTTTTTTCTATTTTTGCCACGACCCCTCTCTGCCAGGCCACCCGACTCCGCCCCTCCTACCAGTCTGGATGAATGTGTCTATTTTAACTCCTTGGTTGTCAGACTTCCATACAGTTAAATTTTCTATCAGTTCTGGTTGTTTTTTGTTTCTAAATTGTTGTTGTCCTTATTTTGGTGGTGTGAGGAGGCACAATGTGTCTACCTATGCCTCTATCTTGGCCAGATGTCCTATGGCATTGTGTCTCTTCTTATAAGAGCACTAACTCCACTACAGGGCCCCACCTTCACAGCCTCACTAAAACTGATTCCCTGCCTTCCAAACACCCCTTTCCAACCTCGATCACATTGGGAGGCAGAGCTTCAATTTATTACTTTGGGGGACAGGGACACAATTCAATCCATTGCACGCATGAAGCACGGAAGGCCCAAAGAAAGGGAACCAAGCCTAACATTCATTCAGCTCACATGTCCTGACCACCTACTGTGTACCAAGGGCAGTGGTGGTACTCAGATGTGAGATAACAGAAAAGACTGGTCTCTGCTTCAAGCTCCTGGCACAGGGCTCCTAAATCTCTTATAGATTCCTAAGTGATAAGGGTACATTTCTTGTTCAATGAAGCGACCCTGAGTGGGACATGGGATGGGGGCTCATCACCAGAAAGACCAAACTATGGTTAAAAGCTTAGAATTTTCAGCCCCTGCTCCCACCCTCTCGAGAGAGAAGAAAGGATAGAAATGGAGTTCATTATTGATCATGCCTACCTGAAGAAGGCTCTGTGAAAACCCAGTAGCAAGGGGTTCAGAGAGCTGCCAGGCTAGTTAGCACACCTACCACAGGACAGTGGTGCACCCCAGCTCCACAGGGACAGAAGTTCCAGCAATCAGGGCCCTCCCAGGCCCCCCACTGCATCTCTTCATGTGGATCTTCATGTGCATCCTTCATCACATTCTTTAATGACTGGTAAGTGTGTTCCCCTGAGTTCTGTAAGCCACTCTAGTAAATTAATTGAACCCAAGGAGAGGGTCACTAGAACCTGCCATCTATAGCTGATTCACCAGAAGCACAGGTGATAACATAGAATTGCAAGTGGCATCTGAGGCAAGACTGAGACCTAGTGGGATCAGGTGCTGTCTCTGGGTAGATGGTGTCAAAATTGAGTTGAATTGTAGGACATCCATCTGGTGATGCAGAAAATTGCTTAATGTGGGGAAAAACCCTCTGTTCTGTGACCAGAAGTGTCAGAGCAAAGTGTCCTGTGTGAGCAGTAAAGGAGACTCACAGAAAGACAAGGGCAGACTGAGGTGAGTTTTTCTGTTACGAGTGGGCTCGCCACAGATGAGATATGGCTGCTGCCCTGGAGAGATTCCCAGTCACCCACAGGGCACCCAGGCTGGAGAGCTGACACAGATATAGTGATGCAGGTACTAGGGGAGCAGAAAGGGATGACCTGAAACCCAGCAGGCCTCGGAGGGCAGCCCCAGGAGGCAGGAGTGGGGTAGTGCTCAAGTGTGAGCGGGCCAGCCTGGTGAAGACACAGAGGTGTCTCAGCATGGGTGGTCCAGGGCCATGAAGAGAGAGGAAAGATCTGTCAGAAAGTCTTGGCAATAATTAGTAGTGTTAAACAGTGAGTTATGTCCTCAGAAATCCAGAGGTAGAATGATCATTGAACAGCATTCCCTGATCAACAATTCACCAAGGAAGGCAGCCTTTGGTGGTTCTGCTGTGATGTCCTCACCCTCAGCTGTGGTGAGATCTGCCCCCAGGGTCCCCAGACACAGCTGCAGGTGTCACAGACAGACCAGGTGGTGGCCCATGGAGGGGAGCAGTAGTTCCTCTTTGTGTCTCTTTTTACCAAGAAAAGCTTTCCCAGGGGCTCCTCTGCCATTCTGCTAGGCCGGGCGTGGGACACAGACTGAAGCCCTGGCAAGGGTGCGCTGCCCTGGTGAGGGCACGGACCGGTCTGCCAGGCCCCTGAGCCTTTAGGTGAAGTTGGGGACAGGAGAGGACTGGGCCAGCAGGCAGGCAGAGGGGCGCTCAAGGTCCTTCCACGGCCCTTGGGAGGGACCCAAGGCTGGGACAGGGAGCAAGCAGAGGGAAGGAAGCAGGTGGGCAAGTCAAGACCGGCCTCCGGAATGGAATGTTGAATACCCAAAAGGCTGTGGAAACTGCCAAAGAATTTAAGCAGATTTATGTTTTAAAAGGTCATCCTGTCATAGCAAAAAAATTGGAAAGAACCTAAATGCCCAAGAATTGAGGATTAGTTATAAGTACATTATACATACAGAGGCTGGAATATTATGCTATTTCTTAAAAAGATGTTTTATAAAGAATTGTCAGTGTTTAAGAAAATTCAATATGATACTAAATTGGAGGTGGGCAGGGAAGGAAGTGCCGCATACAAACAATGTTTAAAATATTCACAGGAAAAATGCTGGAAGGAAATAAAGCTCTGGTCCAGGCGCTTTATTGTCCTACTTTTCCGTACAGTGAGTGCATCTAACTTGATTATTCAGAAAAGTGAGTAATTTAGAGTCTTGACAAAGTCCGATTTTCCTGGGGACGGTGAGTAAAGGAGACAGGGAAAGGTATGAAAGACATTTATGTGGAGATCTGAAAAGAACTTGGGAGGTGGAAGAAAAAGTGAGGAATTTAGGGCAGGCTGAGTTTGAGATGTGACCCAAGGGGTGAGGTGGGAGACAGACAATTCAGGAATACTTTCTGGCGGGCAAGGTGAAGGTGTTTTCAGTCAGGGACCACCGTGTGGAGGGCTGAGGGCAGCAGCAGCCCCCACAGGGACCCCCAACCCTGGGTCCCTGTCTCAGGCTTCCCCTTCTGCTCCCCTACTGGCCTTCCTTCCTCTGGTTTAAAAAAAAAAAAAAAAGCCACCGAGTCACCTGAAACGGCCAGCCTCTGGTGCAGCCTGCATTCAGTACCTCAGAGAAGGTCTCCTCTTCACCCCCTCACTTCTAGGACCCCGAGCCCAGCCTGAAAGCTCCAGATCCTCACAAGTCCTGCTGATGTGGGCCTCACCCCAAAACACTGCTTCTGAGTCCTTGAAGCAGTTTGTTTCAGCTCTGGAGAGTGTGGCCCACATGGTTATCCACACTTCTGAGAGTCAGGGAGTGGAGTCCAGCGCGCACTGACTTGTGGCCCCCGCCCCCCCACCCCGCCCCGCCTTCCCGTTAACTTTGGCATTCAGAGGCCACACAGGTGCAGCCATCAGAACTCACCTCTACCACTGCAGGGCCACACAAAGGTCTTTCAAGACAGAAAGAGCTCTGGTCAGAGGCAGGAGGATAGGGTTTGGATCCCCCCTGAGATCCACTGACCCAGGACCGGCCACTGACTTTCCTGAGCCTTGGGGAGTAGATAAAAGAGCATCCACCTATGGAAAAGTTTTATGAGAATTAATTTGAGCCAAAATTTTGAGAACATGCCTGGTTGTAAGATCTCAATGGACAGAAGAAATGCGCCAGGGAATGGCATTTTTGTAGTTTATTTTACACATTTCATAAATTATTTAATGGATTAATCTATCCATTGGTGGTAGATTGAGGAAGTGGGAGAAAGCAAAGCAGAGGGATCTCTGAGATGGGAGAAAAAGCAAAATGGAGATGGGTGGGTACAGGACAGTTCATAATGAACATTTATAGCACACAGGCTAACAAGATAAAAACGAGGGGTTCTGTGGTCTAATGCTCTGCTGTTCCTGTGCTCTGACGCCAGTGCTTGTGCCTGCCAGAGGTCTAACAAAGGAAACTACTCTGACCTTTCAAAAGTATGTTATCCTAGAAGTGCAAAAACAATGTGCTGGGCTCACTGAAGGGAAAAACTGACCTTTGCTAAGGAAGCTGTAGGCCTGGGACCTGACTACCCACCATGACCTGCCCAGTTAGGAATTTGAGATCAGCCCATCCCGTGTGGTTTCTTCCAGTCACGGAGCGTGTCAGGCCTGCCATATGCCCGCCCTGAGCTCACCAGCTCTGTTACGTAGCCCTTTTCTCATTCAGGGATCAACTTTGTAAAATCACCACAGTGGTCACCTCCGTGAGCAGTGAGCCAGGCGGCTCCGTGCGGGGGTGGGGCGGGTGGGGGTGCGGGGAAGCCCAGTGAGCTCCCCACCAGGCACTCCCACCAGCAGGCCCTGGGCATCCCCTCCAGTGGACTGAACCTCCACCTGCCAGTCCAGGGCCCCTCCCCAGGCGGAGCATTCCTGCACTTGCTTACAGCACCCATGTGCCTGGCTCTGGCCTAGGCCATGACCTCCCAGGGTTTCCCTCACTGCCCCCTCTCAGAGTGTTGGCTGGCCCTGCCTTTGTTCATGTCTGCACCCCACTGTGCCTAGAGTCCAGTAGTTGGGCAAACAAAAAATTCTTGAGTGGGAGAAGGGAACTTTTGGTGTGAGTCCCACCCTGGGGAGCCAGGTGACTCACTGACAGACCCCCAAAGCTGGCTACCAGGACAAGGGGCAGAAGCACAGCCAAAGGCAGCTCACCTTAGATGTGTATTACTTTTTTTGTGGTGGCCATAACAAAGTACCCAAACTAGGTGACTAAAAACAGACACTTATTCTTTCAGACACGGTTCTGGAGGCTAGAAGTCCAAAGTCAAGGTGTCAGCCGTGCTTTCTCTGAAGGCTCTAGAGAAGAATTTTCCTCACCTCTCTCCTAACTTCAGGTGGCTTCCGGCAATTGTTGGCATTCTTTGGCTTAGAGATGCATTTCTCCAATCTCTGCCTCCATCATCACATGGGTTTCTCTGTGTGTCTGTATCTCCATGTCCAAACCTCCATCTCCTTACAAAGACCCCGAATCCATCAAGACTTCACCTTAACTGGGTTACACCTGCAAGGACTCCACTCCAAATAACACTGTAATCCCAGGCCTGAGGTTTGGGACTTGAACAGATCTGTTTGGAGGACACAATTCAACTCCAACAGGAAGGGTCACAGTAAGTGGCCCCATCTTCAGGGATGAGTAAGCAGCAGGATTTCTGTCAGTTTGGGGAGACCACCTCTAGTGGAAGAGCCACCTTTCTCTTGCTGCCGGGGCAGCAATAGTGTGAGCAAGCTGGGCTTCTCCGCTACCTTCAGCTCCCTCAAGTCCCCAAACAGCACCTGCTCACAGCACGCTGAGTGGGGAGCGCCTGCCCAACAGAGGGCTCACTGCTGGCCCTAAACAATGCCCATCCCCTTCACAGACAGTTTACATTTCACCTGAGGGCCCAGCAGGTAGGACACCTTCACCTGAGGGACACTAATTGGGAGCCTCAGGCTCCCGAGTTGCCCTCTGGTGGAACTATGTTGGGTCAGGAGGTCTTTTTGCAGATCCCATCCAGGTAAATTCAGTCCCTATTATCAAGCTGGTGAAGTGGAGAGGCAGGGCTCTGGGACCAAGCAAAGCGGTCAAGTGATGGGTTGCATCCTGTCTACGGAAGTACCAGAAGGAAGCCCTATGTCACATGTACACCACACCCTTCAGTGGCCCAAGCAAATGACAGAGCCACCCACAAAGCTCCTCTTCCAGATTATCATCAGCCTCACCCTTTTGCTAATAATGGCAACTTCCAGAATCTGGCCATGCCTACAAGGCCCAGGATAAACCTGCAGGCCTCACCCCAGCATACTCTCTGTTTTGCTACTACTAAAGGGCAGCAGGAGATAGGAAGAGTCCTGCTCTTCCTTGAAGTCTCAGCTCTAGCACCACCTCCAGGAAGCTTTCTTGGCACTCCTGCCCACTTAGAATGGATGAGGCATCTCTGGCTTCCTCACCTCAGAGCACTTACCCTGCTACAGTCACTCAATTGGCTTCCTTCCAGGGCAGGGACCACCTCAAGTGCCAGGCTGCCACTGCTGTCCCTAAATCAGTTTAAGAATAAACAGATGGGTGAAGCAGTGCATCTGTACCAGGTCCTGAGTCACCTCTGGATTGTCCAAAGGGGATAAGAAGTGAGAAGCTGGAACAGAGACGAGGGAAGCCAGGGGGAGCAGGAATGGTGAGAACCACCCAGAGTCCCTCGGCAGAAAGTTGGGCTCAGCAGGCAGGGCAGAGCTGTCACTGGGAGTGGCAACAGGAGGGCAAAGTGCGATGCCACAGGAGGAGATGGGCAAAGGCCAACCAGAGCGACAGACACATAAGTGTCGGATAGGGCTTGATGTTTTGGCCCCAAGAGGCCTACCAGAAACTGAAAGTTTGGCACCAGGCTCCAGGGACAGAACAAAGCCCAGTGCCCTTCTGCACGTCCTGGACCTTCCATTTCCTTGGACTGAGAGGCCTCTGCTGTGGTACACAGACCCTTCTGGCCAGAGGGAGCTGCGGTTGGGGCTGAAGCTGGGGCTGACCCTTTGGCCATAGTGGAGCTGGGCCTGGACATCAGCAGCCCACCCCTGAGTGCCCTGTCTACCTGCAAGCACTTCTGGGCTCTCCAGGCCCAGGGTGGCTGAGGTTCCTCAGCTGCCCCGCTGTGGTGGGTTGTGGCTGCACTCCACCCCCAAACCTGCCACCCTGCCCTGGGAGGCCCGCTGCCTTGGTTCCTCAAGACTTCGTCCCAGCAGCACCCGAGGCCAGGATTGGCAGAGTGCTGCATAGTGCCCAGACTCAGTGTAGGGCGTGGGGACCAGGAGCAGCTCAGCAGCCCTTCCCACCCCCACATTCCCCTAAGGAGACCCACTGTGCCTCTGGCTCAGGGACCATGCTTCTGTGTCTTGATGTGCTAGTTGGGTTCAGGTCAAAGGCCTAGGAAGATTGTGGGAAAGTGATGGCCACCAGGGACCTTGAGAGGGGTTGTTTGCCTTGGCAAACCAGCCTGGACAGGAAGTCCCTCTGAGTCAGTGATCTCTTTCCTGCTGCCACCTGTGACACAGGGGCTGGACTGACTTCCGATCCTTCAGAAAGTTCACCATGGACCACTGGCCGTCCGGCCCCCCCCCCTCCAGCTGGGGAAGCAGGACGAGCTCTTGGGTGGACGCTGACCAGCATCACCTCCTGGGTGGCCTGCAGACTCCAGAAACAAGACTACTCTCAGGGTTTCTCTTATCCCACCCACGAGCCCAGGGCCTATAACAACCATGATGTGCCACGTGGGAAAGTACGTTATCACATCAACCCCCATTTTATCCTTCAGCTCTGAAACTGGAGGTCTCTTTCTTCCCCTGTCCCCAGAGCTCCCTTTGAGAAGACTCCCCACATTTTCCATAATCACTTGTGCAATTTCTGACTTCCCCCAAAGTCGCTCTGGGAGGGCAGGGACTGCTGCTCTGAAAAGATGGGCTATGCATGATAATTCATTTCTTTTTCTGAATGAGTTCAGGAAGGACTTAAATTTTCTGCCAGAGCAGTTTCTGCTTCCCTTCGTTCTAATTGCCATGTTTCTGAATTCAGTGCCGATGTCTCAGCTTGGAGATTTTAAATAAGATTTTGAAATGATCCCACTATTTTCTCTTCTTCAACTCATTGTGTGTGCATTCAGTTTCCTTTTTCAATTATACTTAACAACTTTCAAATATACTTAGCCCAACTGCATTGGCTCATTTCTTTCCAGCTGCCTTGGTTCATCTTCTGTGAGGCCCCTGTGGTAGCGTCCACACCCAGGCCTACTCCCAGGCCCCACCCCTGTACCTTTCTTTCAGGGTCCTGAGTTTGTTCACTCTTCTTCTGCTTCCATGAGAATGGGACTTGTCCTCCAAAGCCTCTCCTAGTGTTTTTTATGGCCCTTCTCTCTTCTGAGGGACTTTGAGGGCTGTTTTGGTTGCAGCTACATGAAATGTGATGTATTTTCACTCACTCCCTTGATCTTTCCGGTAAGGCTAGCCACAGCCTTATCTCAACATCTGCATTTCTCATCTTTCAGGTCTTTCTGGAAATTCTGGAAATTCTCTATTTTAAGTTCAATTAAAGAGTCACAGTTTTTAAGCTCTTTGTCGATTATCTCTAGTGTTTGTGTTTCCTTTTTTAAAAAACAATAAGAAATTTATTATCTTACAAGACTATAAATCCCACGAAAGGACTGATTGCATTGGCTCACTAGCCTCATGACATCATGCAGGACCTCCATCTCTCATCTCTCCGACGCTGCCTCGTGGACACAGGCGGCCACAGGGTCCTGGGGCAGGGGGGAGGAGAAAGAGGGGAGCACCTCATCCCTCAGCTGCCTGCTAGCAATGAGGAGATGTTTTTGGCAGACCAATTCTTTTTGTGTTTTTTTAATTGCGCTCAGTGTTTATATAGCATAAAATTTTCCATTGTAACCATTTTTAAGTGTACAATTTAGGGGGATTAAATACATTCACATTGTTGTGTGAAAATCAACACTATTTGTTTATTTTATTTTAATCATTATTCATGTACAGTTTTCTATCCTTTAAAAATCAACACTGTTTATTTCCCAAACCCTTCCTCTCCCCAGTAGAAACTCTGTAGCCATCCAGCCATCACTCCCCAAGTGTTAGTTCTACTTGCTGCCTCTATGACATAATTTGCCAAATTTACATATTTCAGATAAGTGGAATCATAAAGTATTTATGCTTTTGTGACTGGCTTACTTCACTTAATAAGTCTTCAAGTTTCATCCATGGTATAGCATATATCATAATTTCACTCCTTTTTATGGCCAAATTTTATGTCATTGTGTGGACAGACCATACTTTGCTTATCCATTCATCTGTCAGTGGATGTTTGGGTTGGGTCTGCCTTTTAGGTATTGTAAATAAAGCTGCAATGAACACTGGCATGTAAGCGTCTCTTCAAGTCCCTGTTTTCAATTATTGTGAGTACATACATACCTTGGAGGAGAATTATTAGATCATATGGTAATTCCATCATGAGCTTTTTGAGGAATGCCCAACTATTTTCCATAGTGGCTGTACCAGTTTACATTCCCACGAGCAATGTATGAGATTTCCATTTTCTCCACATCCTTGTCAACACTTTTTATAGCCATTCTTGTAGATGGTATCTTATTGTAGTTTTTTTTTTTTAATCGTCACCCAAGGACCCACCCAATGATTTTAGAGAGAGGTGAAAAGAAGGAGGAAGGGAAACATTATTGTAAGAGAGAAGCATCAATTGGCCACCCCCTGCATGTACCCTGACCAAGGATCAAACCTGCAACCCAGGTGTGTGCCCTGGCTGGGAATCAGACTTGTGGTCTTTCAGTGTATAGGACGAGCTGAGTCATACCAGCCGGGGCTTATTGTAGTTTTGATTGCTTTCCTTATGATAAAAATATTGACATCTTTTAATGCACTCACTGGATATTTGTGTGTTTTCTTTGGAGAAATGTCTGTTCAAGTCCTTTGCCCATTTTTATTTGAATTTTCCTTTTATTGTTGAAGCTTAGTTCTTCACACATTCTGAATAGTAATCTCTTATCAGATATGTGATTTGCAACCGATTCTGTAGGCTTACTTTCAACTGTTGATAATGTCCTTTGATGCACAAAAGGTTTTTTTTAAGATATATTTATTTTCAGAGAGAGAAGAAGGGAGGGAGAAAGAGAGAGACAGAAACATCAATGTGTGGTTGCCTCTCACATGCCCCCAGTGGAGGACTAGGCCAGCAACCCAGGCATGTGCCCTGACTGGGAATTGAACCAGCAACCCTTTGGTTCACAGGCCAGCACTCAATCCTCTGAGCCACACCAGCCAGGGCAAAAGTTTTTACTTTTGATGAAGTTTAATTTATCTATTTTTCTTTTGTTTGCCCGTGCTTTTGGAGTCATATCCAAAACTCAACTGCCAAATCCAAGATCACAAAGGCATAGACATATACCTAAATTTTCTCTTAGGACTTTTATGGTTTAGTTATTAATAGTTTGGTCATTGACCCATTTTCAGTTGTTTTTTTTTTTTACTTACTGAGACACAATTTTATTCTTTTGCAAATAAAAATCCAGTTGTCTCAGCCTCATTTGTTTAAGAGACTATCCCTTCCCCATTGATTGTTCTTAGCATCCTTGTCAAATATCAATTGACCTTAGACGTGTGGGTTTATTTCTGCACTCTCAGATCTACTGGATTTGTCAATATGTTTATCCTTATGCCAGCACAATACTGTTTTGATTACTGTAGTTTTGTAGGAACTTTTGAAATCAGTAAATATGAATCCTATGACTTTGTCTTTCTTTTTCAAGATTTTTTTTTTTAGCCACTTGGGGGCCCTTATAATTCCTTGTGATTTTTTTTTCCATTTCACAAGGGGGGCTGTTGGAATTTTGTTAGGGATTTTGTTGAATTTGTAGATCTCTTTGGCTACTATTGACATTTTAACAGTATTAAGTCTTCCTGCCCATGAGTATATCTTTCTCTTTTTTTAATTTTTTAAAAATATATTTTATTGATTATGTTATTACAGTTATCCCATTACCCCCTTTCATTCCCCTCCAGCCTGCACACCCTCTCCCACCCACATTCCCCCCTTTAGTTCATGTCCATGTGTCATAAGTTCTTTAGCTTCTGCATTTCCCATACTATTCTTACCTCCCCCTGTCTATTTTCTACCTACCTTCTATGCTACTTATTCTCTGTACCTTTTCCCCCCTCTCTCCTCCTCCCACTCCCCTGTTGCTAACACTTCATGTGATCTCCATTTCTGTGGTTCTGCTCCTCTTCTACTTGTTTGCTTTGTTTGTTTTTGTTTTAGGTGTGGTTGTTAATAATTGTGAATTTGCTGTCATTTTACTGTACATGTTTTTTATCTTCTTTTTCTTAGATAAGTCCCTTTAACATTTCAAATCATAAGGGCTTGGTGATGATGAACTCCTTTAACTTGATCTTATCTGAGAAGCACTTTATCTGCCCTTCCATTCTAAATGAAAGCTTAGCTGGATAGGTCTGGGATGTAGGTCTTTGCCTTTCATGACTTGGTGTACTTCTTTCCAGCCCCTTCTTGCTTGCAAGGTCTCTTTTGAGAAATCAGCTGATAGTCTGATGGGAACTCCTTTGTAGGTTACTGTCCCCTTATCTCTTGCTGCTTCTAGGATTCTCTCCTTTATTTTATTCTTGGCTAATGTAATGATGATGTGCCTTGGTGTGTTCCTTTTGGGTCCAACTTCTTTGGGACTCTCTGAGCTTCCTGGACTTCCTGGAAGTCTATTTCCTTTGCCAGATTGGGGACGTTCTCCTTTATTATTCGTTCAAATAGGTTTCCCACTTGTTGCTCTTCCTCTTCTCCTTCTGGTACCCCTATAATTCGGATGTTGGAATGTTCCAAGATGTCCTGGAGGTTCCTAGGCCTCTCCTCATTTTTTTGAATTCTTATTTCTTCATTCTTTTCTGATTGGATGTTTTTTTCTTCCTTCTGGTCCACTCCACTGATGTGAGACCCAGATTTCATTCCATCACTATTGGTTCCCTGTGCATTTTTCTTCATTTCACTTATTGTAGCCTTCATTTGTTCATCTAATTTGCAACCAAAATCAACCAATTGTGTGAGCATCCTGATCACCAGTGCTTTGAACTGTGCATCTGATAGGTTAGCTATTTCTCGGTCGCTTAAAAGTACTGGTTGTGGGGATTTCAATTCTGAGCCATCTTTTTTTTTCCTTTGGTCTGGTCACGCCTGTTATATATGAGGGGCGGAGCCTTAGGTGTTCACCAGGGCGGGGCACCCCAGTCCCTGTGTTGTGACACTGTATGTGGGGAGGGAGTCCAAGAGGGAACAATGGCATTTGCTCCACTCTCTGCCAATTTCAGTCCCTTCTGCCACTTGCCCCAAGCAAACTGGACCTTTCTGGTGCTGATTCCCATGTGGATGGGTTTGTGTACCCTGTGGGACTTTCGAACGACCTCTCCTGTGAGGCTGGGAATCTCTCCCTGTACCTCAACCCCCACAGGAGTTTTCAATCAGTGTCCCAAGGCTCTATTTCCCAGTGCTGGGATCCTGGGTTGTGCACAGTGCCTTGCTTCACACTTGCCACCTCACTGGGTCTGCTGGTTGCCACCCCTCGGCTGAGGTCTGCCAGCTTCTTGTGCGCTCAGGGTCCACCCGCTGCGGTCTTGCATGCCCCAGATGCCTTATTTGCCTGGTCCCAATGCTCTCTGCTCTCTGTGCCATGACCCATGCCTGGCTTCCCAACTCCACCCCTCTTACCGGTCTGGATGAACATGTCTACTTTAACCCTTTGGTTGTCCGATTTCCATACAGTTCAATTTTCTGTAAGTTCTGGTTGTTATTCTGTTTCTAAATTGTTGTTGTCCCTAAGAAGCCACAGTATGTCTACCTATGCCTCCATCTTGGCCAGAAGTTCCATGAGTATATCTTTCTACTGATTTAGTTCTTCTTTAACGTCTTTCAAAAATATTTTTTAGCTTTCAGTGTAGAAATTTTCCATCTTCTTGGTTAAATTTATTCCTAGGTATTTTATTCTTTTAGATGCTATTGTAAATGGAATTGCCTTGTTAATAATTATTTTGGATTGCTTTCACTAGTTAATAGAATCACAGTGCATTTTTGTGTGTTGATCCTGTGTCCCACAACTTTGCTGAATTCATCTGTTAGCTCTAGTAGCAATTTGTCAATACTTAGGATTTTCTATCTATGGGATCATGTCATCTGCAAATAGATAATTTTACTTCTTTCAATTCAATGTGCATGATGTTAATTTCTTTTTTCTTCTCTGATTTCTCTGGCAAGAACTTTCAGTACATTGTTGAATATTAGAAACTGGCATCCTTGTCTTATTCCTATCCAGGAGGGAATCTTTCAGTCTTTTACCTTTGAGTATGATGACAGCTGGGGTTACTCCTATAAGGTTTTATCATGTTGTAAAAATTCCCTTGTGCTTCTAGTTTTCTGAGTGTTTTCATCATGAAAAGGTGTTGGATTTTGTCAAATGCTTTTTTTTTGTGTCAATTAAGATGATCATGTATTTTTTCTTTCATTCTATTAATGTATCATATTACATTGATTTTTTTAAAAGATTTTATTTATATAGTTTTAGAGAAAGGGGAAGGGAAGAAGAGAGGGAGAGAAACATGCACAAGAGAAACATCAGTTGGTTGCCTCAACTCAGCCTGCAACTCAACCATGTGTCCTGACCAGGAATTAAACTGGTGACCTTTTGATTTCCAGGACAATGCCCAACCCATTGAGCCACACGATCAGGGCTATATTAATTTTTTTTTTTTTTTTTTAGTGTTGAACCACCCTTGCATTCCTGGAATAAAACCCACCTGGTTATGATGCATACTCTGTTAAATATGCTATTGTGCTCAATTTACTGGTATTTTTATGAGAATTTTTACATTTATATTCACAAGGGATATTGGTCTTTAATTTTCTTGTGATATCTTTATCTGGTTTTGGTATCAGGGTAACAGTGGTCTCATGGAATGAATTAGGATGTATTTCCTTTTATTTTGGGGGGAAGAATTTAAGAAATATTGGCATTAATTTTTCTTTAAATGTTTGGTAAAATTCACCAGTGAAGCTGTCTGATCTTGGAATTTTCTTTGTTGAGAGGCTTTTCATTATTGATTCAATTTCCTTACTAGTTATAGATCTATTAAGATTTCTATGATTTTCTTCATGATTCAGTTTTGATAGATTGTGTTTTTCTAGACATTTTCCCAATTTATCTAGGTTATTCAGTTTGTGGGCATGAAGTTGTTCAGAGCATTCTATAATAATCTTTTTTTATTTCTGTTAGATTGGCAGCAATATTCTAACTTTTATTTATGGTTTTAGTTATTTGTGTTTTCTCTCTCTTTTTTAGTCTACCTCAAGTTTCTTATCAATTTTGTTGGTCTTTTGAAGAACCAACGTTGATTTCATTAATTCTCTTTATTGTTTTTCAGTTCTCAATTCTACTTATATCTTGTCTAATCTTTATTATTTCCTCCTTTCCCCAAGCTTTGGATTTAGTTTTCTCTTTTCTTTTTCTTGTGTTTCAAGATGCAAAGCAATTGATTTGAACTCTTTCTTTTTTTTTAATGTAGGTATTTACAGCTATAAATTTTCTCACAGCACTTTGTTGCTACATCAGATATGTTTAGTAGGTTGTATTTTTCTTTCATTTGTGTCCATGTTTTAAAAAATTTTCATTTGTGATTTCTTTTTTACACATTGGTTGTTCAAAAATGTAGTTTAATTTCCACATATTGGTAAATTTTTCAATCTTTCTTGTTTTACTGATTTCCAGCTTTGTTCCATTGTGGTAAAAGAAGATACATTGTATACTTTCAATATTTCTAAACTTATTGAGACTTGTTTTGTTGTCTAATATATTGCATACTCTGGAGAATGTTCCACATGCACTTAAGAAGAATGCTGTATCTGCTGCCATCAGGTGGAATGTTGTGTGGATGTTTGTTAGGTTTAGCCGACCTACAGTGTTGTCCAAGTCCTCTGTTTCCATATTGATTTCCTCTCTAGCTATTCTATTTATTATTGGTATGTTCAGTCATTATTTCTTTAAATATCTTTTAGTCCCCTTCTCTCTTTATTCTCCTTCTGGGACTCTCGTGGTATATTGAAGTCTCCAGTTATTACTGTAGAACCATCTATTAGTCCCTTCAATTTTTCATATATTTTCTTTCTTTTGGGGAGGAGGTTCTGTTGCTAGGTATGTATATATTTATAACTATTGTAGCTTCTTAATGCATTGACCCTTTTATTAATTTGTAATATCAACCTTTGTCTCTTGTACCAGTTTTTTACTTTAAAATCTATTTTTGTCTAATAGTAATATAACCACCATAGCTCTCTTTTGGTAACCATTTGCATGCAATATCATTTTCTGTCATGTTAATTTTAATCTGTTTGTGTCTTTAGGTATAAAGTCTCTTACAGACAGCACATAGTTGGATCATGCTTGTTTATTTAAATTTATTCTGCCAATCTGTTTTTTTAAGTATATTTTATTGATTATACTTAGTTTTCCCAATTTTTCCCTCTTTAGCTCCCTCTACCCTGCACCCTCCAACCCTTCAGCATTCCCCCTCTTAGTTCATGTCCATGGGTTGTACATATAAGTTCTTTGAATGAATTCACTCAGTTTTTGTTTTTCTGAAAATATCTTAATTTCTTCCTCATTTTTGAAGGGCAGTTTTGCCAGATTAAGAATTCTTTGTTAAAAGTTTTTCTTTCAGCACATCATATAGGTAATCCTATTATCTTCTAGTTTCCATGTTTTCTGATGAAATATTGCCTGTTAATCTCATTGAGAATCTCTTTTCTGTAGTAAATTGCCTCTATTGCTGCATTCAACACTCTGTCTTTGGCTTTCAGCCATTTGATTATAAATGTCACCGTGTGGGTCTCTTTGAATTCGCCCTTTTGGGTGTTCATTGAGATGTTTTGATTTATATTTGCATTTGGATTTTTGGATTTTTGGATTTATGATTTCAACAAAGTTGGGACATTTTTCAGCCATTATTTCTTCAAATACCTTTCTGCCTTTCTCTCTCTTCTTCTTATGGGACTTTTATGCATACATTGGTCTGCTTGCTAGTGTCCCACAGCTCCCTTAAAATGTGTTCACTTTTCTTCATTTTTTTCTTTCTATTGCTCAAATTCAGTATCAATGGTTCTATCTTAAAGTCCAGAGATTCTTTCTTCTACCTGCTTGAACCTGTTGTTGAACCCCTCTAGTGAATTATTCATTTCAATTATTGTATTTTCAGCTCTGGATTTTCTGTTTGGTTTCTTTTTATAATTTCCATCTATAAATTGATATTTCCACTTCATTCATAGATTTTCCTGACTTCATTCAGTTCTTTGTCCATGTTTTACATTAGCTCTGAGCATAGTGAAGACAATTGTTTGAAATATTTGTTTGCTGTTCTGATGTCCAGATATCCTCAGAAGCAATTGCTGTTGACATATTTTATTTCTTTGAATAGGCTGCACTTTTCTATTTCTTTGTATGCATTGTGATTTTTTTTGTTGTTGAAAACTAGACATTTGAATATTACAATGTAGAAAGTCTGGAAATCAAATTCTCTCCCCTGTCCCCAGGGTTTGCTGATTTTTTAGTTGTTGAAGGATATAGTTGTCTATTTGTTTAGTAACTTTTCCAAACTAGTACTATAAAGACTGTTTCTTTTGGAGTATAGAAACTTGTGTTCAGTTAGTGTTTTTTGACAGAAATTATTTTGAATTCCAAGAACCAAAGCAAAACAAAACAGAAAGCAAACAAAACAACAAACAAAAACAGAAAAAGTTAAAAAGGGCATCTTCTTCCAGTCTTTGCAGATTGGCTCTGTGCTAGGGGTCCTCTTTAACACTTAAAAAATAAGTTCTAAGTCTAAGATCAGCCCAAGGTGAAAGCTTGTATTTTTCTGAGTATGTGTCTTGCTATCAATATACATAACTGCTTTAGAATATCCTAATTCTCCAAAGAAAATTTTTGACTTGAGGAGTCCATTGTGTTTCAACAGTGATATTTCGCCCCGGGCATCCAAAGATTGGTAATTGGGCTTGTAGTATTTTTGATCAATGCCATTCTGAATTCTGAGTTGGGTGAAATGGAAATGAGCACCTTGCATTAGTCCATTAGGTAGCCCACAGGCAGATTAGAACAGACGTACACAATACTTTGTCAGTCCTCCGGGTGAAGCAAGGCCAAAGGGCAGGGGTCGGGGCTAATGACTTCACTCTTGGAGAAACTAGGAAAAACGATCCCTGAAGTATACCCAGAATGCAGCACATGCCTTTGGCCTTGAATCTTGCCTAATTTCTGAGACTGAAATGGGGACAGCAGTAGAGTTGGCTTCCTTGAAGGTGCAATATTTTCCTACCTCTGGAGCTGGTTCCCAGGTCTACTGGTCACTCACTCCAGAGCTCTTGGATACGTCTTTCTTCCTGGGTCCTCTTCAGATCTCACAATCCTAGAGTTGGGGCTCAATCAACTTCCTCCAGGGCTTGGAAGGAAGCCACCATCTTAGTGACTTGGGCAAGGCCACACCTCACTCTCGGCCTGGATTGGACTTGATGACCCAGGTATGAAGGTGGGATTCATTGTTCTGGAAAGCTGGGAACCATCTTGCTGTGGTAATATTTTTTATAATGATGTCACTTCATGGCAAAAGAATTTCATTATAAGGTAGGTCCATCTTACCTATTTGGTTATAATGTGAATATTCTTGAAATGTGCTATCCAAGTGGAAAGTACTTCTAACAGATAGAGGAGAACAATCTGTGGGGTTTATACAACAGCATGGGAGTGTACTAAGAAGCAAGATAGGGCAAAGTGGGGAGTGTGGCTACTTAAGGACTGATTAGCTACAAACATCAGGTTTCCTGTGGGTTTTACAAACATTAGTTAAGGCAGCCAGCTCTCCTGCCCCAGCCCAAGGTGACTGCAATGATGTCATTGCCAACCATGCCCAGCTCAGGCTGTTGTGAAACTTTGGTTGGAGAGCATCCATGGACATGTTCCAGTCCTCACTAGAAAAGCAATTTGTCCAAAACCATACCCTTTGTGTGTCCCCTGGAGTGGAGACTCAGCAGTCTGCTCCTGAGTGCAGCATTGGCATCCCACAGTGGGAGGTGGGGCTTGTGGGACCTATGTGGCTTCTCTCCCGACCTGGTGCCAGCTGGGCCTCCAGCATGACCTGTCTGAGGACACTCCTGACTCACAGGCTGGGCAAGTCTCAGCTTCCCTTAGAAAGGTGACCTCAGAGCTCCTTCTCTCTGTATCACTGCCCAACAGGCCACTGCTCTCCATGTCTTGGAGCTCAGGGGACCTTCTCCCTGTACAGGACCCTCTGTGCCACCTCAGATGAGACCATGTAGGCTCCAGGACCCTGAGAGATCCAGGCCAGCCTATACCAACTGCCTCCCAGGCCTCCCAGGCCTCCTTCTGTGCATCCTGACATTCAGAACCCAAGCCCTGGGGCAAAGCAGCCCACCAACAAGCTGCCCTCTAGATCTGTGACCAGATAGTAGGAAACAAAGCTCCTTGTGTCTCATGGTCCTGCCCTGGTTCCCTCCCTCAGTGAGGATAGGACAGAGGATCAGCTCGATGACACACTGTGCACCCCCAGGTGTCCAGGGTAGAGAGGAGAAACAGACTTCTAATGATCTACTTGCTCTTGTGACTCAGTGACAGAGAGTAACATGCCTTCTGGAATAACCCAGCTGCTAGGGGAGGGTGGTACCTCCCTGCAGTTTCTGCATAGTGGTCATTAAACCTGACTTTTTCACACAGCTCCAGAAATGACCCCAAGCCTCCTCTGTACCCCAAGTCACAGGACACCCCCACCCTGGGGCTCATGGTCTGATGCCTCGGGCCCTCTTCTGGGCATCCACTCAGTCCCCAGGTCTGGTTTTGAAAGAGCTCTGTTGTTCAAGTTGAGTTTGATCTCCTTGTGTTAGCGTGGGTTGTGAGGAGACTTGGAGTCACTGGTGGAGACATGTATCACCCTGGCACAGGATAGCCTGGAACCTCAGAGATGTTCTATCCCCATCCACCCAACTCAAGGAGTGACTGCACCTTGGGGTCAGAAAAGCAAAGCTCTACCTACCTGCCCTGCTGGCCAGATATAATGGGCTTTGCTCTTGAGATTGTGGGAACCTGGAACACAGCAAGAAAAACAGGTCTGTCTGGGATGGCAGACCACGTAGGTCTTGGGGGCTCATCAGCTTCTCTTGGAACCTGTCCCTGTCCCCCAGCCAGGAATCCTGGAGGTGGAGGTGGCCTGCATGGAGGGAGAGGCTTGGAATTCCCAGGTTCCCTCTACACCTCACTGGATTCTGGCCTTCAATGTCAGGGGAAGGCTTTGGCTCTCAGTCTGTAGCTTGGGGTACACAGGGCAATGTCAGCCTTGGCTTTCTGACTTTGCTTCAAGGACAGCTAGTTCAAAGGTCTCCTTACTGGGCTGGTGCTCAGCAAAAGGCTGAGGTGTCTCTAGGACCAGAAAAGGTGCACATGACCCAAAAAGGCAAGTGGCATGGGAGGCTGACCACCACAAACAGCCTGACATGAGCTTGGAGCTCGGGGCCTCTTCCAGACCAGGTGGGAGCTCCCGGAGCCCCAGGCAGGAACTGACAACTCAGTCCTGACAGCATTTCAGTTCTGCCAGCTCGCTGGTTGTGCTCTGAGCAGCTGGAGGATGCTGGGCCCCTCCCGGCAGACAGAAGCCTGAGGCCTTTCACCAGTAGTCTGCCGAGACGAACACCAAGAGCCCAGCCTACAGGCAGGGACAGACTGGGAGAGATGGTGTGAGATGAGGTAAGGAAAGTGCCCCATCCCATAGAACCGCACCCTAGCCAGCCCTCTAGAGACTCCTCCACAGGCTGTCTCTGCACTTTGGGGTCTGGGGTCACTGCCTGCAATACATTCTTTGTACAGTCTCAGGGTGAGAAACGTCTGTCCTCTGAGGGAGGATTGATGTTTTGAAGCAACCAAAAATTATTTGGAGCTAAGTCCAAGGAGAAAAGTGTGGGATCCAGCTGTAAAGAACTGGAGTCAACAAAAACTGGGGTTAGCTACCAGCTTTACTTGAGTCTGGGGAGAAGGGAGGAGGCAGGAGGCCCAAAACTGAGCAGAACCAGGAAGGAGGCTCTGTAAGATCTGGAGGTGGGCTGTTTGCCCTGTGGGGTCAGTGCGGCCTCAGGGACCACTCCGAAGGGCACCAATGGGGTGGATTCTCCACGCAGGCAGGACTGTCATGGAGTGTGTTCACTGCTGTGTGCTGGGCACCTATTGGAGAGCCTGGCAGGTGCTCAGTAAACAGTTGTTGAATGAATTGATGATCACAAACTTGAAAAGTTCAGAGAATACATCCAGTATGATTGTATCTATGTGAAGTTCAAAAACAGCTAAAACTAAACTTGCCATGTGGGGAAGCATAGATTGTATTCCCTTTGGGGGCTGAGAAGTCTGGAAGGGGACCTGGGAGGAAGGTCTGGAGTCACCCATGTTCTATTTCCTGTCCTGCAATGTAGTCACAGAAGCATGTGCCTCATAATATGGAATTAGACTGTGCCCTTATGCTTGTGCACATCTTGGTATTGACATATTTTGTAACAAAGTGTTTAAAGCCCCTTTCTATTAAAAATATCAGCCTTGTGACTAGACACACTGTTATCTGCTGGAGAAAGTGTGGCTGGTGTAGACCCACCTAGGTGCATTGTCTGCAGCCCCGGTGTCTGTTCCCATGGGAAGGAAGTTCAAGGGTTCCGAGGCCCAACAGCACACCCCATCTAAACCTAAAGCCAGGGTAGCCCCTTGGGAGATTGGGAAGGCAAGTGGGAGAGCCCAGGCCTGGGGATGTGGGGAGGGGTCCAGGGGAAGGAGCGGGGAGAAGAAGAGCCACCCAGTGGCTCCAGGTGTTAGAGAGAGGAATCAGAGACTAGAAAGACAATGCCCTGAGACTTGGCTGCATAAAGCAGGTGTGCAGGTCCTGGTGCTAAGGGGCCCTACCCCATACCTAGGAGAGAGGGCAGTGAATGTCTCCAGGACCCAAGGACAACCCTGTCTTGGGAGCTTCCCCTCCAGGACCTACCCCTGGACTCCTCCCCAGATACTCAGCAGAGTGGTTTTTACCTCTCCCTAATGTGAATAAACTCTGGCACATTTGTGCCAATACCCAATTCTATAATATTCTCTCTCACTTTCCCAGTGGGCCTCCCCCCGCCTACAAGGGCTGCACTCCTGCAAACTGGAAGTGATGTGGGACAAGAGAACTTTCCTTTCAGCTGCACCAGGGCTCTTCAGTGATGCCGTGCCCCTCTGTGGCTCCAAGGACATCATGGCCCAGGTAGTTGTAAGGCCAGCTGGTCCCGGAAGAGACCCCTAAGCATCTCCGGGTTTCTGTTCCAAGTAGCAGCTTCTGTGACTGTCAGTGGGGGGGGAGGGGTGCAGTGGCGGGGGGGCTCTTGCAGGTCAGTATGCTCACTGCAACCCCCAGGCTCCTCAGTCAGGTCTAGAGGTGTTCATGACAGTGCCGAGTGGGCTGGCTGTGATGATCGTGACCCAAGTCCCACCCTCAGACCGGGGCACATCATCCAGTTCTCAGGAGTAGGGACAAGCTTGGGTGATGAGGGAGGTTCACTGGGTGCAACATGTGAGGAGACGCTTACTTACCAAGTTGTGCAAGTGCAGGATGGGCTCTAGGCACTGCCCTCATCTCACCGCAAGCCAAGCCCTGCTCAGAAAAAGAAGTCAGAGAGCACTGTGAAGCCATGTGCATTCACTCTAACACTGAGCGGCAGGGTGAGTTAGTCTTGAGTGTGTTCCACTGAGGCATAGCTCCCTGACCTGTCTAGGGATGGGACTGGTGGGCATGGCTGGTTAGACTGTAGGCACCTATTGGATGACGGAAAGTGTCAAGGCAGAGGTCAGAGGACCCAGGACAAGAGATCTCAGCACCCTGCATGAGAAGGTGGCTGACAGAGTTCCGAGCTAGCCCAGGTCACACTGGCCTTTGTAAGGAGCTGGGCCCTACTTGGCTCTGGCAGAGATAGGCCATAGCAGATGAGGGTTCATGCCCCAACTGTGACAAGTGCCAGCTGCATGTTCCAGAAACACTGCTTACCAGCACCCCCCCCGCCACACACACACACAGGCTTTGTTAATAGGTTAGTCACTGGTATCTTTGTAATAACAGGAGAGAACCTACACACCACAGTGAGCACTGACATGCAGAAGCAGGTGACAGGAGGGCCAGCAAGTGTTTCCCGGGGCGAGCTCAGAGGCCAGAGAATAGGCCCCAGGTCTGGGGAAGCACAGGGCTGGCCAGGGCTTCTAAAGTGGGCAGGCTCACCCAGGGGCAGTGTGGGATGGCTTTATGTGATACACAGGTGAACCACTTACCATTTTAATAATTGTGTTTATTTTACTGCACACTAGCAAAACTATAACCAGCCAATCACAACAGTGATTTACATTTTAGGCTGAGGCCATGTAAAAGCAAGTAGATAAAATGATAATGCAATGATAAATACTAAGTAACTGACACAGAGATGTGGCAAAATTGTGAAGGTGGTCTGTTACAGTGACAAGTTTTTCCCTGGGTGCCCGGGACTGTCCTGGCTTTAGCACAGCAAGTCCCAGGTCCCAGGAAACCTCTCAGTCCCAGGGAAACCAGGACACCTGGTGATTGTGTGAATGCCTGAATTTTGGGAGATGAATCCAGGTATCAAAACAGGCCTGGGGCAGCTCCTGGTCCAACACCCACTGGCAGCCAGGCTCCCTGGCTCTTTGTGAGAACATAGAAATGTGGTAAGGAGAAAAATGAGAAACTGAAATTAAGGCCTGGCAGGTTCCATGGAACATAGTGATTGCTTAATTAATCCAGCATTCATTCACCAAATATTTGAGCACCACCTGCATACCAGACAGTGTGCCAAGTACCCCAGAGGCAGGCAGGGACTAGTTTTTATGACCAGGGAAGACAGTTACCAAGTACCTCACAAAGGGTAGTGACAGTGTAAACGGGCTGATCTTAGGATGCACTCAGGACATCTGGAGCAAGTGAAGCATGATGTGAGCCCTCAGCACGGAGCCTCAAGATGAGGGGCCTGGGCATACCCTGGTACTGGCAGAATGAGGGAAGGCCCAGTCACGAGAGCCAGTGTAGGCCACTCTAACAAGCGGAAGCCACACAGTCACAGGCCAGCTGGGATCCAGGCAACGAATTTGAATTCTGTGTCCAGGGCAGAAGAAGCCATTAAGGCTTCAATGTGGAGGAGGTGCATGGCCTCATTTTTGGCTGCAGTTGGAAAATGGAGTCACTCGACTGAATGCAGGGAACCAACAGGAAGGCAGCTGCAGAAGCTCAAGGCAAATTTCGACTTGAGCACAGGGTGTAGCTGCAGAAATGAGAAGGCATTTCAGAGACAGACCCCGGGGGACTTGAAGACTCATCGGGCACAGGAGGGGAGACAGAGGAATGAGGAGCAGTAAACAACTCCCTGCGGTCAGGATGACTGAGAAGCAGTTATTTGGGCATGTGGTGGTCAGGGGAGGCGTATTGGGGGTTTTCACAGAATATTGTAAGTTTGGCGGAATCTGGGGTGCTTGTAAAATATCCAAATAGAGCTAAAAGGGGGTCTAGGCAGAGATCTGGGTTGAAGACAGTGATTTTAGTGTTAACTCATTTAACCTTCACCCCACCATGAGCATTAGTCTCACCCCCAGTTACAAGGACAAGGCAGGGGCTGATGGACAGGGTTCCAATAGGGTAGATTTGTATATTATTATAATTCAGTAAGAACTTGTACAAAACTGTTGGTTTGGTGCTGTGTTCTTTAATGTTCTAGGTGAGAACTCTCTGCCTTCCAGTCTTCATTAAGCATGTGTCGAACAGATAGCTGTGTGAGGGGCTGCAGCTGCCCTGATGTTCCCATCGTTGATCCAGAGCAGGGGCTTCCAACCTGAGGATTCCTAGGGGATCAACGAGCACATGGAATTGGGTGTAAAACTGCCGATGTGTCCAGATTTGCAAGAGAGTCCCTAACTTAAAACCAGATTAAGAACCAGTGGCATTACTCAACAGTATATCTGATTATAACAACAGCCAAGATATGGAAACAACCTAAGTGCCCATCACTGAATGAATGGTAAAGAAAATGTGGTATATCCCAATGGAATATTATTTAGCCATGAGAAAGAAAGAAATCCTGTTATTTGTGGCAACGTGAGTGGATCTTGAAAGCATTATGTTTTAAGTGAGCTAAGTCAAACAGAGAAAGAGAAATACTGCATGACCTCATTTCTATGTGAGGCCTGAAAAAGCTGAACACACAGAAGCAGAAAGTAGAATGGAGGTTGCCAGGTGTTGGCGGTTGAGGAAATAGGGGGAGGTTAGTAAGAAGGTAACAAACTTTCAGCTATAAGATAAATGTCTGAGGATCTAATGTAAAATGTGATTCTTTCTTTTAAATGTTAAAGTTTTTGTACAGAAAAAAGAGAACCATTGGCAAACTGTGTGAAGGTTCCCTGGGGCATGTGTGGGACTACCTACAAACACCCCTCCTTTCTGTTCACCAGCTGGCTGTTACTTGGAGTTCTTGAAGGGATGGGACAAGGGGCACTTGGGGATCCCAGGGTGAACATGGAGAGACCACTGCAAGTAGAAAATATTGGCTGCAACCCAATAAGAGGGAGGGGCTGTTTATTCCAGGACCTCTGCAGCCTTGAAGGATGGCAGAAGTATGTGGGTCTCTCCAGATCCATGCTGTGGTTTTCTTTTTGAGAGGTTTTGCTTGAGGCCATGGAGGTTTGAAATGAAGAAATTCCTCCAGTGAAGATCCTGGACCCAGGGAGGAAGGGCCTCAGGGGTGCAGCAGAAAGTGTGGCTACCCTTTGTGGTAACTCAAGTCCCATGGAAGCTGAGACCTGAGTTCCTGTGCTTATAACCTGGGCCAGTGCCTTTCCCTTGCTGGACCTGTTTTCTTTCTTTTTAATTGTACTTTATTGATTATGCTATTATAGCTGTCCCCATTTTCCCCTTTTCCCACCCTCTACTCAGCCACCCTCACTCCCTCAGGCAATCCTTACACCATTATCCATGTCCATGGGTCATGCATATATGTTCTTCGGCTACTGTACTCCCTATGCTGTACTTTATATCCACACATCACTATTCTGTAACTATTTATTTGTACTTCTTAACCCCTTCACTTTTTTTGCCCATTCCCCCATCTCCCCCTTCCATCTGGCAACCATCAAAACATACTCTGTGCCTATAATTCTGTTTCTATTCTGCTTTCTTGTTTTTTTAGGTTCAATTGTTGATATATATATATATATATATATGTATTTGTTGCCATTTTATTTTTCATATTTTTTATCTTCTTAAAGAAAACACTTTAACATTTCATATAGTTCTAGTTGGGTGGTAATAATGTATTCCTTAAGCTTTTTCTTGTTTTGGAAGCTCTTTATCTGTCCTTTGATTCTAAATTACAGCTTTTCTGGGCAGAGAACTCTTGGTTGTAGGCCCCTGCCTTTCATCACATACAATATTTGTTACCAGTCACTTCTGTCCTGCAAAATTTCTTTTGAGAAACCAGCTGTCAGTCTTATGGGGGCTCCCTTGTCAGTAACTAACTGCTTTTCTCTTGCTGCTTTTAGGATTCTCTGTCTTTAACCTTTGGCATTTTAATTATGATGTGTCTTGTGGACCTCTTTGGGTTCATCTTGTTTGGGACTCTCTGCACTTCCTGGGCTTGCATGTCTATTTCCTTCACCAAGCTAGGGAAGTTATCTTTCATTATTTTTTCAAATAGGTTTCCAAGTCCTGCTCTTTCTCTTCTTCTTCTGGAACCCCCATGATGTGGATGTGGGTATGCTTGAAGTTGTCTCAGAGGCACCTTACACTATCCTCATTTTTTTGGATTCCTTTTTCTTCTTGCTGTTCTGATTGGATGTTTCTTTCTTTCTTCAATTCCAAATTGCTGATTTGACTCTAAACTTCATTCACTCTGCTGTTGATTTCCTGTAAATTGTTTTCATTAGTATATTCTCTATTTCTTATTGTTTTTTTTTTATGGTTTCCATGCCCTTTTTTATGTTGTTGTTCTAAGTTCACTGAGCATCCTTATAACCAGTGTTGAACTCTGCATTTAGTAGTTTGCTTATCTCCATTTTGTGTAGTTCTTTTTCTGGAGTTTTGTTCTGGTTGTTCATTTGGGCCATGTTTCTTTGTCTCCTCATTTTGGCAGCCTCCCTTCCCTGTTTGATTCTATGTATTAGGTAGAGCTGCTATGTCTCCTAGCCTTTGTAGAGTGGCCTAATGTAGTTGGTATCCTGTAGGGTCCAGTAGCACTGCCTTCCCAGTCACCCAAATTGTGTACTAAAGGTGTGCCCACTGTGTGGGCTGTGTACATGCTCCTGTTGTAGTTGAGCCTTGATTATTATTGGCACATCCAAGATCAGCCATGGCTTGTATTCTGTCTGGGTTCACACAGTGTAAGCTGCAAAGTAATCTGCAGATGGCTGCTACTTGTGCTGGGCTTGGAGGTGCCTGGGTGAAGCTAAGCTGTGAACCAAGGCCAGCTGCTGCTAGTGCTGAGACTGGAGCAACTTATTGAGAGCTGCCCCTCAAACAAGAGAATTTTATGAAAATCTGAAACATGGGTCGAGACAAACCATTCACATGGGAAAGTTGATGGAGTCTCAGATATGGCACCTGCCTGCTGGCTCTGCAATTCTATGGGGAGAGGGCTCAGAACAGGAACAGTGGCTTTGTCAGCACTTTTGTCTAGGAGAAAGCTGCTCCTCCAGCTCTTGCACTGATGCCAGAAACTTCAGTTCCTCCCTGTATGTCTCTGACGCCTTTCAATCTGCTGCCCCCACACTGGAGCTCAGAGGGAGTGAGTCAGGGTAAGCCTGTGCACGGGTCCTTTAAGAGGAATTGCCAGAAGTCCAGCAGTTTGTCTTCCACAGCGTCAGTCCTCACTGGTTTTTACAGCCAGAAGTTATAGCAACTTCTCTTCCTGGCACCAGAACCCTAGGCTGAGACCCTTCACTCCTACATGTCCCACCCCATTCTTACCTGCCTCATGTGGGTGTAAGATCAGCCTGTTCTGTGTCTCTGCCCCTGCTACCAGTCACAGTGTAGTTTACTCTTTAATTCCATTCAGCTCAACTTCTGATGGTTCTGAATGATGATTGTTCTATAGTTTAGTTGTAATTTTGATGTGGTTGTGCAAGGAAGCGAGCCGTGTTTACCTACACTGCCATCTTACATCTTGACATTTGTCAAGTCTTGACAAATAACCAATTTAAGCAAAATGGTTTTGTTTGGTTATTGCCAAGAAAATCCCATTTAGGAGAGCTCCTAGCACAGGTGACTGAGCCCAGGTTCCTGCTTCTCCCTGCATACCTTTCCCTAAGAAAAGCTCCTTGGTTTCCAAGGCCCAGTGCTGTCTGCCTTCCAGGCAGAGAGAGGGGGGGATAGGGGAAAGATGAGACTTTCTCATGAGCCTGGCTGACACCCCATAGTGATATCTGACTTTGCCCAGCACAAGTCCTGAAAAAAAAACCAAGCAGCACTGTCCTCACTGGGATGGTGCCACGCACACCTGGAGAAGCCTGAGGGTGGGCAGGGAGGGGGCAGACATTGTGCCACACTCTGAATGGATCACTTCAGAAAAGCAACAGAGGTATAGCTTTGTTACACACTGATCTAGTCTCAGGGCTATTAAGTTGTAGAGCTATGTTTCTACTGTTCCAGGCTGCTCCTGGGAATGACCACTGTGACCTCCAGGATACGCTGTGTATAACCAATGAGGTCCTTAAACTCATTTGAGAGTTTATACTTGGGAGTATAAGCATCTGAGCTTATACTCCCAAGTTCACACCAAGCATACTAAAATGAACACCCCAAACTGTGGTGCTACTTCTGTTCACTCCTTCATCTATCTTCCTATTAATAGCAACTTTGACCTAACAGTTCTATTAAGAGAAATGGCCAATGTGTCAGTATTACACTTCCAAGAAACAGAGATGGCTCATAAAAATGTGTTTCACAAAAGCTTTATTGTGTACACAGCTACAGTTATAACTCTAGCATACAAACTCACAGTTCAGTGCAGTGCTTCTAATACATAAATCTGTGGACACCATGAGTGAATAGTACACTTGATGTAAAAATAAATTACACTTTAAAAGCTACTGCAAAGCTTTACACATATAAAAAGTAAACCCAAAATGGTTAGTGAGGTCCTAATCACTGTTTCTCCTATTCAGATATGAAGATAAAAAGAGCCAAGGATCTGTGCTAAGATGCCTCTCGGGTAAAAGAAATCCTGGGAAGTGACTGATTAATTGTCTCAAGCAATGTGATAAAGGGACCAATGATCCTCTGTCTTAGAACTAGAAACAGTCACAGCTCTACCAAAATGTTAGCACAGTGGAGTCCAGCTCAGGGTATGTTTGTATAATCCTAACAAATTTCCTTATCCTGGCTAAGAGTATGAAAAGCTTCTAACTTTCTTCTGGTCATTCAAGAACCAGAGTGTTTTAAGTTTTGAGAGGAGGAAAAGGACAAATTATATAGAAATATTATTTAGTGTATAGAAGATTCCAGCTTTCTAAGCAATTAAAAGGCTAAGGGCAAGATGAATGAGAAACTAGTGACTCCTCACAAAGACCCTCAGAGCTGGAGGCCCATGACTACATCTTGTCCACATGTGAGGGAAGACCCAGCATCTAGAAATGTCAGGTGCCCCAAGAGGCAGATGATGCTAAAGAATGTATTTGAATAACTCCCTGACTCCCAGGGAGCCACTCTACCAACCTACAAAGCTTGAGATCAGGAATCAGCACCTATTTTTGTAAATGAAATGTCTCTGGAAGTCAGTCATGCTCAGGCATTTTCTGTTGCTTCAGCTACTTCTGCACCAGAGCAGAGTGAACTGTAAAATGTTAACTACCCCTGCTTTCTGAAGAATGTTCCCTGATCCTTGCTCTAAATGGGAAGACAAGAACTTTGTTACTCAAGGTCCTTACCTATAGAAAAATATCAAAGATTTGTAAGTGATTGCCGAATACTTCTGCTCCAACAAAATTCCTGGGGTGACACTTGCACTTTCATCCTGGGGTTCATCTAAGAGAGAAGCCAGAGGGGCTGTTTTAGTCAGAACCGAGAAGCACACAAAGATAAGCAGTCATGATGCAGCCACCACCCAGGGCTTTCATCCTGAATTGTCCATAGAACATCTGGGATGGTGCAAAAGACGACAAAAAATTAGCAGACTGCAAGGAATATTGTATTTCTAAAAAGAATTTTTCTTAAAACAACAAACATTTCAGGAAAACTGCCAGCCTAAATTTATCAAGATCACAGGAACCTAATCATTTCTTGTTTAGTAGTTTCCAGGAAGGCAGGAATGAAAGAGCGGCCAGCCCTCCTTTGTGCACAAAGGCGATACTCCCAACAATTAATAAGAAACAGGATCCTCTCTTTTTTGAGTTCTGAAGAAGAGTCTAGGGCAGAAAGCCGAAACCTACCAATTACACCACCAGGCCAACTCTTGCCCCCCCCCCCTGCCAGGGCTGGAGAGTGGGCTGCTTTGCGGTTCATGTCCTTCCTGCTCTGCCGGGCTGGCTGTGGCAGGGCACACGGTAAGTGTTCCCAGGGCAGTGCACTCAGCAAACCATTAGAAAGCAGTGACAGCAACACCTCACAGATCAACAAAACAATGGCAAGAGAACAAAAGTACCACCACTTTCTAAGCACCTGCCTAAAATCCACTCCTAGTCACAGGTTATTTATTCTTAATGAGTTACCAGAGTCACACTGTTATTCTTAATCAGTTACCAGTACTAGAAAATTGGGAAGAAAGTAACCATAGAGTAGTTGAGTCTGTGGCTAAAGCAGCTTTGTGTGATTTGGGTCTGCTGCCTCAGCTAAAAATCACCTCCAAGCTGCCTTCCACTGGAGGAATGAGAACAGCTTTCTAGCTGGAGTGTTCAAGCAAGCTATTGTTCTTGCTCTTGTCAAAGATGTTCTCATTACTCCTGACTGAATTAAACGTTGCCATTATTTCTTTTTACCTACGTATATTGTGCTATTGAATGAGAACCTCATCTAGATACAGAAAAACTTCCTGCCCAACTCACAGTCATTTTGAACAGTAAATAGGGCTATTTCCTTCATCTGAGGATCAGACCTTTATTTAGTTCATCAGGTGATATAGATGTTCAGTGGGTTGTAACCTTTTGGAATGAGGTACTATGCCCGGAAGGTCACCAGCCTGTAGGGCCACCACAGCTGTCCTTCCCACTTCAGTGTAACCAGCCTGCCTTCTTAGCCGGCATTATCTCAACACTTCCTCTGCTAGCATCCTGTACTGATGCCCTTGTGCTTCCCTCTCCTCAGAGACAGACTTCTCCCCTCCCCTACCTGACACATTCACAGATATCCCCAGCCTTCCCCTCCCTCCCTCCATTCTCCAGTAAGCAGAACAAGATGAGATTCACAGCAGGTCTGGGATGACAGGAACAGCAGATATGACAGGAAAGGTAGAGCTGATCTGTCAGAGCTAATTCCTCATTCACATGTTCACTTCTGTGTTTACCACTTCATATCAGGGCATGAGATAAAATTTCCTTTTAGCTTGAGATTCACATGAATTCTAAGAAAGTCCCTATATATTTGGCCTGACAAGAATACAGGTACCTAAAGACACAAAGGTCATAGAATACTTCCAACAATTTAATTCCTAAATTTTAAAAAGTCTAAAATGAGGATGGTCTTACTTTATACATTGGATAGAAAATTTAGGCCTTCCAAGTTAGTAATGCCTTAGGTCGTTCTGTAGTTAAAAGTACAATTTAAACCTTTCAGTACATCCAGGGTTGCCAGCACACTGAAAATTTGATGTACAGTCCAGTATGTCCTGGGTCAAGCCCCTCATTCTAAGTGTCACTTACAGCTGCGAGAAAATTTGTTTACAATGAGGAATTGACAAGAGCTCTACCAATGAAATTCACAAGCTTGGCATAATGGCTAAGGGGAGGCAGCCAGCAAGGAGTGCCAACTTTCTTCTCTTCAGCAAAAATGCTTTGTGAAAAAGTGGTTTCCAGTCTCTACAGCTCCCTGGGAAACAGCACAGATTAAAATTCCTGAGCTTTCCAGTCAGATGCTGCCATGTGCTTGCCTGAGCACATGAATAGCTCAGGAAAGTCCAAACCATGAGTTTTAAATATCATAAACTGAAAGTTCTTTTAGGCCGAGCAGCACAAATTAGCACTTAATTACACATATATCACAGGGCAGAAAACTAAAAAACAAATTCCAGGAGGTATAGTTTAACATCAGTCCTTGACAACCAGGATTAACAATGACTTTACCAACATGGTTTCCACATCATCCCATTCCCAACAGCAACTGAGATTTGCATTATGTATTCTAAGATTTAAAGCTAAACAGTGTTTTTTTGGGTGTTGCAATTTTATGTGGTTATTTTTACACTTTTCTCTATTTTCTATAATGGGCATGCACCACTTTCACATCCAGAATTGTTTTGTGCAGACCAAAAGTGATGAGGAAATTCTAGAGGACTTTTTAAAAACTAACATAAAGTTCCTAATGTGGGATGTGAGTTCAGTATGTAGTGTATACTTTAGACATGGTATGTGTTCAAGAAACAAAATCCCCCCACACCCTGATTCCCTATTTCTGTCCTGGTATGTTTTGTTTCGCTTTCTTCAGTTTGTAATTTCTAAATTTATGCAGTTTATATTAAAAGGAAATGGGGCTTATGTCCCAAGAAGCACCTGGATGGAGCAGTGACAGCCCAGGGAGAGCTGTGCTGCTCCTCCATTACCTGTCTGTGAAGGCTGCACTCCCCACCTGGCTCAGGAAGAGGTATGGGGGCCTGAAGGTTGATGTCTCAGGGTTTCCTTAGCCTACTCTACCCCTCTGGGCTGAACAGTTAGAGAAAATGTGTGTTGTGCACAACAGTGCTTTCTGCAGGAAGGCAGAGCTAAAACTGACAGGCAATTGATTGCTCTGTAGCTCTTCTCAAGGTATATCTTACCTTGATGTAAACTGGGAGTACTAAAAAAGCCAATCCAGTAAGAATTCAAAAGTATGGGCAACATTTGAATACCCTCTAGTATTCTAAATTTCTTTTTAATATTGTGATAATTGTAAAAAAAAAAGAAAACCTAACACTTCATCTACCCATATAATGTCCTCATTAACTTCCTAAATTCTTTATTTCCAGTTAATGCACAGAAAAGTGCAATTTTTCCATCAGGTTAAGGACTCTCACCCAGAAAGAACTGACCACCAGAGACTGCCGTGTTACAGAGGCATTATGAACAATTACAACCACTAGATGGAGCCAAGAGTTTGAGGGAAAACCTCAGGGAAAGTAATTCCCTTGTTTCAGGAATTGAAAACGTCCATAAAATTAAAGAAAGCAAAAGAGCAGATATTCTCATTTGGGAAAATATGCAGTGTAATTAAACCGTTTCAGTTGGACAAAATGTAGCTGTTTCTTTTATGGAACTGAAGTCAAATCTAGGCAAACTTTTTTTTTACAAGACAAGTAAAGGGCAACCTCCTGAATCCAATACGTTAAGCAGAAATTGATTTCTGGAGAAACTGCTGGAGGGAGCTAAACATTCCAGTTACTTCCAGCTAAACAGTCCTCCTCCAGGAAAGGAGGAGGCAATCCCTTAGAGCTCAGTTGTCAGTAAACACTTCTGCTTCAGGATGGGTTCTTCGGCCAAAGTTGGAGCAGAGCTGAAAGAAGAGAATGAGTTATTCAATTAAACCATTTGAGATAGAAATAACATGCACTTCTTCCCAAGTGCCACATACAACATGATGAGAGTAAATTAGAAACCTAAATGACTATGTTGTAATACCTAATTTAGGAGTGAGGTATTCCACAGAAGGGATTTTTTCTACATAACTGATGCATATTTCATCTTGAAATAAAATTTAAAGATATGAATTTCCCTTACTTGCTTGAATAAAATATACCAAACAGACACTCAATCAGTTCTTAATGAGTCAGAATTCTTACAAATATCAAGAACAGCACTGTGCTGAGCATGGCAGCAACCTGCTCACGAAATACCAAGTGTGCTGTTCTGTGCTTCTTTACGTCTCAGATGGCTGTGTCTCTGTCCCTATACCAGTTAATATCTTTTGTTAGAACTATGAGATAACAAAAGTATATGGGCTTTGCATGAGGGCCCAAGAGTCTCCGCTGTAAGTGAAGAGCATGAATTTAGGTGCAAGGATGTAACAAAAAAAAACTTAATATCAAATCATACGGTACAAAGGACAGACATATAGTTGACCCTTGAACAATGCAGGGGTTAGAGGTGCCAATCCCCATGCAGTTGAAAATCTATATAACTTGTGACTCACCCAAAAACTTTACTATAGCCTCTCAGTATCCATGGGGGATTGGTTCCAGGACCCCCGTGGACACCAAAAATCCACAGATGCTCAAGTCCTTTATATGAAATACTATAGAACAATTCATAGACTTGGCACTATGCATCTGTGGGTTTTCTACAGAAGGAAAATGCTGTTTACCATCTGCAGTTGGTTGAATCTGTGCATGTGAAACTCAGGAATATGGTTGGTTGACAATGTATTTATTTTAAAAATCTGCACATAAGTAGACTGGTGCAATTCAAACACATGTTGTTCAAGGGTCAATTGTCGTTTAAAATAGCAAAAGGAAGTGGCAGTCACTTATATCACTCTCTCCGTTCCTACTACTTAGAGGCAAACACTTTCAACTGATTTTTTTTTCTGGCATTCTTCTTTTACTTTTCTGTATCTCTCAGGTTCTCTAAGTATAGTCCCTGGAATTTGTTATAAATGCAGATTCTCAGACACCACCCCAGATATCCTGAGTCAAAGAGTCTGAGGGTGGGCCTAGGAACCTGTGTTTTAATAAGCCCCACATGTAATCCTTATGCACAACTAGCAAAGGTCCTAACTGTGCTAAGAGACATGTTTTTACAATGACTTCCTACTAGAGATTATGAAAGCTTAACATTCTTATACCCCACTCATCAGCCCCACAATCTTTTATGCTTATCTTTTCAGTAGTTTATGAAAATTTTTGATCATGTTAATATTCAAGGTGGCAGCCGCCTATTCCTGGGGCCCATGTCATCTTCTTTCTTGGATAATCACCTTGTCCTGATCGAATACGTGCTCTAATAAATAGCTTCTAGAGGAAGACCGCATGAGAAGTATATATTTTATAGAGAAACTCTATTTATTCTCATCTCATGTTTCATTGGTAGTTTAGATATAAAACTCTAGGTGAAAAATGATTTTCTTAGAGAATTCTGAAGGCATTGCTCCATTGTCTTTTAGCCTTCAGTTAAGTCTGCTGTCTTTCTGATTTCCTAGTCTTTGTATGGTACTCTTCCCCAACTTCGGAAAACTTATATTCTGTCTTAACTTTGACATTCTGAAATTTTATGATGTTCCTTGGTCTAAATGTTTTTATTCTCGGTGCTGGGTACTCAGTAGGCCTGTTTAAAAACTCAAGTACTTTTGTACAGGAAATCTTGATTCCTTTCTTTGACAATTTTCTCATTTTCATTTATTCTGTTCTTCCTTCTGTATCTTTGATGACTCATACATTGGATTTCCTAGACCAATCTTCCAATTTTCTTTTCTCTCACAGTTTTCATTTTTTTCTACTTTTTGGTTGATTTTTTCAATCTTATCTTCCATGTACTTTTGGATTTTCTTTTTAACATGATTTATAATTTCTAAGAATACTCTGGTTTCTGTTCCTTTTCTTTCAGATTTCCCACTACTGTTGCATGGATGCAGTATCTTTTCCATCACAATACTATCATTTTGTGAACTTTTATTTCCTCATTTCTTTTTCATTCAGTTTACCTGTTTTGGTCTTTCCTCAAACATCTGATAATCTTTGGCTCCTGTCACATTTAAGAGGGATACACTGGGATGCTGTTTGGAAACTATTGATATTGGCAAAACTGATAAACCAAGAGCTCCAGGTAGAGCTATTAGACAGATTTCACGGCAATTCCATCAGAAAATCCACAAACAGCCTGTGTGCCTTTTCTCTTTGGTTGGTCAGTTTCTATAGAAAATACTCCTCTTAAATTCTCATCTGAGAAATTTATACTTAGCTAAAGACACTCTGGAATCTGAAGAAAGAAGGAAGGTTGAATGTCTCACCTTTCAGTGTGTGAACTTTGAGTTAATATTCTTGTTTTCAGTTCAGGGCCTTATTCTAAAAAAGCAACACCCAAATTCAGAGCCTCTCTGGCCCAGTACCTCCAGAGGGAATTCTCCAGAATCATACTAACATGAGTAGGTGGGAGAGGGGGAGTGTTTATTTTTTTTTCACATTTTTAAAATTGTTGTTCAAGTCAGCTGTCTCCATTTCCCCCTCACCACTCCCCTGATCCCAAGCATCTCCACTTCCCTCCCTTGATCCTATCCCCCTTTGGCTTTGTCCATGTGTCCTTTATACATGTTCCTGACAACCCTTCCTCATTTTTTCCCCATGATGCCCTCCTTCCTCCCCTTTGGTTAGTTTGTTCTTAATTTCAATGTCTCTGGTTATATTTTGCTTGCTTGTTTGTTTTGTTGATTAGGTTCCACTTATAGGTGAGATCATATGGTATTTGTCTTTCTTTTTTTAAATTTTCTTTTTTTTTAAAATCATTGTTCAAGTACAGTTTTCTCCCTTTTACTCCCATTCCAGCCCATGCACCCATCCCTCCCCATTTCCCTCCCATTACCACCTTCCCCCTAGTTTTTGTCCATGTGTCCTTTAAATTTGTTCCTGTAAACCTTCCCATTCTCCCCTGAAATTCCCTCTTCTCTCCCCTCTGGTCACTGTCAGCCTGTCCTGTATTTCAGTGTCTTTGGTTATATTTTGCTTTTTGGTTTGTTGATTAGGTTCCTGCTAAAGGTGAGATCATATGGTATTTGTCCTTCACCACCTGGTTCATTTCACTTAGCACAATGCTCTCCAGATCCATCCATGCTGTGATGAAGGGTAGGAGCTCCTTCTTCTTTTCTGCTGCATAGTATTCCATCATGTAAATGTACCATATTTTTTTTATCCATTCATTTTATGATGGGCACTTAGGTTGCGCCTAGCATTTGGCTATTGTAAATTGTGATGCTGTGAGCATTGGGGTGCATAGGTTCTTTTGAATTGGTGTTTCAGGGTTCTTAGGGTATAGTCCCAGCAGTGGAATTGCTGGGTAAAAGGCAGTTCTATTTTTAGTTTTCTGAGGAAATTCCATACTGTTTTCCACAGTGGCTGCACCAGTCTGCATTCCCACCAACAGTGCACTAGGGTTCCCTTTTCTCCACAACCTCTCCAATACTTGTTTGTTGGTTTGTTTTTATTTGATAAATTTTATTTTCAGATTTTTTAAACTGTAAAATTTACATGCAAGTATAATATGTTATATAATATATCTCCCATATAACCAAGTTGAAGGAATAGACATTGTTAGTGCCAGAAACACTCTACCAAGCACCCACTTCCCTACTGTATACATCTCTTGATTTGGCCCTTCCCCTGACAACTGTCCTATCCAAAACACAATTACAGCTTTTGTGATGATCATTGAGTCCAATTTTTCTTTGTGGCAAATGCTACGTTGAAATGAGTGTGCAGCAGATTTCAGTCAAGGCTATCTCAGAGCCTCACCTTGGGAATCTCCTACCTCACCCTTAGCTGTCCCTCTTCAACTTATTGACAGATAACATAATAGTAAAGAATGAAAGGAAAATACAAATCAATTAAAAAAGAAATATAAATTCTAAAAGATAGAACTGTAACATTTTTATCTAACAGAGACTTCATTAGCCCTGGCTGGTATGGTTCAGTGGATTGAGTGCTGGCCTGCAAACCAAAGGGTCGCTGGTTCCACTCCCAGGCAGGGCACATGGGGGCACACAAGAGGCAACCACACATTGATGTTTCTTTCCCTCTATGTCTCCCTCCCTTCCCCTCTCTAAAAGTAAATAAATAATATCTTTAAAAAAAAGACTTCATTAAAAAACCATAATAAGGTCTACTTGATAATTTTGTAGAAAATTGTTACTGACAAGAAAAAAGAAAACTATTCTAGTAATAGAGAAAAAGAGTTATCCAGTTTCAATTAGGTTGAATTAAAAAAGAGTTGACATTATTTCATTAAATATATTTCATTTTATTTTTCCTACTAACAAATATCTACAAACTGCAGTTGAGAAAATTTCCTGAGGTCCGGCCAAGATGGAGGTATAGGTAGAAGCCCTTCAATTCCTCACACAACCAAAAGCAGGATAACAACCAATCTAAAATCAATAAACAACCAGAAGTGCCAGAAAATCAAATTGCATGGAACTCCAACAATCAAGGAATTAGAGAAACAGTCAACCAGACCAACCAGACTGGTAAGATAGGCGGACGGAGAGAACTGGCAGCAAGGTGACAGACCTCAGGGCCAGGGCTAGCTGAACGGGAAACTGAGACTGAGAGCTGACTGTGGACTATGGCAGGGGTTGCCACAGTGAGAGAAATTCCCAGTCTCACACAAGGGTTCACTGGAAAGTGGGGCTAGAGTAGAGAAAGTGAAGTGTCATTGTTTCCTCTCTGGTGCCTCCCCCACAGACAGCGCCACAGCACAGCGCAGTAAGGAGGATCACCCTGCCTTGGTGAATACCTAAGGCCCTGCCCCCTTACAATTTAACAGGTGTGCTGAGACAAAGAAATAGGGCCCAAATGAAAAAACAGCAAAACTCCAGAAAGAGAGCTAAATGATGAGGAGATAGCCAACCTATCTGATGGAGAGTTCAAAGCCCTGGTAATCAGTATGCTCAGATAACTGATATGCTCACAGAACTGTTTGAACTTGGTGGCAAAATGAAAGAACAAATGAAGGATACTCAAAGTGAATAGAGCAAAATATTCAGGGAACCAAAAGTGACAGGAAGGAAACCAGGACTCATATCAATGATTTGGAACAAAAGGAAGAAATAAACATCCAACTGGAACACAATGAAGAAACAAGAATTCAAAAAAATGAAGAGAAGCTTAGGAACCTCTAGGACAAGTTTGAATATTCCAATATCTGAATTATAGGGGTGCCAGAAGGAGAAAAACAATAACAAGAAATTGAAAACTTATTTGAACAAATAATGAAGAAAAAATTCCCCAGTCTGGCAAAGGAAACAGACTTCCAGGAAGCCCAGGAAGCCCAGAGAGTCTCAAAGAAGTTGGACCCAAAGAGGAACACACCAAGGAACATCATCATTAAGTTACTCAAGATTAAAGATAAAGAGAGAATCTTAAAAGCAGTGAGAATAAAGGAGACAGTTACTTACAAGGGACTGTCCATAAGACTATCAGCCTACTTCTCAAAAGAAACCTTGCAGGCAAGAAGGGGCTGGAAAGAAGTACACCAAGTGACGAAAGGCAAGGAACTACATCCAAGATTTACTCTATCCAGCAAAGCTATCATTTAGAATGGAAGGGCAGATAAAATGCTTCCCAGATAAGATCAAGTTAAAGGAGTTCATCATCACCAAGCCATTATTACATGAAATGTTAAAGGAACTTATCTAAGAAATTGAAGAAGATCAAAAACTTGAATGGTAAAATGACAACAAATCACAATTATCAACAACTGAACTTAAAAAAAAAGAAAAACAATGAAAACAAAAACTAAGCAAACAACTAAAACAGGAACAGAATCAGAGAAACGGACATCACATGGAGGGTTTTCAGTGGGGAGGGGGAGGGAAGGAATGGAGGGAAAAGGTACAGGGAATAAGAAGCATAATTGTTAGGTATGATATAGATGGGGAGAGATCAAAAATGGTATAGGAAAGAGAGAGTTCAAAGAACTTATATGTACAACCCATGGACATGAACTAAGGGGAGGAGGGATGCTGGGGGGTTAAGGGATACAGGGCAGATGAGGAAAGAAGAGGGAAAATTGGGAAAACTGTAAAGCATAATCAATAAAATACACTTAAGGAAAAAGAAAATTTCCTCACCTGGTAACAGCATCCACCAAGAATGGTGCTGGGGGAGAGATCAGTGAGATTCCATCTCTATTACCATGTCCCTCACTCTCCATCAAGGATGGTCCATTTCCTGTGAGTCCATTAGAAAGGACACCACACTGCTGAGGAGACATACAACATGTGTGAGTAGAGGTGACAATACTTATCCAAGGGTCAGCACTTCAGTGTGACATCTGTCATTTCCCCTAATGAGCATGGTAATAAGGAAGATAATATTGATGATCATGATTGTTGTGGTTTGTCTTTAACCATTCTTCCCTTCAGATTTTTGTTTCTACTTTTGTCATCATCTGTAAGCATTTACGAACAGAAAAGTTAAATCACTAGTTTGGAGCCATTAAATCAGTTAAGAGAACTTTGGTAACAACCCCTTGTTTTTAAAGAAATACAAGAGCCTGGTAATCCTTTAGGCCTTACTCTGAAAGGGTAACCAATAGAAAAATTATAAATATCAACTTACTGGCACAATCCACAGGGGTGTGAACTTGGATGTTGAAGGTACCTAAAATAAATTTTATATATGTATTTATTTTTAGGGAACACAGTTATTTTCATAATTATACTTATCATGCTTTCTTCTACTATGAAATGCATTGCAGGAGGTAGTTCTTAATGGTCCCTTTGAGCTGACAGGAACTTAATCCATGAACCTTTCCTACAACACAGATACCATACCTCACTACTTAAAAGACTGTCATAATTTTGAGGCTCTCTTTAAAAATTTACTACTACAAGAACACTACTACTTTCAGTTCATTTATTTTTTAATCTATGTGTAATTATTTTATTGTTGTTCAATTACAGTATCTGCATTTACCCCCCCACCTCAGCCAAACCCACCTCCCTCCCTTGCTTTCACCCCACCCCTTGGATCTGTCTATGTGTCCTTTAAACATGTTCCTGACAACCCTTTCCCCCCGTTATCCCCTACCACCTCCCCTATAGTTACTGAGATTGTTCTTAATTTCAATGTCTCTGGTTACATTTTGCTTGCTTCTTTCTTTTGTTGATTAGGTTCAGTTAAAGGTGAAATCATATGGTATTTGTCCCACACCACTTGGCTTATTTCACTTAGCATAATGCTCTCCAGTTCCATCCATGCTGTTGCAAAGGGTAGGAGCTCCTTCTTTCTCTTTGCTGCATAGAATTCCATTGTGTAAATGTGCCATAGTTTTCTGCTCCACTCATTTACTGATGGGCACTTAGGTTGCTTCTAGTACTTGACTATTGTAAATTGTGCTGCTATGAACATTGGGGTGCATAGGTTCTTTTGGATTGGTGTTTCAGGGTGCATAGGATATGATCCTAGCAGTGGAACTGCTGGGTCAAAAGCCAGTTGCATTTTTAGTCTTTTGAGGCAATTCCATACTGTTTTCCATAGTGGCTGCACCAGTCTGCATTCCTACCAACAGTGCTCTAGGGTTCCCTTTTCTCCACATCCTCTCTGACACTTGTTGATTTGTTTATGATGGCCATTCTGACTGGTGTGAAGTGGTATCTCATTGTGGTTTTAATTTGCATCTCTCTGATGGCTAATAATGCTGAGCATCTTTTCATATGTCTCTGGGCCCTCTGTATGTCCTCTTTGGAGAAGTGTATGATCAAGTATTTTGCCCATTTTAAAATTTTTTTTTTGTTTTCCTGAAGTGGAGTTGTGTGAGTTCTTTACATATTTTGGAGATCAAACCCTTGTCCGAGGTATCATTGGCAAATATGTTTTCCCATATAGTTGGTTCTTTTTTCATTTTAATGTTTTCTTTAGTAATGCAGAAGCCTTTTAATTTGATGAGGTCCCATTTGTATATTCTTTCCTTTGCGTCCCTTGCTTTAGGGGACATATCAGCGAAGATGTTGCTGCATAAAATGTCTGAGATTTTCCTGCCTATGTTTTCCTCTAGGACTTTTATGGTGTCACAACTTATATTTAAAAGTCTTTTATCTACTTTGAACTTATTTTTGTGTATGGTGTAAGTTGTAGATTAAGTTCCATTGTTTTGCATGTAGCCATCCAGAGTCTCCCAACACCATTTGTTGAAGAGGCTATTTTTACTCCATTTTATGCTTCTTCCCACTTTGTTGAATATTAATTGGCCATAGAGACTTGGGTTTATTTCTGGGCTCTCTGTTCTGTTCCATTGGTCTATGTGTTTGTTCTTATGCCAGTACCAGGCTGTTTTGATTACTGTGGCCTTGTAATCAGTTTGATATCAGGAACTGTGATCCCTCCTACTTTGTTCTTCTTTCTCAAAATTGCTGCAGTTATTTGAGGTCATTTATAGTCCCATATAAATTTTTGAAGTGTTTGTTCTATATCTGTCATTGATACTTTAATAGGGATTGCATTGAATGTATAAATTTCTTTGGGTAGTATGGACATTTTGATGATGCTACTTCTTCCAATCCATGAGCATAGTACATGCTTCCATTTATTTGTGTCTTCCTTAATTTCTTTCTTCAGTGTTGTGTAGTTTTCTGAGTACAGCTCTTTTACTTCTTTGGTTAGGTTTATTCCTAGGTACTTTATTTTTCTTTTTGCTATATCAAATAGCATTTTCCCCCTGATTTCTGTTTCTGATATTTCATAGTTGGTGTTCAAAAATGCCTTTGATTTCTGAATATTGACTTTGTATCCCGCTGCTTTGCCAAATTCACTTATTAGGTCAAGTGGTTTTTTGTGGAGTCTATAGAATTTCCTATGTACACTATCATGTCATCTACAAACAATGACATTTTGCTTCCTCTTTTCCAATTTGGATGCCTTTTATTTCTTTTTCTTGTCTGATTGCTGTGGCAAAGATATCCAATACTATGTTGAATGGGAGTGGTGAAATCAGGCATCCTTGTCTTGTTCCTGATCTTAGTGAGAAAACTCTTAAGTTTTTGTCCATTGAGTATGATGTTGGCTGTAGATCTCCTGTATATGGCCTTTATTATGTTAAGGAATCCTCCCTCTATTCCCACTTTGCTAAGTGTTTTTATTATAAATGGGTGCTGTACCTTATATCAAATGCCTTTTCTGCATCTATTGATATGATCATGTGATTTTTGTCTTTCATTTTATGTAATATATTACGTTTATTGATTTGCAAATATTGTACCATCCTTGCATCCCTGGGATGTTTCTCACTTGATCATGGTGTATGATCTTTGTAATGTACTCCTATATATGATTTGCCAATATTTTGTTGAGGAATTTAGTGTCTATGTTTATCAGCGATATTGGCCTGAAGTCTTCTTTCTTTGTTGTGTCTTTGTTGTGATCTGTTCTACTCCTTGGGTGTATGGTGTGAACTTCTATGGCAGAAGACCTGTGAGATTCAGTAGTGCAGTCTCCTTGATCTCCTGAGCTTGCTGGTCTTCGGCTGTTGTTTATGTGGTCTCTCTGTATGTCTTTGGATTTTGTTTGTTGTTGGTGGGTCCTTCCCTCCAGCTGGTTAACTGAAGCTCACTCCATCCACCACGTTGTGTATTCTATTATACAGGTGTGGACAGGTTGTGTTGAAACATATTCTTCTGTCTGTACGAGGTTTTGAGACTTCTCTCTTGCTACTGTTCAGTTGTTTATTCTGGGTAATTTCTTCACCATTCAGTTGTATTTCCAAATTGGTCCTGGATGGAGGTTAGTGTGGCTTCCACTCACTCTTTCACCATCTTATGTTGTTATCTGTTGGTGGTTCATTTGTTGGTGGGTTTCCTCTTCCAGCAGGTATACTGGTGTTCACACCTCCCATGTACTTTCTGTTCCCATTCTGCTCCCAGCTTGGTAGCAATTGGAGGACAGTGGCATGTGCTTCTCTGTGTGGAACTCTGGGTCTCCAGTTCCAGAGAGAGAGAGCAGACCTTGTTCTCTAAGAACTGAATCTGTCGGTTTTGACTAGACTGGGGGCTGCCTCTACTTTCAGTTCATTTCATAGGACTTTTCCCCACTGAAGCATCAATTTAACATTTTATTTTCTGAAATTGTAGTTAATTACAAATCATAGCCTTCTTAGTAGAATTCTGAAGAACGGGCTGTTAAAATCAAAATTAGTAACACAAAACATACACACACAAAAAAACATTTGTTTACATACAGGTCATTCTCAAATTACTATGTATGTGTACAGGTAACAGCAATAAGAACACCCACGTTGGTTCTGCTTCATAGGGTCCTTTTTAGATTCACTTTAACATTTAATTTTCTAGATCTTACTTTTATTTGTAGAATTATAAGCTAATAAACTCCTCCACTTCATGGAAACTTAGACTAGCCTTTGCACTGATAGTCTTAGACAGTCTTCTGATAAAAAAAATCAATATAAATCTAGATCTTAATGAGTTGGGTAATCATCAGAGGAATAAAATTACAAAGTATGATTTTCCCAAGAATATTAGAAAATGGACTTTTACCACAGGACATAAAAGAGAGAGAAAAGAAGATAAATAAACAAAAAATGGTTTGGCAGAAACAGGTCCTATAATTACCATACTTAAAGTAAACATAAGTGGGTTAAACTCAATCAGAGAACAGAGACTCAAAAATATTTTGAAAACAAGATCCAGCAAAATATTGTTCACAAAAGGCCCATTTAAAACCAACAGATCCAGAAAGATTAAAAATAAAAGGACAGAAAACTATATATTAGGCAATACAAACTTAAAAGAAAGCTAGGAAATCCAGACGTCTAGCCAAGATGGAGGTGTAGGTAGACACACTGTGCCTCCTCGCACAACCAAAATAAGGACAACAAAAACTGAGAAACAAAAAAACAACCAGTACTGACAGAAAATTGAACTGCATGGAAATCCAACAACCAAGGAGTTAAAGTAGAAACATTCATCCATACCAGTAGGAGGGGTGGAGTCAGGTGGCCGGACGGAGAGTGGTCACGGCAAAAAAAGTGGTGGCTGGCAAAACCCAGGTGCAAGGTAGCAGCTGGCAGCCCCAGTTGCTCGGGGTGGCAGTGGGCGGACCCAGTGAGGCAGCAGATTGGGGAACAGGGAGCAGAGTACACGGTGGCTGGTGGATCAGGTGGTCCCACATTCCTGTTCAGATAAACCAGGCAAAAATGGGGAGCGAGACAGACCGCACAACCCAGGGTTCCAGCACGGGGAAATAAAGCCTCAAAACACCAATTGAAAACATCTGTGGGGGTTGAGGTGCTGGGAGAAACTCCCAGCCTTACAGGAGAGCTCGTTGGAGAGACCCACAGGGTCCTAGAACATGCACAAACCCACCCACATGGGAATCAGTACCAGAAGGGCCCAGTTTACTTGGGGGACACGGAAGAAGTGACTGAAATCTGGCAGACAGCAGAGCAAGCACCATTGTTCCCTCTCAGACCCTGCCCCACATACAGTGTCACAACCCAGGGACTGGGTTACCCTGCCCTGGTGAACACCTAAGGCCCTGCCCCTCACTATGTAACAGGTGCATCAAGACAAAAAAAATGACCCAAACAAAAGAACAGATCGAAGCTCCAGAACAAATACAACTAAGCTACAAAGAGTTAGCCAACCTATCAGAGGAATAGTTCAAAGCACTGGTGATCAGGATGCTCACACAATTGGCTGAATTTGGTCTCAAATTCGATGAAAAAATGAAGGTTACATTAAGTGAAATAAAGGAAAATATACAAGGAACCAACGGTGATGGGAAGGAAACTCGGACTCAAACCAATGGAGTGGACCAGAAGGAAGAAAGGAACAACCGAACAGAAAAGAATGAAGAAACAAGAATTCAAAAAAATGAGGAGAGGCTTAGGAACCTCCAAGACATCTTTAAACATTCCAACATTCAAATTATAGGGGTACCAGAAGGAGAAGAGGAAGAGCAACAATGGAAAAGTTATTTGAACAAATAATAAAGAAGAACTTCCCCATTCTGGCAAAGGAAATAGTCTTCCAGGAAGTCCAGGAAGCTCAGAGAGTCTCAAAACACTTGGACCCAAGGAGGAAAACACCAAGGCACATCATCATTTCATTAACGAAGGTTAAATGAAGGAGACAATCCTAGAAGCAGCATAGATAAGGAGACAGTCACCCACAAAGGAGTTCCCATCAGACTTTCAGCTGATTTCTCAAAAAAAGATGTTACAAACAAGAAGGGGCTGGAAAGAAGTATTCCAAGTCATGAAAGGCAAGGACCTACATCCAAGATTACTCTATCCAGCAAAGCTTTCATTTAGAATGGAAGGGCAGATCAAGTGCTTCCCAGATAAGATCAAGTTAAAGGAGTTCATCATCACCAAGCCCTTATTTTATGAAATGTTAAAGGGACTTATCTAAGAAGATAAAAATCATGTACAGTAAAATGACAGCAAACTCACAATTACTACCTAACAAACCATACCTAAAACAAAAACAAAAACAAACTAAGCAAACAACTAGAACAGGAACAGAACCACAGAAATGGAGATCACAGGAAGGGTTAGCAACAGGGGAGTGGGAGGAGGAAAGAGATGGGAAAAGGTACAGAGAACAAGTAGCATAGAAGGTAGGTAAAAAATAGAAACGGGGAGGGCAAGAGTAGCATGGAAAATGTAGAAGCTAAAGAACTTGTATGACACATGGACATGAACTAAAGGGGGGAAATTTGGGTGGGAGAGAGTGCGCAGGGTAGAAGGGTGTGAAGGGGAAAAAATGGAACAACTGTAATAGCATAATCAATAAAATATATTAAAAAAAGAAAGCTAGGGTGTCAATGTTTTACCAATCTAAAGGGAAATTAAGAGAAGAAAAAAGGAGCAAAAGGACCCTTTAGAGTGGTTAAAGGAACTTAAGAAATTATAATTATATCAACATATATGCACCTTATAGCATATATTCAAAATATGCAAGACAAAAATTAACAGATCTAGCAACACGTGAGAAATGAATTAGTATTGTAGACAGATACTAAGAACACCCTAGAAGCTGACTGAATATTCAAGAGAATCAGCATATTAGCAATAAAAGTATTCAGCACATCTGCTAGACACAAAACCAACCTATTAATTTAATAGTAAAAGTTAAATATCACAATATCAATAAAATTATATTTAGAATTTAACAATAACAAAGAATACAGAAGACATACAGAGAAAATTTAGGAACTCAAAGATTAGAAATTAGAGATATATATCAAGTTAGTGAAAAGGAAAAGATATTTTAAAATGCAAGTTTTTATAATCTATAAATTTAATACAGATTCCATTAAAGTGTAGGTAGATTTGGGGGGACAATCTGACACACTGATACTAAAATTTATAAGTAAAGATATATTAGATATTATAATAGATTACAGAGATATACTTTGCATCCTCACGCAACGAAAAGAAGGACAACAATAAATTTATAAACAAAAAATAACCAGAACTGCCATAAAATCTAACTGTATGGAAGTCCAACAACCAAGAAGTTAAAGAAAAAACATTCATCCAGACCAGCAGGAGGGGCAGAGATGGGCAGCCAGAGTGGAGAGGACTCTCAGTGAGGCGGCAGGTGAGTATGGTGGTTCCACATTTTGTGTGCGTGTAACCGGGGAGAACATCTGGAGAGTGACACAAACCATGCAACCCAGCATTCCAGTTCAGGAAATGAAAGCCTCAAAACCTCTGGAGGTAAAAATCTGTGGGGGTGGCAATGGTGGGAGAAACTCCCAGCCTCACAGGAGAGTTTGTTGGAGAGACCTACAGGGTCCTAGAACATACATAAACTCATCCACTCAGCAATCAGCACCAGAAGGGCCCAATATAAAGTCAGCAGAGAGCCCAGCAAGTATCATTGTTTCTCTCAGACCCCTCCCCCACAAAAGAGCCACAACCCCGTGATGTAGGTTGCCCCACCCTGATGAATACCTAAGGCTCCGCCCCTTACTACATAACAGCTGTGCAGAGACAAAAAATTATGGCCCTAATGTAAGAACAGATCAAAGTTCCAAAAACAGAAGTAAGTGATGAAGAGACAGCCAACCTATGAGATGTATAGTTCAAAACACTGGTAATCAGGATGCTCACGGAAATGGTTCAGTATGGTCGCAAAATAGAGGAAAAAGTGAAGCTTATTGGAGAGTGAAATGAAGAGAAATGTACAGGGAACCAAGAGTGAAGGCAAGGGAATCAGGACTCAGATCAACAATTGGCACAGAAAGAAGAAATGGACATTCCACCAGAACAGAATGAAGAAACAAGAAGAGGAAGAACAAGAAATTGAAAACTTATTTGAAAACATAATAAAGGAGAACTTCCCTAATCTGGCAAAGGAAATAGACTTCTAGGAAATCCAGAAAGGCCAGAGAGTCCCAAACAAGTTGGACCCAAAGAGGGACACACAAAGACACATCATAATTACATTATGTAAGATTAAAGATAAGGAGAGAATCTTAAAAGCAGCAAGATAAAAGGAGACAGTTTCCTACAAAGGAATTCCCATAAGACTAGCAGCTGTTTTCTCAAAAGAAACCTTGTAGCCAACAAGGGGCTGGCAAGAAGGATCCAAAGTCAGGAAAGGCAAGGACCTACATCCAAGATTACTTTATCCAGCAAAACTTTTATTTACAATGGAAAAGCAGATAAAGTACTTTTCAGATAAGGTCAAGTTAAAGGAGTTCATCATCACCAAGCCCTTATTATATGAAATGTTAAAGGGACTCAGCTAAGAAAAAGATGGTGATCAAAAACTTGAACAGTAAAATGACAAAAACTCACAACTATCAACAACCAAAGCTAAAAAAAACACAAAACCAAAAACCCAAAATGTACTAAGCAAACAACTATAACAGGAACAAAATCAGAGAAATGGAAATCACATGGAAGGTTATCAGCAGAGAAGAAGAGGGGAGAGAATGGGGGAAAAGGTACAGGGAATAAGAAGCATAAATGGTAGGTACAAAATAGACAGGAGTAGGTTAAGAATAGTATAGGAAATGCGGAAGCCAAAGAATTCATATGTATGACCCATGGACATGAACTAAGGGAGGAGGGGAATGCAGGTGGGAGGGGGAGTGCAGGGTAGAGGGGAATAAAGAGGGGGGAAATGGAACAACTGTAATAGCATAATAAATAAAATATATATTTTTTAAAAAGGAATAGATTACAAAGCTAGAAAAATAAAAACACAATACTACTGGAGCAGAAAAAGAGATGGCCAGCAACTATGTGAATGAATCTGTTGGATAACGATGATTCAGGTCCCAGGCAGGATGGAGAGGGATGGAACAAGATTTCATCACACTACTCAGAATGGCATGTAATTTAAAACTCATAAACTGTTTATTTCTGGAATTTTCCATTTTACATTTTTGGACCATGACTGACTGTGGGTAACTGAAACCATGGACAACTGAAACTGCAGATAAGGTGGGTGGCACTGCTATATACAAATATTGAGTTATAAGGTTATATCCCTGAAATATATATAATCTTGTATACCAATTTTATCCCAATAAAAAACCTAAACAACAAAGATAGAACCCAATGAAAAAGAACAGAAAAATTAATAGCAAACCAATTGGGAAAGGATGGATTATTTAGCAGATTATATTTAGAAAATGGGCTTTTTATATGGATAAAATACATAGTTGGGTTATATCAAAACCACAATTGATATCCCTTCCCCCCAACACTCAACCTGTTCAAATGGGTTAAAATCCTAAATATGAAAGATGTAATAGGCCCCACCCTACATTTACCAAATGAGGGTAGAATCTAGCAGTCTGTGTTTTAATTACCTGCAGGTGATTCTGTTCCACATCCAAGTTTGAGAACTAAAGATCTAAGCAAACATTCAGCACCATAAAAAGTACCATCTGTACCTCCATGCCTTTGGAATGATACAGAAACTCCTGTCATATTACTCATAAGGCACTAAATGAGTTATCTGTTACCTTTCATCCAACAAGATTTTAAGTCTCAGAGGTAAAGGAACTATTGTATTATGGTCACAGTACTGCACATGGCATCTCCCATACTGCAACAATGATCAATATGTTCAATGCCACCCATTCTTAGGCTCCCAGCTTTCTGTAAATTTTTTAAAAAATTAAACATGTCCTTATTGTCTTAACTCTTTTGAAACTGGGTTGTCATCACATTTCCTCTGTTATTTACAGTATGGTGTTGAATTACACATAGGCTTATTGTAGTGACACACTGCAGGGTGCCACACATTCAAACTGGTAGAATTCTACAGCACAGAAGGCAATGCTAAGTGGTTACTGAAATATGAGCTCTTATTAAGAGGTTTTACTAAATAGTAAAAAAAGGCAAAAATTGGAATATAGTGGCAACATTTTCAAAACAGAAATTCCTTTCCATTTGCTGTTTTAAAGCATATTTACCTGAGGTATGACTGTGTGGTCAATTAGGTTCTCGGTTAGAGATAAAAGCAAAGCATCCAATTCATCTGCAGCATCCTATGGAGACAAAGTATATACAGTTGTTAAATGACCCACTAATCAATCATCAGATAAATTTTTATCACATCCTTTCAATTTATAATTCTGACCAGGCTTAACTGGTGCTAAACTTTAAACAAACAGGGACATTCAGGAATCATGGTTGTTATGGATTCCACTTTTGCTTGGAGGGGAACCTAGACTACAATCAGAACATGAAAAAGCTAGCTGTTATGTGAATTTGCAGTTACTATTCCTTTTGGTGAGACAAAACTTGGGTAGGGTTAAGACTGTCAGGCTCTTAGACTAGAAGAGAGAGGTAGAAAGTTCAGCACAGAAGACAGGTGAGTAAGGAGATGCTTCCTCTTCTCTCTCTCTTTTTTTTAAAGGAGATGCTTCTTTATCCAGATGTATGGAAGCTTCACTGTTTGAAAAAGAGGACAATATGAACTTCTCCCATAAATTTTAATGAACACTTTTGTTTAATTATTATTTGAGGCACTTTATGGAAGATGTAGCTCTGTACTGCAGAGTGTGTGTGCACATGTGCATGTTCGTATGTGTGTTGTTTGTAGGGACAGAAAGAATTTTAAAAGTACAAAAGATAAAATTCCAACCTGGAAATAAGGGACATAAGCATCTAAGGTATAGTACATAACAAAAAAGCCTTTCATTTATACAATTCCATTTCTATCCACCCACTTTCAGGCCATGGTGAATTTCCTGTTCATGTTTCAATATTCAGTTTTTATCACACAATGGAAAAAATTGTTCTCTGTTTTCTTCATCTCCCTCCTCCTAACCCATGCCTCCCACCCTGTGGCCTGGGTGAATGCTCCAAAACAGCCTGTGTAGACTTCTGCTGCATGTATTAAAATTCTCCCTCCCAGTGGACTATAAGCCAAAAGAAACCATGTTTCATTCAATTTTAATTTCCAAAGCCTAGCATGATGTCTAGTATATATTACATATGCACAAATCTTTTAACTAAATGTCCTTCTCTATTCCAAAAAGTCTCAAGTTCCACCTAACATTTTCAACGATTAGTCAAAGATGTCAATATATCTGTTTAGAATTCTAATTAGCAGAAAGAAAGCTCTTGGTTGTTTCACTTTTTAATCCAAAATTCTGAAAAATCATACACCTCAATGATAACTAGACTATTTTTGGGTAGTGGGAAGAATATATTGATTTCTACTTTTTCCTTTTTTGAAATAGTTGGTAAATTTCTACAATAAATGTCCTTACACAATAAAAAAGCATAAAGGTAAGTGTTCATTTACAATTTTTCATTTAACTTGCAAATTAAAACACTCACTGGGCAGTGAACTAGGTTTTATGATGTCTGAACTGGTGAGGGTGTGGCAGGTGTGATGAGCTGGTTACACTGCAACGCGATGACAGGTTGCTGCTATTTCAGAAAGTTTATTTCTGAATAAATAATTAGTGTCTACTATGTGTCATGTATAGTTTGAGACACTAGGGAAGTACTGACAGCATCCAAAAAAAAAATACAAAGGCCATCCAAACCCCAAAGTACCAACAAATAATATAAAAACTGGAGAAAAATCCCTTACATCTTATTGTGAGGGATTTGACAATAGGACTCTTCCTAAAGAATTCAGGCTCAATGCTTTTCTCATGACTTAGGTTCTGGTGTGAATCAGAAATCACCAGATGCCCATGGTTGTACTACACGATTCAATTCAGTATGGTCTTTGGGGAAAGCTTAAGAAGTAAAAGTATTGTTACCTTTAGAACAGAACCACTTCCTGCAGGTGTGGTGTGCACTGGAGCAAGAGAATCTTCAGGGAGGGGCATATGATTCTCATTTAATACAGAACTGGGAAGAAAATATAAATTCATATCATGGAGGACCTATATGGGTATAGGCAGTATTTTCAAAGAAAGGGTTTGGGAAAGAAGTATAACAAATTCATTGGGAGAATAAGAAATTATAATTTGTGAGGAGCATGATAGCAGTCAAGGTCATACTTATATGTTTTGTGAAACCGTTTCCCACCCACCACATAACAGTTTCAAATCCAAGTTAGACTCACTCACAGATTGATCAAAGTGTGGGCTAGTTTCCCTCCTAAATCTCACTAAAACGACAGAAAAGATTTCTGAAAAGAAAAATATCTTGAAAAGAAAGGCAGTTATAAAAAAAGACAGATCAATAGATTGATTTTTAAAAGCTGTTATCAAAGACACAAATGAGAAAGCTCAGTGGAACAAAAATTATACAGAATACCTGAGATATGGGAGAACTGCTAGGAAACATAAGAAGCCCCCACTTAAGGACACAGGTTGGAGACCTCTGCTGAGAAAGAAGCAACACCTAGAATGCTCTAGCTGTTACAACAGGACCAACCAGGTGAGAGGATGCCAGAGAATATATTACTTGTAGGCCCGGCAGTAATGACAAGGGGGTCTAACCCCAGATAAGAACACGAATAGTAGCAGTCTTATAGACAGATTAAACACCAGGGAGAGAAGCGGGAAATGTACAGCCAAAGGTCATCATCCAGCAGGAAATCCCAGTCCTCTCCAGTATCACTGAAAAGTGTGCAAATAATAGGAGCACTTCTGTCCAATCCTACAAGGAGGTTGAGAAAAACAAGAGATAAATCCTAGATTGGAAAAGTCAGACGTAATTAGTGAAGTGAAAGCTAGTACTGTTGAATCCATAGTACTGAGGCAAATAGAGGCAAAGAGATAAAAAGAAAGAATAGTTATGAGAAACACAGAAGATATTTCAACTAATGGATATTCAAAAAAAAAATAATGGCTTATGATTTTCCAGAACTGAAAAAAGACACAGGTCTTCAGATTGAAAGATCACCTTGAATACCAACAAGAATTTTAAAAATAAACCTAGTCTTAGGCATATAGTAATGAAACTGCAGAACCTCAGGAATAAGAAGTAAAACCTAAAGGTTACCAAGGGGAAAAAATGACTTTGTGCTTTGGAAAGAAGAAACAGTTCAGACAAAAGGAGCTGATATAAGAAACAGTGAGCATTAAAAGAAGTGAAGTATGTTTTACAATGAATTCTCACAACTCTTGGACAAAAGATTAGTCCCAAGTAGTTTACACTGTTGCCAAACATGGAAAGAAGCAGAGGAAAAGTTTCTGCATCCATTCCACTCCTAGGTACAAACCTTAAATAATCCTCATAACAGCCCTTGCCAGTGTGGCTCAGTTAGAGCATTGTGCAGCAACTCAAAAGTTGCAGGTTCAATTCCCAAGCAGGGCACATACCTAGGTTGTGGGTTCAATCTCTGGTCTGGGTGCAGATAATCCCCAGTCCAGTAGTGTACAGGAGGCAGCCAATTGATGCTTATCTCTCACATTGATGTTTCTCTCTCTCTTCCTCTCTCCCTAAAAGCAATTTTAAAAATGTCCCTGGGTAAGGATAAAAAAAATCCTCCTAGCATGTGTGTATACAGAGGAGCACACACAATGTTAACTTGGAACAAACATCTGTCCATTAATTAAAGAATGAATAAAGTGTGTCAATGAATTAAGTGCTATTACTTACGTAATGGCAGTTAATATGAGGAACCAGAGGTAACTTTTAAAAATACAAATATGTAAAAAAAAAACCCTGAACTGTGTACTTTAAATGGGTGAATTGTATAGTATTTGAAGTTATAGTATCAATAAAGCTGTTACTAAAAAAAATGATCTGAATAGACATTTCTTCAAAGAAAAGATATTTAAAATCTTTAGTCCTTAGGTAAATGAAAATCAAAACTTCAATGAGATACCACTTTATATTCACTAGAATAAATATAATTTTAAAAGTGGAGAATAATAAGCATTGGCAAGGACATGGAGAAATTGGACCTCTCGTACATTGCTGGTGGGAATGGAAAATGTTGTAGCTGTTTTGGAAGACAGTTTGGCAGTTCCTCAGAACATTAAACATAGAGTCATCACATGATTCAGCAATATCCCTCCTGGGTATATATTAAAGAGAGCTGAATGCGGGGATAGATGTTGCATCCAATCTGGGTCTTTGCAAGCCCTTCATGCACTGAAGCAGCTATGTTTAAGGGACCTGCAGTAGGCATTGACCTTGGCACCACCTACTCTTGCGTGGGTGTCTTCTAGCATGGAAAAATGGGAATAATTGCTAACAATCAGGGAAAATGAACCACTCCAAGTTATGTCATTTTACTGATACTGGATGACTAAATCAGCGATGCTACAAAGAATCAAGTTGCAATGAATGCTACCAACATGGTTCTTTGATGCCAAAAGCTTGATTTGACAATGCTGTTGGTCCAATCTGACATGATGCATTGGCCCTTCATGGTGGTGAATGATGCTGGCAGGCCCAAGGTCCAAGTAGAATAGAAAGGAGAGACAAAAAGTTTCTATCCATAAGAGGTATCATCTATGGTTTTGACAAAGATGAAATCACAGAAGCCTACCTTGGAAAGACTGTTACCAATGCTGTCATCACAGTATCTGCCTACTTCAATGACTCTCAGCGTCAGGCTACCAAAGATGATGGAACTATTGCTGGTCTCAATGTACTTAGAATCATCAATGAGCCAACTGCCACTCTTGTTGCTTAAAGATTTGACAAAAAGGTTGGAGCAGGACTGGAAAGAAACATGCTGATGTTTGACTTGGGATGTGGTACTTTTGATGTTTCAGTTCTCACAATTGAAGATGGAATCTTTGAGATCAAATCTACAGCCAAGAGCACTCCAGTGGAGAAGACTTTGGCAACCAAACGGTCAACTATTTTATTGCAGAGTTCAAGGGCAAGTGTAAGAGTGACATCAGTGAAAACAAGAGGGCTGTTCATTGCCTTTGTACTGCTTGTGAACATGCTAAGCCTACTCTCTCTCTTCTAGCATCCAGGCCAGTACTGAGATTGACTCTCTCTATGAAAGAATCAACTTCTATACTTCATCACTCATGCCCAATTTGAAGAACTGAATGCTGACCTTTTCCAGGGCACCTAGGATCATGTAGAGAAAGCCCTTCAGGATGCCGAGCTTGACAAGTCCTAGGTCCATGATGTCCTCATAGATGGTTTTACCTGTATCCCTAAGATTCATAAACTCCTGCAGGAGTTCTTTCATGGAAAATAGTTGAATAAGAGCATCAGCGCTGATGGGACAGTTGCTTATGGTGCAGCTGTCCAGGCAGCCATCCTCTGTGGAGACAAATCCAAAAATGCTAAAGATTTGCTGCTGTTGGATGATACTCCTCTTTCCCTTGGCATGGAGACTGTTGGTGACTGTCCTTGTCAAGCGCAACAGTACCAGTCCTACCAAGCACACACAGACCTTCACTACCTTCTCTGACAACCAGCCTGGTGAGTGTGCCATTACTGAGGATAACAACTTGCTTGGCAAGTATGAACTCACAGGCATACCTGGTGCACCTTGCTGTGTTCCTCAGATTGAAGTCACTTTTGATACTGATGCCAATGGCATCCTCAATGTCTCTGCTGTGGATAAGAGTACAGGAAAAGAGAACAAGATTACCATCACTGATAACAAAGGGAATCTGAGAAAGGAAGACATTGATCCTGTGGTCCACGAAGCTGAGAAGTACAAAGCTGAAGATGAGAAGCAGTGGGACAAGGTGTCTTCTAAGATCTTCCAAGAATTCATTTGAATCCTATGCATTCAACATGAAGGCAACTGTTGAAGATGAAAAACTTCAAGGCAAGATTGATGATAAGGACAAATAGAAGATTCTTGTAAGTGCAGTTAAATCAACTGGCTTGATAAGAACCAGACTACAAAAAATGAAGAAGTTGAACATCAGCAGAAAGAGCCATAAAAAGTCTGCAACTCCACCAGTACCAAGCTGTATGAGAATGTAGGAGGAATGCTGGGGGTGGTGCATACTAGTGGTGGAGCCCCTCTATCTGATGGTGCCTCCTATGGTCCACCACTGAAGAGGCTGATGAAGTGAACCTTAAGCACAGGCTTAGCACTGTTCCACACAAAACACTGAAGGTCTCAAATTTGTGGCAAATTCCTTGCCAGTTTTAGAAGTTGAGCTGCTGTATAGTAAATAACCTAGCATTTTTGATACCTGAACATGGACTATGTGCACAGGAAAAGGAAATAATGCACTTTATAAGCACTGTACAGTAAAGTGAAAAATGTGATGTTTTAAATAATACTAAAATTGGCACCATAAGAAAAAAGAATGCATGTCTATAAAAATTCTTATGTGTGAATGCTCATAGCAGCTTTATTCATCATAGCCAAAAAGTGGAAACAACATAAATGTCCAACAGATGATAGCCAATGTGTTATATTTATACAATGGAATATTATTCCACTATAAAAAAGGATGAAGTACCAATACATACTACAATATGGATGAACCTTGAAGATATTGTGTTAAATGAAAGAAGCCAGACACAAAAGTCACATATTGTAAGACTGCATTTATTAGAACTGTCCAGAGTAGGCAATTCCAATAGAGGCAGATGATAGAATAGTGGTTGTAGGAGCTGGGGCAGGGGTGAGGTGAGAAGGAGTATGGGGAGACCAAATGGGTATGGTGTTTCTTTTTACCACCAGAGGGGTGATGACAATATTATGGAATTAGACAGTGGTAATAGTTGCAAAATTTGTTAGTTTAGTAGAATGCACTGAATTATATACTTTTAAAAGATAAATTTTAAGTTTTATGGAATGGGAATTACAACTCAATAAAAAGATAGAAGAAAAATTGGTCTAAATCCGCAATAGCAAAATGTGAAGGTGGGATAAAACTTGATATTTGGTACACAGATAAATATTATATAATCTCTATAATTTTCTGTATGACTGAAACATTTCATTTCTAAAAGGAGGACACAGTAACTTTTTTAAAAGTGTGGTATGGTACAAACAAAAACACCAGTTTCACAGAAGAGGAATAGGTCCAGAAATAGACCAATGTTTAAATTAAACAAGAACTTAGTATAAACAGGAACTTATTTTAAAGGACACATTTCAAATCCTAGCAGAAAAAGATTATTCAAAATATCAACAGCCATTTAGAAAAACAAATCTGGAAGTAAACTGGAGTACATTCTATGCTCTGTCCAGCTTTAAGAGTTCAATGAAACTGGGAAGCTCTATCTCCACTATCTTCCTCTTGGCCAAAAAAAGAAATGTAATGAGGTTACTCTAAAAGGCTCTGATAATAACAATAGTATTTAAAATGTGATGGGTCAATTGATTTACTGGAGTGAATTTAGAGGTTAAGTTGAAAATCCAGTTTTACCCTGACACACCAATTAGTATGTATACAAAGCCTGCTATATTCTTAAGTGTTATGTGCGTTACAGTATCTGGAACCAAATATAATTAATCAGAAAACACTCCACTGAGTAAGTTTATAATGAGGAAAAAACAGCATTCATTCATTCATTCATTCAACACTGTTTAGCATCAACTAAGCGCAGAACACTGGATACACAGTGATGAAACAAACAAATTGGCATACAGCAGGGAATAAAAACCTAGCAAGATGAATAAATAGCATAATACTTATTAAAGAAAAGAGAGGCAGAACAGGGCTTTGAAAGAAAAGCAGAAAAATGTGCTTGAATATAAGAACCCATAGTAAAAGAAATGTTTGAGTAAGAACAAGGCCATTGTGAAGACAGGATGGCACTGAAGTTAACCAATATACTTAAGAGAAATAATACACATTCCTTCCAGGTACCTTATAAGATTAAAAATACCTGCAGCTTGGCTGGTGTAGCTCAGTAGGCTGAGTACCAGCCTGTGAACCAAAAGGTCACCAGTTTGATTCTCAGTGAGTACATATGCCTGGGTTGCAGGGCAACCAATAGATGTTTCTCTCTCTCTCTTTCTCCTTCCCTTCCCCACTCTCTAAAAAAAGTAAATAAAAATCTTCAAAAAAAATATGTGTAAAAGTTGTTTTTACTCTGTAGTTTAAAGCAGCTGAAGAAGAATGAGAATGTAGACACTAACTAGGAGTTATCTTCAAATAATCTAAAACTAGGTACTAACCAGCTATATAATGGAAAGAAGAGTGAATTCAAGCTGTATTTCAAGCAGATATCCTGAAATCATGTGGTAATAGATTGGGAAAGAAGAAAAAAGGCCAGAAAAAAGTTAAGAAGAATATCATTTAATTCAGTCTAATCATGTGGTGATAGACTGAAGAGGAGGAAAAAAGGGCCCCAGAAAAGAAGAAAAAAAAATCACTTAATTCAGTTTAACCAAAACTGTACCTTTTTGTGGCAGCATCCTGAACATTGATGTTTTTATGACTTAATAAACTATCATCTCTTGTAACCTAAGAAAATGAAATAACAAATATTAAATCTTTGTTGAGGACACTAAAGTAATAAGAAACTTGTATTTATTTCCTGTAAAAATAGAAATATCAGTTTGTTTCAGTTCCAAAAGAGGTAATCATGCCTTATCTACAGAAATACCAATACCGCACCTAATACAATCCCATCCCATATCCAGATTAACAATCCATGCTTCCACTTCAATATACTAGCATATAAATCCACACACTTTACTAGATAGCTTTCAATTACTTAAGACATCATGATATGCTAGTCTATAGATACAGATCCCCAAAATATTCCATGCCAGAATTTTTCAAATATATGTGATAAAAAGCAGAAACAGATGTTAATGTATACATTTGGCTTTTTATTTTCCCTGAATGCAAGGAATATTTTAGGAGAGAATTCTAAGGTTTTCTGAGGATGTCAATTTTTTCCTTCAACTTTATTAAGGTATCATTTATATGCAGTAAAATGCACACATTTTTACTGTACAGTTTGATAAATTTTGAAAATATATACAGGTGCATAACCAACGCTATGATGAATATATAAAACATTTTTACTATCCCCAAAATGTTCCCTTGAGGCTTCCAATGCAGTCCAATCAAGACCATTACACATGGTGCCCTGGCCTGTGTGGCTCAGTTGGTTGGAGCAGCGTCCCGTAACCGAAAGGTTGCAGGTTCAATTCTAGGTTGGGGCATATGCCTGGGTTGTGGGTTCAATTCCCCGTCTGGGCACCTATGACCACCAGTCTGGGTGCCCATGGGAGGCAACTAATCAATGCTTCTCTCTCCCATCGATGTTTCTTTCTCTCCCTTCCTCTCTCTCTAAAAGCAATGAAAAAATGTCCTCAGGTGAGAAAAGAAAAGAATCTTACACATGGCAAACAATGCTCTGTACATTCTATAGTTTCCTATAAATTAAATCATACCTATCTTTCATGTCTACCTCTTTAGAATAGTGTGACGCTTTGGAGATTCACCCATGGTATTACACTTATCACTAATTAATTCCTTTTATGTGCTAAGTAACATCCTACTGTATGGATACACCAAAATCTGTTTATCTGATAATGAATATTTGGGTTGCTTCTACTTTTTAGCTATTACTATAAAGCTCCTAGAAACTTTCCTGTACTAATATCTGTTTGAATCTATATATTCATTTCTCTTGGATAAATACCTAAAAGTGGAATTGCTGGATGATATGGTAAGTGTATGTTTAATAGATTGCCAAACTCTTTTCTAAAGTACCTAAGCATTTCTTATTCTTACCAGCAATATGTCCTGCAGGAGCTCTGCCACTGATAACATACGAATGGTCAGTTTTTAATTTTAGCAACTATTTTAGTCAAAGAATCTTTTGCATGAAGTGTGATGCTAGCTGTAGACTCTTTTCAAAGGTGCCCTTTGTCAGCTGAAGAAGTTCCATTCTATTCCTAGTTTGCTGAGTTTTTATTATGAAGGGGGGAGTGGATTCTGTGAAATGTCTTTTCTATAGGACTTAAAAACATTTTCTTTATTTTTTAGTATGGTGCACTATACTGGCATTTGAGTGGCAAACCAATTTCTTCCTGTGATAAACCCTATTTGGTCATGATGTACTATCTTTTACATAAATTGTTGAATATGATTTGTTTATATTTTGTTAAGGACTTTTGAGTTTATTTTCAAGAGGGACTAGTCTATAGTTTCTTTTCTTGTAATATCTTTTTCTGGTTTTGGTACTGGGGTAATAGTAGTCTCATAAAATTAGTTGGAAAGTACTCACTCCTACTTTCTTAAAAAAGTCTGTGTAGAGCTGCTATTACATCTTCTTTAAGTGTTCAATAGATTTCAATGATAAATTCATCTTATCCTGGATTTTTCTTCATGGGAAGATTTGCAACTATAAAATAAAATCTCTTAATTAAGAGCTAAAAGAGATCCAATGTATAACTGAAATGTAAGGTAATAACGACTGCTACTACCACTTGCAGTTCCAATATGACAACATGTAGTTCTAACACTGGGGATCAACACATTAAATGTTCATTACATACCAGGCACTATTCCATGTCCTTTACATTTATTACCTCATTTCATCTTTATAACCCACCTTAAGTTAGGTACTACTACTATCTTTTTTTAAAACATAATTAAACTGAGGCTAAGAGACATTAACTAACTTGCTAACTCACAAAGCTGGTAGGTGGTAAATTAAAAATAGGATTCAAACTCAAGTTGTCTGATTCTGAAGCCTGTACCATCACATTTTATTAGGTTGGCCAAAAAGTCCATTCAGTTTTTTCTGTAACATAAAAGACACATTTTTCATTTTCACTAATAACTTTATTGATCTGGATATTTTGAGTATGTCAGCTATTTTCTGCTATTGGCTTCTAGTACCCACTAGAGGCCAGGGGTGCTGCTAAACATCTTCCAAAGCATAAGACAGCCTTAGAGCAAATAATTACTTGGCAAAAATGTCAGTAGGACCAAGAAACTTCACAAACCACTTTTGACATGTTCAATCAGTCACAGAACTTTCTCCATACACCGCACAAATCTTTTTTTGTTTCAGTTGCATTTTTACCTTTCTTGGAATAATAAAGCATAATATGCTGAAAATGTTGTATATCTTCTTCCATCTTCAATATTAAAATGGCTGCCCCCAAATACACCAATTTTTATGTTATTTTTAATGCATGTTGATATGACAGCTGTCACAATACAATCTAATAAAATTGTTTTGAATGAAGTTAAAAACAACTTAATGCTACTAGAGCCATTGTATGGCAGAAACTGAATGAACTTTTTGGCCAGCCTAACATATTTATTTTTCTATGTAAATACTATATTTTATGTTTATACTGGGGGAAGAGGGTAAATAAAAAACACAAACAACATTCTTCAAGTACTGTCAAGTTCTTTCCAAGGCTTGTGCCTGGGGGCAGGATGGATAAAATGCATCTTCTCAACAACAGGATATTTTGAAATCCTAGTTAACAACATGATTTGTGAGACAGGCTTCTGCCCTGGTGATTATAGAGGATAAGTTTGAAAGTTAGGTAGAGCCAAGGAAAAACTGATTTTGGGAGCATGAATGCCATAAATTTCATGGGGGTGGTCCCAAACCAGTGCACCCTTCATCTTGTCACAGTCAACTCTTTCACCTTGTAATTTCCACTCCTATTACTAATAACATCACAATTTTGCCAAATTGGGGGTAGATGGGGTGGTAGGGAGTAGCAGATTGATAGAAAAACCCTAAAATGATAGACTTAATATTGACAGGACAGGAGCCTTAGAATCTATAGATTTTTTGCCTATAAAAGTAGAAAAGAAGTGTCGCAGGTTTGATTCCCAGTCAGGGTACATGCCTGGGTTGCAGGCCATGACCCCCAACAACCGCACATTGATGTTTCTCTCTCTCTCTTTCTCCCTCCCTTCCCTTTCTAAAAATAAATAAATAAAATCTTTAAAATTTTCTTTTAAAAAGTGGAAAAGGTTAGGGATTCACTTCTATAGGAATTTTACCTTTTTAAAAAACTTAAAACTCTTGAGTGTCTTTACTCTTACTTTTTGTCTCATGACTGCCCTCTCTTAATCGAGCTTGTATTTAGAGTTGGGAAGCCATTTCCCCATCTTGACCATGTTTCTTGGTACTACTCTCTAATCACTAGCTAGGTCCCTCTTGCTTAACATTTATGTATTTTACTCATGTATTCTATTTGTTCTTCAGAGTCTCTGGACTCTCAGTTTCATGTTCTTTTCACTTCAGCAGAGCTATCTCCATTAAAGGCAGCTTACCTTATGCACTGCTTCTACTTGAGCCTTCAAAACATTACTCTTCAAGTCAGGAGGAACTCTCCTAGCAGTCAATCCTGGGCTCTCAATGGCATTATTAAGACATTTCTCAGTCAACTTCACCACTTCCTCCTAGATATTAAAAATATACTATAAGCAACTGTGATACTTACATGGAAATAGAGAAGGGACTGATCAAAGTTCATCTTTAGACAACCAGGAAATCACATGCCTTAAACAGTCATGTGTTTTCAAACTAAGGCTCAATAATTACAAACATGAAATATGAATTAATAGGGACCTCTAGAAATCTAGCCTAATTTCCTGTCCCTAAACAACTGAAAAACCAACTATATTATCTGGGAGAAATGCCTGAATTAACCACACATGAAGAATGTGTGCCATTTGCTGTAGAGTAGTCCTCCCTTATCCACAGGGGACATGCTCCAAGAACCCCACTGAATGCCCAAAATGACAAATAGTACCAAGCCCTCCATACACCATTTTTCTCCCTACATACATACCTACAATTATGTTTAATTTATAAATTAGGCACAGTAAGAGATTAAAAATAGTATCAACCATAAAATAGAATGATTATAATATACTAGAATAGAAGTTATGTGAATGTGGTTATCTCAAAATATCTCACTGTAGTGTACAGACCTTTTCTCTTAAAGGAAGGATTTTATGTCTTCTCTTTGGTATATCTGCATTGCCAGTATCACTATTCTTGCACTTTGGGGCCATTATTAAATAAACAAGAGTGTTCTTTGAACACAAGCACTGAGATACCAGGGCAGTTGATCTGATAACTTAAGTGACTATCAGGTAGCATATACAGCATGGATATACTGAACAAAGGCATGATTCACATCGTAGGTGTGACAGTGTGAGAGTCTATCACACTTCTCACACTGGCATGCAACTTAAAACTAACAAATTGTTTATTTCTGGATTTTTCCATTTAGTATTTTTGGACTGTAGCAGACCACAAGTAACTAAAACCATGGAAAGCAAACCCACAGATATGAAAGAACTACTGAAATTAATTTCAACCTGATTTTGGCTTACACTAATCCCTGTAATTCTGGAGGTGTCACCAGGTAGATGATTATGTTTATTTTATTTTTTAAATATATTTTATTGACTATGCTATTACAGTTGTCCCAATCCCCCCCCTTTGCTCCCCTCCACGTGGTACCCCCATTCCCTTCAGTCATACTCCAACCTTAGTTCATGTCCATGGCTAATGCATGTAAATTCCTTGGCTTCTCCATTTCCTATACTATTCTTAGTATCCCCCTATTTTGTACCTACCAACTTGTACTTCTTAATACCTGCACCTTTTTCTCCATTCTCCTCCTTCCCCTTCCCTAACTGATAATCCTCTAAATGATCTCCATATCTATGATTCTGTTTCTGTTCTGTTTGTGTTGATAGTTACAAATTTATTGCCATTTTAATGTTCATAGTTTTGATCTTTTTTCTTATATAATTCTCTTTAACATTCCATATACTAATGGCTTGGTGATGATGAACTCCTTCAGTTTTACTTTGTGTGGGAAGCACTTCATCTGCTCTTCCATTCTAAATGATAGCTTTGCTACAGAGAATAATCTAGGTTGTAGGTCCTTGCTTTTCATTTGAATACTTCTTGCCAGTCCCTTCTGGCCTGTAAAGTTCTTTTGAGGAAGCAGCTGACAGTCTTATGGGAACACCCCTGTAGGTAAACCATATGCTTTTCTCTTGCTGCTTTTAAGATTCTCTCTTTATCTTTAAATTTGGCATTTTAATTGTACTGTGTCTTGGTGTGGTACTCTTTGGGTCCACCTTGTTTGGGACTATCTGTGCTCCCTGGACTTATATGCCTATTTCCTTCACAAAGTTAGGGAAGTTTTCTTTCATTATTTTTTCAAATATAAGTTTTCAATTTCTTGCCTCTTCTCCTTCTGGTACCCCTATTTTCCTTTTCTAATCATGGCTAGTTCACTCCATATAATCCAACAATCCCACTTCTAGGTATATACCCAAAGGAAACAAAATCACCATCTCAAATAGATATACTCCCATGTTCACTGCAGCATTATGACAAGTAGCCAAGATATGGAAATAACCTAAATGTACATTAAAGAATGAGTGGATAAAGAAAATACAGTGTGTGACTGTGTATACACACACCAAATATTATTCAGCCTTTAAAAAGAAGGAACTCCTGACATTTGCAACAACATGGGTGATGCTGGAAGGCATTATGCTAAGTGAAATGTCAGACAGAGAATGGCAAATAGTGCATGATATTACTTATATGTAAAATCTAAAAAAAAAAATTCCAACTTGTAGAAACAGAGTAGAATGGTTGCTGCCAGAAATTGTTGTGGTAGTGGTAGGGGCAGGGAGAGGCTGGTAAAGGGTTCAAGCTTTCAGTTATAACATGGATAAGTTCTGAGGATCAAATGTACAGCATGGTGACTACAGTTTATTATATTGTCTGTATACTTGAAATTTGCTAAGAGAATAGATATTAAGCATCTCTTTTACCAAAAAATGGTAACTCTGAGGTGATGGATATGTTGATTGTAAGAATCATTTCACAGTGTATACATATATCAAATCACCATATCATATGCTTTAAATATTGTATATTGTTAATACAATTTTATTTGTCTACTTCATTTCAATAAAGCTGGAAAAATAATAGCTAGTTCAAATGCTTTGACATTTTCTTTTCAGAGACAACTATGTTGCATACTTTAGATAGATTCTCAGAGCAATCTGCCTCTGACATAGGCAGATATTTCTTTTTCTGTCTATATTAAAAACAAAAACAATAATTCAATAAACATATCAAAGGTAAAAGTATTCATTGTTAGCATCTTTCTGGAAGGCAATTTTGCAAAGGTACCAAATGCTTTCAAATTCTCCCTCTACTTTGACCTACACCACTTTACTTCTCAGGAAAAAGAAATCAACTATTGCAGATATTTATATAAGACTGTTTGTCACCACACTGATTATGACAGTGAAAATTAGTAAGAATCTAAATGTCTAATAGGGGACTGAGTGAACATATTGATGACACACGCATGCAATTTTATTATTGACTGTAATGTCATTGAAATAAAGATGTTTACAACTGATAGGCTTTAAAAAGCAGTGTTACTACATTTTAGTTTTTAAAAATATATCACATTTAAATGTTTAAAAGTACGTATCTTAAAACTGTCAACTATAGTTACCTCTTAGTAGTGTGGCATAATGGAGGATTTATAATTTCATGCTTTATAAAATACGCTTTAGTTTTCTACAATTGTCATATTTGTGTATGACAGGGAAAATTACTGAAATGCAAGTTGAGTAATAGCTGTAAAATATTTTCACTTTATTTTCTTATAGCACATAACTCCAATGGCACCTGATTACTATGCTGCTGATATATCTGCCTTGGATGGCCAAAATGTGGCAAGCAGAAGACCAAAAAGGATTAAAAGGACACCCTGATTCCTATATACCCCAAATTATACCTAAACAAAAAAATGACTGTGGACATTCAAACCCTCCTATAGAGCAGTCCTTGGCTGTCAGGGTCTGCTGAGTGAGGAGCATATGCCAAGGGTTAAAAGCAATCCAAAGTCTGCCAAGTTCTCATCCAGAGTAATGGACAATCATGCTCCTACTCCCCTCCCCAAGATGCACAAGCTTCATTCTTTTTTAGTTTCACTCCAGTCCTCCACTAAATTTGTGTCAAATTGCTAATCATCTCAAGCTGTCACCTAAACTTTCAATTAACCCTTCTGCCTCTGACTCTGCATTCCCCTACTTTACAGAGGTAGTAAAAAAAAAAAACAAACCTGACAATGTGAAAGCAAATTAACTAATGTAATTAAAAATACTGAGGGGGTTGAAAAAATAAAAGCCTTCCTGAAATTTAATCATTTTCTAAAAGACATTTCTAAGACAAAAATACACTAAAAAAATAGACTTGGATTCAAAAGGACAGCTTTAACAATTACTATGCAAGAAGGGAAAAAAAACACTCTCTACACACTGGTCTCTGAAAAAACATTCCAGTAGTTATTCAAGGATAAAAGAACTGCAGATCAGCTGTCCCTTTCTTCTTTGAAACCAACTAAAACAAGATTCATTGAACAGATCCTTGCTATCTCTTGTCCACATATACAGAAAATAAAAATGTCTCCAGATTATTACCTAAAATTGACTCTTCCATTTAGTGGGGACATCTGGTAGCTAATACATTTATTTTTACCTCATTCAATTTATTTTAGATATTTTATGTAGAAATAATCAAATTTTTTATAATTAACAAGTTTAACTGGTATCCTCTCCCCCTCAATGCCTTACAAAGTCAAAGGAAAAAGGGTGGTGAAGGGTGTAAAAGACGAAGTTAAAGCACGTGAAATTCTATTCTCTTCCTTGTTTATATTATAGAGCAGTTCCTTTCAAACCAATCCTCCTACAATTTCAAAAGGCATTTGCCAAGTTCTACTAAATCAAGATCCATTGAATAGAATCAAGAGAAAGGATAGGTTGAATCAAAATAAAAGGTTAAACACCCATATCACTTTTGACTGTGTCTAAAAAAACATTGAGATGACCTTTCAGTTCTTAATGTTGTCCGCAAAGTTCTACTATCTCTCTTAAACATCTACAAATTTCTTCTTCTCCTTTTTCACTATTTTATTGTTTTAATCCTTACCTGAGGATATTTTATTATTGATTTTAGAGAGGGAAGGAAGAGAGAGAGAGAAAGAGATACAGAGAAACACTGATATAAGAAAGAAACATCAATCTGTTGCCTCCTGGACACACCCCAACTGGAGATCAAACCCTCAGTCGAGGTATGTACCCTGACCAGGAATCAAACCCACAATCTTCTGGTGTACAGGACGATGCTCCAACCAAGTGAGCCACCTGGCACCAGGGTGCATCTACAAATTTCTCCTTTTTAAATGACAAAACAGGTTTATAAGAGTTCAGCACAGGCAAATTTCTTAGCAAAATAGAAAAAAGTATTAGCTCTGGAAAAAAAGGATTTCTGGGAGGTCTGGAGATTTGTGACAGGTATACAAAGAAGAAACCGGAATACCTGGTTATTGATGTTAACATCAATGTTGGGACATGGAGATGGCAGTGAACTGTTTTCCATCTCAAGGAGTTTCAGCTTCTCCAACGTATCTTCTAATGCTGAAAAAAAAAAATGGCAAAATAGTCCCTTAGTCTGCTGTGTTCTCATAGCTGTCTGAGGGTACCATCAATTAAAGGTTAAGAATCCAGATGACCACAGAATATATTTTCTTACTCTATCCAGGTAACTCTCCATTAATTTGATTAAGACTAAACTGATAAACAAAATAAAACCAGAGGCATGGATACATGAAACAGACAAATCTCAGAGGGGAGAGTGTTGGGGGGACTGGGAAAGACTAGCTAAAGAACACATATGCATGTATGCATAGCCCATGAACACAGATGACAAAGTGGTGAAGGCCCAGGGGCAGGCAGGGTCTGGGTAAAGGGGAGGAAAGAGGGGAAAATATCAACAATAAAAATAAAATATTTTATATATATAAAATGAACAGTTGTATTGGAGATTTTAACAAACCTCTCCCAGAAACCAATAAATAAATTAAACACAAATAAGAAACAATTACAACAAAGAAACATTGGTCTGTATCTGCACCACTCCTAAAAAGGCACTAGATACAGAATTTCAACAGCACGTGTGGTTAAGGAGGCTTACTAGCCAAAGGATTCAACAAAAAGACAGAGATCACCTGTGACACATTCCTTTCTTTCATAACCACAACCCAAGCTCCTCCTGCCAAACCTTAATACTTTGCCATTTTCCCTCTTGGCCCAGAATATACACAGCCTAGAACTAAACTGTAGGGAGCAAACTGATGAAGCAAAGACAATTACTCATTCTCTGATTCAACATAGTACCTATTGGTAACATCAGGTGTGATGTAGGACAAGCATTTTGTCTTCATTATATTCCACCTTAGCAGCAAAACACATTACAAATAAAGCCATCTAACACTGAAAAGATGATACATTAACTACAATTCAGCTTTAAATGAATTCTGTTTAAATTAACCAGTCTGTAATAATTTTATACAGAGACTAATTTGGTATGAGTTGGATATTTATATAATCGCATGACAAAAAAAGCTGTTGAATGCCTAATAATTTCTATATAATCAGACAGAAGAAAAACTATGAAATCATTTCCTCCTGGTCAAAGGGATTATCTAAAAGTATCCACCAGACTTCTGGTCAAGATGGAGGTATAGGTAGGCGAGCTTCTCCTCCTTGTGCAACCACAGAAAACATTACAACTAGATCTCAAAACAAGTAACACACAGAACTGTCAGAAAATTGAGCTGTATGGAAGTCTGACAACCAAGGATTTAAAGAAGCCACATTCACCCAGATGAGCTGGAGGGGCAGAGTTACGACATGGACAGAGAGGTGCAGAAACTGTAGCACAAAGAGGCAGGCAGGAGTGATGGCAGAATGGATAGTCCTATATTCACTTATGCTGGATAAAAATCAGGAGGAATACCTTGGGAGTGAGTGATCTGAACCTCAGACCAGAATGCACAGCCCAGGGTTCTAGCACCAGGAAGTTAAATCTGGCTATAAAAGCTAGAGGGGGTTGGGGGAGCAGAAGAAACTGCTACATTTTCAGGAGACTCTGTTTAAAGGGTGCAGAGGGACTTATAACATCCACAAACCTACCTACTCTGGGATTCAGCACCAGTGCAAGAGAGCAACCCCAGCTGCATATAGGAAGTAGAAGTGACTGGAAATGGAATGAGTACTAGGCAAACCTCCAGAATCCAGGCAGTAGCACTGTTCTCTCTCTGAGACCTCCCCTAACACAGAGCCAAAAAGCGGTGAAGGGGGTTGCCCCACCCTGACATTTACTTAAGACTCCACCCCACACAATTTATTACAGGTGTCTTTTCTACAATAGGCCACCTATAAACAAGTCAAAGCAGCTCTACCTAATACACAGAAGCAAACACAGGGAGGTGGCCAAATTGAGGACACAAAGAAACATGGCTCAAATGAAAGAACAGAACAAAACCCCAGAAAAAGGACTAAATGAAACAGAGATAACCAACCTATCAGATGCAGAGGTCAATACACTGGTGATCAAGATGCTCAAATAAACCACTGAGTATGGCAACAACATAAAGGAAGAAAGGAAGCTTACACTACATGAAATAAAGAAAAATCTGAAAATTCTGGCCAAGATGGAGGCATAGGCAGACACACTGTGTGTGTCTCCAACCACACAACCAAAATAAAGATGACAAAAATTGAGAAGCAAAAACCAGCCAGTACCAACAGAAAACTGAACTGTATGGAAATCCAACAACCAAGGAGTTGAAGTAGACATATTCATCCAAACCAGTAGAAGGGGTGGAGTCAGGCAGCCGGGCAGAGAGGGGTCCCAACAAAGTGGTGGCTGGCAGACCCCAGGCACACAAAGTCAGCAGCTGGCGGACCCAGTCAGGCAGCAGATTGTGGAGGGGCGTGGTGCACAAGGCGGATGGCAGACCGGGTGGCCCCACATTTGCGTGAAGATAAACCAGGCAAAAATGGGGAGCGAGACCACACAACCCAGGGTCCCAGGGCTGGGAAACACCAATTGAAAGCACCTGTGGGGGTTGAGGTGCTGGGAGAGACTCTCAGCCTCACAGGAGAGTTTACTGGAGAGACCCACAGGGTCCTAAAATGTACACAAACCCACCCACACAGGAATCAGCACCAGAAGGGCCCAGTTTGTTTGGGGGAAGTGGTGGAAGTGACTAAAATCCTTCAGAACCTCCTTCGGAGCGAGCACCACTGCTCCCTCTCTGACTCCTCCCCCATATACAGCATCACAACCCAGCAACAAGGGTTACCCTGCCCTGGTGAACACCTAAGGCTCCGCCCCTCACTATGTAACAGGGTAACAGATGCACTAAGACAGAAAAAAAAATGGCCCAAATGAAAGAACAGATCAAAGCTCAAAAACAAATACAACTAAGCAACGAAGAGAAAACCAACCTATCAGATGCACAGTTCAAAACACTGCTAAATCAGGATTCTCACAGAATTGGTTGAATTTGGCCTCAAATTTGATGAAAAAATGAAGGTTACGTTAAATGAAATAAAGGAAAATGTACAGGGAACCAATAGTGATAGGAAGGAAACTGGACTCAAACCAATGGAGTGGACCAGAAGGAAGAAAAAAACATCCAATCAGAAAAGAATGAAGAAACAAGAATTCAAAAAAAAAAAATGAGGAGAGGCTTAGGAACCTCCAGGACATCTTGAAACATTCCAACATCCAAATTATAGGGGTACCAGAAGGAAAAGAGGAAGAGCAACAGTGGAAAAGTTATTTGAACAAATAACAAAGAAGAACTTCCCCATTCTGGCAAAGGAAATAGTCTTCCAGGAAGTCCAGAAAGCTCAGAGAGTCCCAAAGAACTTGGACCCAAGGAGGAAAACACCAAGGCACATCATCATTACATTACCCAAGATGAAAGATAAGGAGAGAATCTTAAAAGTAGCAAGAAAAAAGAAGAGAGTTACCTACAAAGGAGTGTCCATAAGACTGTCAGCTGATTTCTCAAAAGAAACCTTATAGCCAAGAAGGGGCTGGAAAGAAGTTTCCAAGTCATGAAAGGCAAGGACCAAGTCCAAGATTACTCTATCCAGCAAAGCTTTCATTTAGAATGGAAGGGCAGATAAAGTGCTTCTCAGATAAGGTCAAGTTAAAGGAGTTCATCATCACCAAGCCCTTATTTTATGAAATGTTAAAGGGACTTATCTAAGAAAAAGAAGATAAAAAGCATGTACAGTAAAATGACAGCAAACTCACAATTATTAACAGCCACATCCAAAACAAAAACAAAAACAAACTAAGCAAACAACTAGAACAGGAACAGAACCACAGAAATGGAGATCATATGGAGGGTTAGCAACAGGGGAGTGGGAGGAGGAGAGAGGGGGAAAAGGTATGGAGAATAAGTAGCATAGATGGTAGGCAGAAAATAGACAGGGGGAGGTAAGAATACTATGGGAAATGTAGAAGTTAAAGGACTTATGACACATGGAGATGAACTAAAGGGGGAGATTATGGGTGGGAGGGGGTGCAGGGTGGAGAGGAGTGAAGGGGAAAAATGGGACAATTGTAATAACATAATCAATGAAATATTTTAAAAAAAGAAAAGAAAAACCTTCAGGGAACCATCAGTGGAGGGGAGGAAGTCACAATACAAATCAACAATTTGAAACGTAAAGAAGAAATGAGCATTCAATGAGAACAGCAAGAAGAAACAAGAATTCCCCCCAAATATGAGGATAATATAAGGACCCCCCAGGAACATCTCCAAACATACCAACATCTGAATCAGAGGTGCCAGAAGAAGAGGAAGAGCAAGAGGTTGGAAACTTATTTGAAAAAATAATAAAAGAAAACTTCCCTTATTTGGCAAAGGAAATAGACATACAAGTCCAGGAAGCACAGAGTCCCAAATGAGTCAGACCCAAAGAGGACTATTCCAAAACACATCATAAATAAAATAAACTTTAAAGAAAAGAAGGAATCTTAAAAGAAGCAAGAGAAAAGCAGAGAGTTACCTACCTAGGAGTTCCCATAAGACTATCGGCTACTTTTTCAAAAGAAACTTTGCAGGCTAGAAGAGACTGGCAAGAAATATTAAAAGCAATGAAAAGGAAGGAGCTACAAGCTAGATTACACTATCCAGCAAAACCATCATTTAGAATGGAAGGGCAGATAAAGTGCCTCCCACAAGAAGTAAAACTGAAGGAGTTCATCATCACCAAGCCATTATTACATGAAATATTGAAGAGACTTTTACTAAAGAAAAAGAAGATCAAAACTATGAACATTAAAATGGCAACAAATTCACAACTAACAACAACTGAATCTAAAAAAAATAAACTAAGCAAATAACCATGACAGGAACAGAATCACAGATATGGAGATCATTTGGAGGGTTATCAGTGGGGATGGGGGAAGGAGGAGAATGAGGAATAGGCGTGGGGACTAGTGGGGATATAATAGACAGGGGGAGGTTCAGAATAATGTATGAAATGGAGAAGCCAAAGAATTTATATACACAACCCAGAGACATGAACTAAGTAGTGGGGATTGCTGTAGGGAATGGGGCATACCAGGCAGAGTGGGGCAAAGGGGAGAAAACTGGAACAACTCTAATAGCATAATTAATAATATATATAGATATAGATATATATTTTAAAATATCCACCAATTAACTCAGTGGCTCTCTCCATTGGCTAAACATTAGAATCAAATGTGGAACTTTCAGGTAATACTGATTTCCAGAACTGACCTCAAACGATAACATCAGTAGTTCTGGAGGTAGTTTTCTGGCACTGGTAGTTTTTAAAACTCTTCAGGTGATGAGAATCACTAATTCAACACTAATCTCAGTTTTTTCTATACTTATTTACTTAATTGCCATCTCCTGGTTTCTTTATGCTTCAAAACTATTTAATACTAAATTTTAACATAATGGCATTGAGACCACAAATGCTTTAGATTATGTTGTTGGGTTTTGCTTTGTTGTTCTAACAACAAAGCTTCTTCTGCTATATCTGTTTGGTGGAGAAACACCCTGAGATTGCAGGATAAACTTTTTTTTTTTTGGTTTTTGGGGATAAGATATCTTTTAAAGCTTTACTACTTATAACAACTCAACTATGTGAATCAGAATTTACAACCAGAAGAAAATAAAGAATAAACTGGGTACCAAGATTCTAAGATCTTGATTTTTAGAATCAACACACTCAATTTTCGCTGACTTTGAGCAAATGACGTAAAACTGAACTGAGTCTTATTAATGAACCTTCACACTATGCAAGAATTTCTTCTGTCACAACCTCAGCAGTATTTAAGCTCCACTTGAGTACCTCTGTAATAAGGCACTCATTCACTGCTAAGTATCTACTTCTGAAATATGGCAGAAACATTTAAGAAAGTTCTTTCCTATGCTAAATTCAAATCTGCTTCCCTATATTTTCAAATTGCTGATTCAAGATTCACCAATAAAGTGACATAAAATAAATTCTTTACTATATCAGGCTTTCAAATCTTTGAAGAGTTATTACATCTCATTTGATTTTTTTATTTTCTAGGCAACCCTAGTCCATTCTACCATGTTCCCCCAAAGCAATACAATTTCCTAGAAAGTACGTACAAAATAAATGTTGTTTGCTAATATAACACAATTGCAGCACTAAAAAAAACTTTCTAAATTCATATAATAGACATAAAATGGAATGTAAATAAAATCAATACTACCATTTCTATAATGGAGACTATTTTTATTTTAACCTGGAAATACTCCATATTAAGCTAGCCCTGCTTCTGGCTTAATCTAAATTTTGATGGCCTTGGTTTCTTGTCTCACATACTTCTAATGACAAAGAGTAATCACTGCTAACGAAAGGCAGAGTCCAGGAGAGGGCTATTAAAACTGGAAACTAACCAGAAGAAATTATGGCAAAGAAAGTATAACACAAATATTAATGGAGGATGTTTTCCTAATCCAACAATTACTACCTTTAAAATAAAATAAGAACATTATTGTGAAATTACCAACATCATAAATCAAAACTTATTTTTGTTTCTCTGACCTCAGATTCATAAGAACAATTTAAATATAGCAGATGTCAATACAACCATAAAACCTTGAACATATCAGAACTTTTGTTTAACTGTGTATTTGTAGTAGTTACTAAGAGAACAAAAGAACAAACTTTTAATGCCACTTACCAATAGTACTTCTGCATGTCCTATTAACCAGAAGCACAGTGTAACTTTCCATTAACACCTCCTACCTCTAAATTACTAAATACTACTGCTATATTCTGTATTCTTCAAAGAAAACAGCATATTCAATGGCAATTACCTATGACATGTTTACAGATGGTATCTAATTTTACTGATAGGAATCATAGTCGACAAGACCCACATATATGAGCTGCTTTTAAATGAACATAAATTATACCAAGATGCAACAGAAAGCTTATGTTTAAAGACAATTCATATTTTAATTTCAAGCCAAATTCACAAATATATAGAGATTTTCAATATGCAGTTTATTGCCATGAACTTTGGAAGTGTTGCAACTTCAAGCAGGTTGTCAAAGGCCAGGGATGGATAGTGTCTGACATGGGTCTGTGTCAGAGGCCATGCCAAGGAGCCCAGAACCAATAAACAAAATGGCCAGCTTCAGACAACATTGAAAGAGGATCCCAAAACTTCACAAACAGCATGTTCAAAAAGAGATCGCAGAAGGCACTGAAACGCTGAGACAAATTTCACTTTTTTCTTGATTTCTTTTCTATTTCTTTTTTCTCCTTTTCCATTTTTCTTTTCTTATTCTTTTATTTTGATTTTCTTTTCTTAATTCTTTTTAAATGTATTTTTATTATATTTTCTTTTTTATCTTTTTATTTCTATTTACTTACTTTTTCATTTTTAATTATTTTTATTTACTTATTTAGTTTTTCATTTCCTTACTTTCTTTTTTTTTTTTCATGGCATGAGCACAGCAGCTTGCATGCTGTGAGCCTCACAGTGAGCCAACCTGAGGATTGATCCCACACACAAATGGGCCAACAGCAATCAAAACTCAGCTACAACAGGAGGGCCCACAGGAGATATTCCTAGAGTATGCAGTACAGGAGATCAAAGAGACTGCACCATTTGGTCCAAAAGGTCACCTACTACATAAGGCCACCCTACAGAGTCTGAGAGTCACAGAAGATCTATCTAAAACATAGTACTGAATACAAAAAGACAGCAAAAATGGGGAGACAAAGAAACAAGTCCCAAATAAAGAAAAGCAAAAATCTCCAGGAAAAAAAGCTAAATAAAATGGAGGCAAACAATCTATTAAATACAGAGTTCAAATCAATAATTATAAGAATGCTCAAGTACAACAGCATGAAAAGAGACATAGAAATCATGAAAAAGAACCAGTCTATGAAAAACAGTATGGAATTTCCTCAAAAAACTAAAAATGGAACTGCCCTTTGACCCAGAAATTCCACTGTTGGGATTATACCCTAAGAGCCATGAAACACCAATTTAAAAGAACCTATGCACCCCAATGTTCATAGCACCAAGATCTACCATAGTCAAGTGCTGGAAGCAAACTAAGTGCCTATCAGTAAATGAGTGGATGAAAAATCTCTGCTACATTTACGCAATGGAATACTACACAGCAGAAAGAAGCAGCTCCTACCCTTCAAGACAGCACAGATGGAACTAGATAGCATTATGCTAAGTGAAATAAGCCAGGCAGTGAAAGACAAATACCATATGATCTCACCTATAAGTGGAACCTAATTAACAAAATAAACAAGCAAGAAAAATATAACCAGGGACATGGAAATTAAGAAAAAACAGAGAGTAATCAGAGGAGAGGAAGGAGGAGAATAATGGGGAAAGAAGGGAAAAGGTCATCAAGGAACATGTATAAAAAACCCATGGACAAAGCCAAAGGGAGCAGGGGAGAGTGTTGGGGGGAAAATGGACACAACTGTGCTTGAACAACAATAAAAAAAAAAAGAAATAAAAAGACTAGTATACAGACAAATGATTGTGCATGAATAATCAAATAAATTTTTTAAAAAGTCTGAAATGAAAAATACCATATCTGACATCAAGAAAACACTGGATGAAGCAGAGGATTGAATCACTGATTTGGAAGAGAAGATAAAAAAAAAATCAGAGCAACAAAAAGAAAAAGAATGAAAATAGTTTAAGGGAACATTGAAAAAAACATAAGCATAACAATATTCACATCATAGGAGTACCAGAATGAGAAGAGGGACAGTAAGGAATTGAGGAATTTTGGCCATATTTCAAAAAATATGGCCAAAATTCCTCCCTAACTTGGTGAAGGAAAAAAGACACACAAGAACCCAAGGAGGCCCACATCAAGACATACCATGATTAAAATGGTAAAAGTTAAAGACAAAGAGAGAATCTTAAAAGCAACAAGAGAAAAGCAGATTTACCCACCAGGGAGCTCCCATAAGACTATCAGCAGACCTCTCAACAGAAACATTTCAGGTAAGATGGGACTGGCGTGAAATATTCAAAGTGACGTAAAGCAAGGATCTAAAACCAAGAGTATTTTACCTAGCAAGGCTATCATTTAAAATTGAAGGAGAAATAAAGAGCTTTCTAAACAACAACAAAAAAAGCTAAAAGAGTTTGTTTACCAACAAACCATTATTACAACAAATGTTAAAAGACCTGCTTTAGGAGTAAAAAAAGGGGATAAAAGGAACAAAATTAGAAGATAAAATGGCAATAAATACATACCTATCAATAATCACTTTAAATGTAAATGGCTTAAAAGCTCCAATCAAAAGACATAGGGTAGCTCAATGGATAAAAAAACAAGACCCATACATAGGCTGTGGGAAAAGTAGGTTTACAGTTGTGAGTATGCAAAAGCAGAATTTATTCTTTTGTTTGTTTTGTTTTTTTAATTTTTTACTTTCTCATTTCATTTTTTCCACTATCACTTTGTTCCCTTATACCTCCCTCCCCTTCGGCAATCACTACACTGTTGTCCAGTTCATGAGTTCTTTTCAGAGTGTATTCTTGTATTATTATTTATTAGTTATTGTATTAGTCTTCCCTATGAAGAACTATAAACCTACTTTTGTGTCACCAAGTATATGCTTTCTACAAGAGACACACCTCAGAACAAAAGATAAACACAAACTAAAAGTAAAGGGAAGGGAAAGATATTTCACGCAAATGGAAGTAAAAAAAATGCTGGGGTAGCAATACTAATGTCTGACAAAATAGACTTTAAAACAAAGGCTACAGTAAGAGACAAAGAAGGACACTCAATAATAATAAAGGGAACAGTCCAACAAGAGGATATAACTCTGGTTAACATTTACGCACCCAAGATAGCAGCATCTAAATATGTAAAGTAAATCTTGATGGACATAAAGAGAAAAATAAACAGTAGGGGATTTTAATACCCTCTCTCTCTCTCTCTGTCCCCCTTCCTCTTCCTAAAAATCAATAAGAACATACCCTTAGGTGAGAATTAAAAGAAATAAAAAGATCAATGAAACTAAGAGCTGCTTCTTTGACAAGATATACAAGATTGGCAAACTTTTAACCAGACTCATCAAGAAAAAAAGGGAGAGGATCCAATATATAAAATCATTAAAAAAGAAGTGACAACTAACACCAAATAAATATAAAGAATTGTGAGAGAATATTACAAACAACTATATGCCAACAAATAGGACAATCTGGAAGAAATGAATAAATTCCTAGAAATATACCATTTTCCAAAATTGAATCAAGAAGAATCAGAGAATCTGAATAGACAGATTACAACTGATAAAATTAAAGCAGTAATCAAAAAACTTCCAACAAGTACAAGTGCTGGATCGAATGGATTTACAGGGAAATTTTACCAAACATTTGAAGAAGAGCTAACACATATACTTCTTAAACTATTCCAAAATAATTCAAAAGGAGAAAAAATGCCCAAGCTCATTTTGTGAGGCCAGCATTATCATAACTCCAAAACCAGATGATGATACCATAATGAAAAGAAATATTGTTTTTTCGGCATCGTTCCCTCTTGGACCCCTCTCCCACATACAGCACCACAACAGAGCAATGGGGGGTTGCACCACCTTGGTCAATACCTGAGGCTCCGCCCCTTACTATGGAACAGGTGTTCCTAGACAAAGAAATATGGCCCAACTAAAAGAACAAATCAAAACTCCAGAAACAGAACTAAGTGATGAAGAGATAGCCAACCTATCAGATGCAGAGTTCAAAACACTGGTAATCAGGATGCTCACAGAAATGGTTGAGTACAGTCACAAAATAGAGGAAAAAATGAAAGCTATAAAAAGTGAAATAAAGGAAAATGTACAGGGAACCAACAGTGACAGGAAGGAAACTGGGTCTCAAATCAACAACTTGGACCAGAAGGAAGAAATAAACATTCAACCAGAACAGAATGAAGAAACAAGAATTCAAAAAAAAAAATGAGGAGAGGCTCAGGAACCTCTGGGACAACTTTAAACGACCCAACATACAAACAATAGAGGTGCCAGAAGAAGAAGAGGAAGAAATTTATTTGAAAATATAACGAAGGAGAACTTCCCCAATCTGGCAAAGGAAATACAATTCTAGGAAATCCAGGAAACTCAGAGTTCCAAACAAGTTGGACCCAAGGAAGCATACACCAAGGTACATCATCTTCCATTACCTAAGATTAAAGATAAGGAGAGAAGCTTAAAAGCAGCAAGAGAAAAGAAGATAGTTACCTACAAAGGAGTTCCCATAAGACTAGCAGCTGATTTCTCAAAAGAAACCTTGCAGGCAAGAAGGGGCTGGAAGGAGGTATTCCAAGTCATGAAAGGCAAGGACCTACATCCAAGATTGCTCTATCCAGCTTAGCTTTCATTTATCATGGAAGGGCAGATCAAGTGCTTCTCATATAAGGCCAAGTTAAAGGAGTTCATCATCACCAAGCCCTTATTATATGAAATGTTAAATGGACTTACCTAAGAAAAGAATAAGATAAAAAATATGAACAGTAAAATGACAACAAACACAACTATCAACAACCAAACCTAAAAAAAAAAAACAAAAATAAAAATGAACTAAGCAAACAACCAGAACAGGAAAAGAATCAGAGAATGGTGATCACATGGAGGGTTATCAGTGGGGTAAGGTAGGGAGGAGAATGGGGGCAAAGGTACAGGGAATAAGAAGCATAAATGGTAGGTACAAAATAGACAGGGAAAGGTGAAGAAGAGTATGGGAAATAGAGAAGCCACAGAACTTATATGTATGACCCATGGACATAAATTAAGGTGGGGGAATGTGGGTGGGAGTGGGGGTACAGGATGAAGGGGAATAAAGGAGAGAAAAACTGGGATAATTGTAATAGCATAATCAATAAAATATATTTAAAATATATATGAAGTACTTAGACAACTCAACACCAAGAAAACAAGTAATCCAATTTAAAAAAATGGGTAAATGACTTGAACAGACACTTCTCCAAAGAATACATACAGATGGCCAACAGACACATGTATAAAATGCTCAATGTTACTAATCATCAGAGAGATGCAAATTAAGATCACAATGACATATCATCTCACACCTGTTGGAATGGCCATCAACAATAAAGCAATAAACAAGTGCTGTCAGGGGAGTGCAGAAAAGAGAAACCTAGTACACTGTTGTTGGGTTATAGGTTCTGTCCAGGTCAAGACACAAATGAGAACCAAGCAATCAGTGTTTCTTTCTTACATCGGTGTTTCTCTGCTTCCCTTCCTCTCTCTCTCTCTTAAAAAAAGAGAAAGAAAAGAAGCTCTCTTGACTCAGCAATCCAACTGCTGGGAATATATGCTAAGCATCCTGAAACACCAATTCTAAAGAATATATGTACTCCTATGTTCACTGCAGTATTATTTACAATAGCCAAGATCTGGAAACAGCCCAATGTCCATCAGTAGAGGAGTAGATAAAAAAACTGTGGTACATTTATACAGTGGAAAACTATGTGGCTTTAAAAATGACAGAAATCTTACCTTTTGTGACAGAATGGATGGATCTAGAGATTATTATGCTAAGTGAAATAAGCCAGTCAGAAAAATACAAGTACCATATAATCTTACTTATATATGGAATCTAATGAATAAAACAGAAATAGAATAATAGACACATGGAAGAGACTGACAGCTGTCAGAGGGGGACTGATGACAGAAGGTGAAGGGATGAGCTAAAGATCATATATACATAACCCACTGACACAGACAACTATGTGGTGATGGCCAGAGGGAATGTGGGTTGGGGATGGGTGGAAGTAGACAAAGAGGAAGAAAATGTGAATATCTGTAATAGTGTCAATGATTAAAAAAATAGATAATGTATCATTTCCTTCTAACCTTTAAAAAAGTTAAGGGAAGCAGCTTTCTTTCTGGATTATTTATTTTGTGGGTCTGTACAACAACAGTCCTCATTACAACAAAATATTTTGTAGGAGGTAACAGGAAATCCTAACATGTATTCAATCCTGTGCCCTAAATATCTTTAAAAAAATTTTTCTTTTAATTTTCACTCAAGGAGCAGTGAAAAGGCAAGTCTGAAAATTCATAAATATTTAATGATTTATAAATGATACAAATGTTTAATCGGCTCAGTTATACAATCTTAAATATTTCAATGCATCCTTAAGCAGAAAGAAGCAAGAAGGCATAACTCTTTTACATTAAATTTTAAAATTCAACTATTACTGTTGGAGAGGTTGTGGAGAAAAGGGAACCCTAGTACACTGTTGGTGGGACTGCAGACTGGTACAACCACTATGGAAAACAGTATGGAACTTCCTCAGAAAACTAAAAATGGATCTGCCTTTTGACCCAGCAATTCCATTGCTGGGACTATATCCTAAGAACACTAAAACACCAATCCAAAAGAACCTTTGCACCCCGATGTTCATAGCAGCACAATTTACAATAGCTAAGTGCTGGAAGCAACCTAGATGTTCATCAGTAAATGAATGGATCAAAAAACTATGGTACATTTACACAATGGAATTCTATGCAGCAGAAAGAAAGAAAGAGCTCCTGCCCTTTGCAAGAGCTTGGATGGAGCTGGAAAGCATTATGCTAAGCGAAATAAGCCAGTCAGTGAAAGACAAATACCATATGATCTCACCTTTAACAGGAACCTAATCAGAAACGAATAAGCAAGCAAAATATAAACAAAGTCACTGAAATAGAGGACAGACTGACAGTGACCAGAGGGGAGAGAAGAGGGAATTTCAGGGGAGAATGGGTAGGGTTTACAGGAACAAATTTAAAGGACACATGGAGAAAAACTAGGGGGAGGGTGGTAATGGGAGGGAAGTGGGGAGGGTTGGGTGGGTGGGCTGAAATGGGAGTAAAAGGGAGAAAACTGTACTTGAACAAAGATTAAAATAAATTTTTTTTTAGAAGTAAAAAAAAATTCAACTATTACATAAAATATTCTTAAGGAACTGACTTAAATAGCTCATTTAAAGGGAGGTAAAATAAAAAGATGACATTGATGTTTTACAGAACATTTACTTACTTCTGCCTTCAACTTCATTTTCCTCTAATCCTGTTTGTCTGGGGGCTATGTTAATTTCACCTGGTGGTTTCGAAGTTTCCACAGTATCAGGTATCCCAATTACGTCATCAATCATTGTTTCCAATAAGGCTGGACTATCTAGCAAATCAATATTCAGAGGCAAGCTGTAAAGGTAACAAAAAACTTACTTAGACCAAGAAATTTATCATAAAAAGAAGTTAAAATAATAACAAAAATCTTTGTTGGAAAAAATTCCGTAAGCATTCATATTCCAACTAGTTTATTCATTTGACAAAATATTTGGGGCAGATTTTTCTTCCAGCCAGGATGGAATAAATGGCAGTGAATTTCATTTCCTAGTTGAAATAACCTAACGGGTGTGGAAGGTACTGTTTTCAAGACATCAGATATCAGAAAACAAAGGCTGGTGATTGTGAAATGTGGGAAACAAATGAGGTGAGCCCTACAGTGGCCTTGAGAGAGCTTCCATGCTGTGGTGCAGAGAGTGTGATATGAGACAGAGCAAGAGGACTCCCATAGTCATTTTCTCAATTAAGAAGATGAAGCTAAGAGTCCGGGATCAAGGCAGCTAGAGTTCACAGAACAGAGTATTAGTCAGGAGAGAGCAGCACTTCAAAAAGGGACTTTTGGAGATCTGCAGAAGTTCCCCTTCTCAAGTATTCAGCAGAGTACTGATCAGAGAATGTGTGTGAGGAAACTCTCTGAGGCTAAGGAAAGAACCATTCAAAAAGGATTTCCTCCTTCCCTTCGAATGAGGAAAGTACTAGTAGCATTCACACTGGGCCACAGTGCATGCTTCTAAAAACTGTAGGAACACATAATTCACAGGGCACTGAGTATTCAGGAAGGTCTTTCCTAAAGAGTAGAAAATAATTAACTTAGACTGAGCATGGCAACAAGCCAACCTACCACATCATAAAAGAAAGACCCCCAAAGCATCAAACTGTTTTCAAATAACTTAACTACAACTTGAAACAAAGTTCAAGAAGATTTAGAGGCATATAAAGTTATCTAGCATCAGGCAGGAAAGTTAAATTTGTTAGGTGAAGAACTTGATAGAATGTCAAGCATTCACTCAAAGATACCCAGAAAGTAAAGAGGCAGAAAAAGACATCCCATACCAAAGAAAATAATCAACCAAGCGAAACTGAATAGAATTAGCAGAGAAGGACATTAAACAGTTATTATAACTGTATTCCATATGATAAAAAAGTTAAGCAGAGACATGGGAAATATAAAAAAAAATCAAACTTCTAGAGCTGAAAACTACAATATTTGAGGTGTAAAATATATTACATGGAATTGACAACAGATTAACATTAGATAAAATAATGTATTTGAAGACATAGCAACAGAAACTATCCGAAATAAAACACACAAAGAAAGAGAATCCCCCAAAATGAAAAGGTATCATTTAGCTGTAGGACAACTTCAAGTAGACTACTGTACAGGTAACTGGAGTTCCAAAGTGGGGGTGGAATAGAACAAATACCTAAAGAAATAATTGTTGGGGGAGGAAGAAGATGGTGGCGAAGTAGGTGGAAGCTGAGTCTATTTGTTCATGCACCTAACTGGGACACTTAGCAGATCTTCTGAAAAACAAAGTGAACAGCCAACAGAACCTTAGCTGATTTGAAGTTTGGAAGCCAAAATGTGCAGAGGACACTTCAAAATGGGCAGTAAGGAGGTTGTATAGGCAGATGAGGAAAGGCCAGGGGCCTGGTGCCAGAAACCACAGCTGTGCAGTGAAAACATCAGAGGAGAGCAGGTCAGTGATAGCAGCCTAGTGGCTCCCTCCCCTCCCAGGGCGGGCAAATCACAGACCTGCACCAGGAATGACTTGAACATCTAAAGTCACTGGGTAAAAACAGCACACACACACATAACTGGCGGTGCACTCAAGCTGGGGCATGGGTCTCTGGCCAGGACAGTTACAAGAGTTGGAGAGATCCTGGCAGGACCCGGAGCTGGAAGAAGGAGTGGGCAGGAACTGGCCCTGACTGAGATAGACTCTTGACTTGCCAGAGAGTTGGAGTGTGTGGAAAGCCGAGCAAACTGAGGTATGCTGGGCAGGGACCTTGTGCATGCAGCTGCCCAGCCAACAAGGAGGGAGGGTTGTGGGTACAGTTTGCTCCCACTCAATGCACATTACGGACTGATGAAAGGAGTGCAAAGCAGTGGTTTATCAGTGCCAACTGAGCACAAAGTGGATACTGCATGCTGCACAGTGCTCTGAGGGCAGTGGGCTGGGAACTGGGCACCTGTGATTATTCCAGCTCACACCGAGGCCTCTTCCCTGGAAGAACCAATGCAAAGGGGAAACTGAACCCAATCCCCCATTGCCTGCATGAGCTGGGAACATCTGCAACACCGGGTGGGCAGGCTTAACAACCAACAGGGGGCTCCCCCACCTTTGAACTCCCTACAGGGAGATAAAGTACCTGGGCCCTAGGTCCCTATTTCACCGAGGCCATCGAAACAAGAAGTTAAGGAAGTGTGCAAGGGGGGTTCAGGGCACCACCCAAACTTGCCTAGCAGGTAGAGCTGCAGACTATGCCAAGCAGGAGAAAGCTGAGGCTCTTACACAGATTGTCCTTCCCCACCTCCCCCGTTGAAACAGACAGCTATTTAGGCAGAACCTATACATTGTTGGAAATAAACTGGAACAGATTAACACAAGAGGATAGAAGCAGAGGAATGCACCCACAATTTTCCCAGACTGAACAGTGCCTCCTAGGCGAGACACAGACCTCCCAATTACAACAGAAGCTCCCTCTACAGGCAGAGGACTAAGATACAGGCAATGTTGCCCAAAGTTAAGACAACCCACCCGGGATCTGGAGCTTACAGAAAACCAGAGATGGATCCAGAAAAAAAGACAAAAGACGAACACCAACACCTGAGACAAATTGCACCTTACTCTTCATCAGAACTTGCTTATTTTATTTCTTTCTTTTAGTTTTGTCTTTTTGTTTTCCTTCCTTTCATATTGCATTTTAATTTTTCTTCTTTCACTTCACTCGTATGCCAAATAACACTACTCCTGATCTTTTACTTTTTATTAAGATCACTTTTTTCATATTATTGTTATTCCAAATCCCACACAGCACTCTCCCCTGGTGCACCTGCACCATGTTCCTATCCCTGACTCTCACTATTTCTCTTCCATCTAACCTCCCATAAGTGCTCTTCTTTCTTAAGTCAGTTCATATTCTTTTTCCCCTTTCATGAGAGTCTTAACTCCTTTCCACCTTTTATAAAGTGGCTAGTTTGGTGAAATATTGTGATTATTGCTATACTTCTATGGAAACCCTATTTGTACTTTAAATCCCATGAATACTCTCCCCATCCTACTCCATTTTGCCTTCCACCTGCCCCAATCCATTGAGTGGGGAATTTTATTTCATTTTTCCCCCCTCTCAACCTTGGCTTTATTCCCTACTCTTATTAGTTTGCTTTCCCCATAATAAAAAATCATTTTTATTTACTGTAAACATTTCATATTCACTTTTCACATTTGTACAATATTCCTATACCTATTCCACCTTTATTAAACTTCATTCAACTGTTGTTGCATTTGATCCTGCTGTGATTTTTCTGCAATTTTGCCCCCAATGGTCCAATACCTTTTCAATTTTACTTCAAACCTCATAGTCTTCTCTTCCATTTTCTTACCCCATTGGTCCCATTGCTCTTCCATGTTATATTTATGTTTTAAATTTTGTTTTCTACATTTTTTCACCCTACTCTTCTCAATTTCCCTCCCTCTTCCCACACAATAACATTTTCCCCTTTTAGTCATCCCATATTCCCTTTGTCATATCTTATAATATTTGTAATGTCTCTTCACTTTTATTAATTTTGCTCAATTGCAGTTGAGATTGCTGATGTGGTAGGGGGATCCTTTTTGCTGGCATAGGTTTTGTTGTTTGGTAATCGTGCTTTGTTAACCAACACATGTACAACAGCATACAAGACAAGGTGGAAGCTGTGACTACCAGTAAGCCTACTGGAGGGGAGAACCCAAAAACAAAGAAGCTACCAACAGGTAAAGCCTTAGTACAACAGGAGAGATGACACAAAGAGAAGAAAGAGCAACCCCAGAGCATCCAGACAAGATCAAAAAGGATGTACCACTGAGTCCCATAGAACTCCTACCACAGAAGACCACCCCAGGAAGACAGGCAGGCAAAGCAAAACACCCTGAGAAGCAGAAAAAAAAAACAAAAAGAGTCACCTAAAATGGGGAGACACAGAAAGAACCCCCAAATGAAAGAAAGGAGGAATCCCTGGAAAAAGAGCTAAAGGAAATTGAGGCAAGCAATCTATCAGAACAGAGTTTGATGGTTACAAGGGTGCTCAAGAAACTCGGTCACAACTACAAGGAACTGAGTGGGAAATACAACAGCATGAAAAAGGAAATAGAAACTATAAACAAGAACCAGGAAGAAATGAAGAATACAATATCTAGCCCTGGCTGGCGTAGCTCAGTGGACTGAGCGCGGGCTGGGAATCAAAGTGTCCCAGGTTCGATTCTCAGCCAGGGTACATTCCTGGGTTGCAGGCCATAACCCCCAGCAACCGCACATTGATGTTTCTCTCTCTCTCTCTCTCTCTCTCTCCCTCTCCCTCCCTTCCCTCTCTAAAAAAATGAATAAATAAAATCTTTAAAAAAAAGAAAATTAAAAAATACCTTTAAAAAAAAAGAATACAATATCTGATATAAAAAATACAGTAGAGCCCTGCCTGGTGTGGCTCAGTGGATTGAGCGCCAGCCTACAAACCAAAGGGTTGCAGGTTCAATGCCCAGTTAGGGCACATGCCTGGGTTTTAGGTCAGGTCCCCAGTAGGGGTGCATGAAAGGCAACCACACATCACTGTGTCTCTCCCTCTCTTTTCCCCCCTTTCCCCTCTGTCTATAAATAAATAAAATCTTTCAAAAAATACAGAAGAAATTAAAATTGTGCTTGATGAAACAGAGGACTGAATTAGTGACCTGGAAGACCAGCTAGAAAGAAATAACCAGGTAGAACAAAAAAATGTAAAAAGACTCAAAAAGTATGAGAACAGTTTAAAGGAACTTCAGGACAATATGAAACATAACAACATTCACATCACAGGAATACCAGAAGGAGAAGAAAAGGAACAAGGGATAGAAAAATTGTTTGAAAAAATAATGAGAGAAAACTTCTCTAAGCTGAAGAGGAGAAAAGCCATGCAAGTTCAGGAGGCAGAGAGGGTCCCAATCAAGATGAACACAAAAAGGCCCCCTCTGAGACACATCATAATTAAAATGTCAAATTATAAAGGCGAAGAGAAAACCTTAATAGCAGCAAGGGACAAACAGGAAGTAACATACAAGGAGGCCCTGATAAGGCTAGCAGCTGCCTTCTCAGTGGAAACACAACCAACCAGAAGGAAATGGCAAGAAACATTCCAAGCAATGAAAAGCAAAGTCCTGCAACCCAAAATAGTATACCCAGCAAGACTGTCATTTAAATGGAAGACAAAATAAGGAGTACCCCAGACAAAAAAAAGTTAAAAGAATATACTTCCAGTCAAACCAGCACATCAAGACATGCTAAAGGGATTTTGTTGTGAAGATGAAAAGAGAGAGAGACAGGAACACAGGTACAAAAGTTAAAAATAGCAATGAATTAAGTACATATCAACAGTAACCTTAAATGTAAATGGACTAAATGCTCCAATCAAAAGACACAGAATAGCTGATATAAAAGGATGAGAAAAGGATGAGGAAACACGATCCACACAAGAGAAGGATCTGGCTACAAGAGACCTATTTCAGAACAAAAGACCTACACAGACTGAAAGTGAAAGACTGGAAACAAATATTCCAAGCAAATGGACAGGAAAGAAAAGCTGGATAGTAATACTTATATCAGACAAAATAGATTTCCAAACAAAGGCCATAAAAAAAAGCAAAGAAGGTAATTTCATATTTCAAAAGGGAAGAATCCATCAGGAAGCTATAAGCATTGTAAACATATATGCACCCAACTTAGGATGACCCAAGTATATAAGGAAAATCTTGGAGGACTTCAAGAATGAGACAGAGAGCAACACACTTATAGTAGGGGATTTTAACACCCTACTGTCAGTAACGGATAGATCTTCCAACAAAGAATCAACAAGGACACTGTGGCACTGAGCAACACATTAGATCAAATGGGCTTAACTGATACATACAGAACCTTTCACCCCAAAGAAACACAACACATTCTTTTCAAATGCACATGGAAAATTTTCAAAGATAGACCACATGATAGGACATAAAACAAGCCTCAACAAATTCAAGGAGATTGAAATCGTATCAAGCATTTTCATGGCTCACAATCACTTGAAACTAGAAACCAATCTCAAAGAAAAAACTCAAAAACATTCAAATACACAGAGACTAAATAACATGTTATTGAACAATGAATGGGTAAACAATGAGATCAATGAAGAAACCAAAAAGTTTCTAGAAACAAATGAAAAAGAACACACAACAACAAAGCAAAGGTAGTCTGGAGAGGGAGTTCATTGCCATACAGGCATACCTAAAAAAGACAGAAAAATTTCAGTGGTTTTAATTTGCATCTCTTTGATGGCTAGTGATGCTGAGCATCCTTTCATATGTCTCTGGGCCCTCTGTATGTCCTCACTGTGTGTGAGTTCTTCAAATATGTTGGCGATCAAACCCTTGTCTGAGGTAACATTGGCAAATATATTTTTTGCATATGGTTGGTTACCTTTTCATTTTGTTGATGTTTTCTTTAGCTATGCAGAAGCTTTCTAAAATAACAATGAAATACCACTTCATACCAGTCAGAATGGCCATAATAAAAAAAAATCAAGAAACAAAAAGTGCTGGCAAGGTTATGGAAAAAAGGGAACCTTAGTGCACTGTTCTTGGAACTGCAGACTGGTGCAGTCACTGTGGAAAACAGCATGGAATTGCCTCAAAAAAGTAAAAATGGAACTGTCTTTTGACCCAGCAATTCCATTGCTGGGATTATACTCCAAGAACCATGAAACACCAATTTAAAAGAACCTATGCACCCCAATGTTCATAGCACCAAGATTTAGCATGGCCAAGTGCTGGAAGCAAACTAAGTGCCCCTCAGTAAATGAGTGGATAAAACAAACTATGCTACATTTACACAATGGAATACGATACAGCAGAAAGAAAGAAGGAGCTCCTACCCTTCGTGACAGCATGGATGGAACTGGACATTAGGCTAAGTGAAATAAGCCAGGTGGTGAAAGACAAATACCATATGATCTCACCTATAAGTGGAACCTAATCAGCAAAACAAACAAGCAAGTAAAATATAACCAGAGACATTGAAATAAAGAACAAACTGACAGTAATCAGATGGGAGGAGAGAGGAGGATAATGGGGGAAAGAAGGGAAATGGTCATCAAAAAATATGTATAAAGGACACATGGACAAAACCAAAGGGAGTAGGATTGAAGGTATGAAGTAGGGGTGGAGATAGGTGGGGAAGAGTGGTAGGGGGAAAATGGACACAACTGTACTGGAACAACAATAAAAAAAGAGATAGAATAATTTGAAATAAACAGCCTAACCCTACATCTACAAAACCCAGAGCAACAACAAAAAACAAAGTCCAGAGCAAGTAAAAGGAAGAAAATAATCAAGACCTGAGCAGAATTAAATGACATAAAGGCTAAAAGAACATTCCAAAGGATCTATAAATCCCTGAGCTGGTTCTCTGAAAAGATAAAAAAAATCAACAAGACTTTAACCAAATCCATTCATTAAGAAAAAATGAGAAATGACCGAATAAATAAAATCAGAAATGAAAGAGGAGATATTACAACCGATAGCACAGAAGGATCATAAGAAATTACTATGAACAACTACCTGCCAAGAAATTGGAAAACCTGGGCAAAATGGACAAACTTCTAGAAACATATAATCCTTCAACACTGTGTCAAGAAGTAGAAACCTGCATAGACTGATAACAGCTAGTGCAATTGAAGCAGTAATCAAAAAACTCCCAGCACACAGAAGCCCTTGGCAGAACAGATTCACAGGAGAATTTTACCAAACATGGAGACAAGAGCTACCCCCAATTCTTCTCAAACTATTCCAAAAAATCCAATAGGAGGGAAGACTCCCAAACTCTTTTCATGAAGCCAATACTATGCTAATTCCAAAACCAGATAAAGACACAACAAAGAAAGAAAATTCCAGGTCAGTACTACTGAAGAACATAGATGCTAAAATCCTTAACAAAATATTGGCAAACTGGATCCAGCAATGCATTAAAAAGATCATACATCATGATCAAGTGGGATTTATTCAGGAATGCAAGGATGGTACAATATACGCAAATCAATAAACATAATACACCACATAATATGAAAGACAAAAATCACGTGGTCATCTCAATAGATGCTAAAAGAGCATTTGCTAAGGTACAGCACCCATTTATGATAAAAACACTCAGCAAAGTGGGAGTAGATGGAGCATACCTCAACATAATAAAGGCCATAAATGAGAAACTTACATGCAATATCATACTCAACTGGCAAAAGTTAAACATTTCCCCCTAAGATCAGGCATAAAACAAGGCTGTCCACTTTCACCACTTCTATTCAACATGGTATTGGAAGTTCTACCCACAGCGATCAGACAAGAAAAAGAAATAAAATGCCTCCAGATTGGAAAGGAGGAAGTAAAGCTGTCACTGATTGCAGATGACATGATAGTGTACATAGAAAACCCTAAACTCCATCAAAAAACTACTCAACCTAATAAATGAATATGACCAAATGGCGGGATACAAAGTCAACATTCAGAAATCAAAGGCATTTTTGTACATCAACAATGAAATATAAAAAACAGAAATTAGGGAAAAAATCTCATTTGATATAGCAACACAAAATAATAAAGTATCTAGGGATAAACTAAAACAAGAAGGTAAAAGACTTGTACTCAGAAACCTACAGAACACTGAAGAAAGAAATTAAGGAAGACACAAATGGAAGCATGTACCATGCTCATGGATTGGAAGAAGTAGCATCATCAAAATGTCCATACTACCCAAAGAAATGTATAGATTCAATGCAATCCCTATTAAAATACCAATGGCATATTTCACAGATATAGAACAAACACTTCAAAAATTTATATGGAACCACAAATAACACTGAGTAGCTGCAGCAATCTTGAGAAAGAAGAACAAAGTAGGAGGGATCACAATACCTGATATCAAACTGTATTACAAGGCTACTGTTATCAAAACAGCCTGGTACTGGCATAAGAACAGACACATAGATCAATGGAACACAACAGAGAGCCCAGAAATAAACCCAAGTCTCTATGGTCAATTGATATTCAACAAATGGGGCAGAAGTATAAAATGGAGTAAAAATAGCCTCTTCAACAAATGGTGTTGGCCAAAAACAAAAACAAACTAAGCAAACAACTAGAACAGGAACAGAACCACAGAAATGGAGATCACATGGAGGGTTATCAACAGGGGAGAGGGAGGCGGAGAGAGAAGGAAAATGTACAGAGAATAAGTAGCATAGATGGTAGGTAGAAAATAAACAGGGGGAGGGTAAGAATAATATGGGAAATGTAGAAACTAAACAACTTACAAGTATGACACATGGACATGAACTAAAGTGGGGGAATGGGGTGTGAGGGGATGTGCTGGGTGGAGGACAGTGAAGGGGGAAAATGAGACAACTGTAATAACATAATCAATAAAATATATTTAAAAAAAACAAATGGTGTTGGGAGGTCTGGACTATTACATGCAAAAACATTAAACTCAACCACCATCTTACACCATACACAAAAATAAATTCAAGGTGCATAAAATACTTAAATATAAGTTGTGACCCCATTAAATTCCTAGAGGAGAACACAGGCAGGAAAATCTTAGATATTCCACGCAGCAATAGTTTCGCTGATATGTTCCCTAGAGCAAGGGACATAAAGGAAATAAGCAAATAGGATCTCATCAAAATAAAAAGCTTCCGCACAGCTAAAGAAAACATCAGCAAAATAAAAAGGTAACCAACCATATGGGGAAATATGTTTGCAAATAATATCTCGGAGAAGGGTTTGATCTCCAAAATATATGAAGAACTCACATGACTCCACTCTGGGAAGACAATCCAATTAAAAAATGGGCAAAGGACCTAAACAGACAATTCTCGAAGGAGGACACACAGAGGGCCCAGAGACATATGAAAGCATGCTCAGCATCACTAGCCATCAGAGAGAGGCATATTTAAACCACAATGAGATACCACTTCACACCAGTCAGAATGGCCATCATAAACAAATCAACAAACAACAAGTGTTGGAGAGGTTGTGAAGAAAAGGGAACCCTAGTGCACAGTCGGTGGGAATGCAGACTGGTGCAGTCACTGTAAAATAGTATGGAATTTCCCCAGAAAACTAAAAATAGAACTGCCTTTTGATTTAGCAATTCCATTGCTGGGATTATACCCCAAGAACCATGAAACACCAATTCAAAAGAACCTATGCACCCCAATGTTCATAGAAGCAAAATTTATAATAGCCAAGTGCTTGAAGAAAACTAAGTGCCCATCAGTAAATGAATGGATCAAAAACACATGGTACATTTACAGGACAGAATACTACAAAGCAGAAAGAAAGAATGAGCTCCTAATCTTTGCTACAACATGGATGAACTGGACAGCATTATGCTAGGTGAAATAAGCTGGGCTGTGAAAGACAAATACCATATGATCTCACCTATAAGTGGAGCCTAATCAACAAAACAAACAAGCAAGTAAAATATAAGCAGACACATTGAAATTAAGAACAAACTTTTGAAAAAAAAAAAAGAATAAACTGACAGAAACCAGAGGGAAAGTGGGAGGGGATAATGGGGGTGAAAGGGGAAGGGTTTTCAGGAACAGGTATAAAAGATACATGGACAAGTTCCAGCCAAGATGGAGGTGTAGGTAGAAACCCTTCACTTCCTCACACAACCAAAAGGAGGATAACGACCAATCTAAAATCAATGAACATCCAAAATCGCCAGAAAATCAAACTGCATGGAACTCCAACAGCCAAGGAATTAAAGAAAAAATCAACCAGAATAACCAGACCAGTAAGGCGAACTGTGCTGGCCAACTCAGAAAAACCACAGCGAGGTGGCTGAGGGATGGGGTTGACTGCCAAGCTAAGCAGAGCAGTGTGGGAGGGACTGACTTAAGGGGAAAACTGAGACTTGGGGCTGACTGTGGACTAAGGCTGGGGTTGCCACATTGAGAGATACTTCCAGTCTGACACTCCAGTCTGACACGAGAGTCTGTTGGAAAGTGCGCTAGAGACAAGCAGATGAGCTGCATTGTTCCCTCTGGCCCCTCCCCCACAGGCAGCACCCAGAGCAGCAAAGAGGGTTGCCCTGCCCTAGTGAATACCTAAGACCCCACCCCCTTACAACCTATCAGCTGTGCCAAGACAAAGAAATATAGCCCAAATGAAAGAACACAGCAAAACCTCAGAAAGAGGACTAAGCGATGAGGAGATTGCCAACCTATCTGATGGAGAATTTAAAGCCCTGGTACTCAAAATGCTCACAGAACTGATTGAGCTTGGTCGAAAAATGAAAGAACAAAGGAAAGATATCCGAAATGAAATAAAGCAAAATATTCAGGGAACCAACAGTGACAAGAAGGAAACCAGGATTCAAAGCAATGATTTGGAACAAAAGGAAGAAATAAACACCCAACTGGATCAGAATAAAGAAACAAGAACCCCCCAAAATAAAGAGAGGCTGAGGATTCTCTGGGACAACCTGAAATGTTCCAATATACGAATTATAGGGGTGCCAGAAGGAGAGCAGCAGGAAGAAATTGAAAACTTATTTCAACAAATAATGAAGGAAAACTTCCCCAATCTGGCGAAGGAAATAGACTTCCAGGAAGTCCAGGAAGCCCAGAGAATCCCAAAGAGGAACACACAAAGGCACATCATCATTAAATTATCCAAGATGAAAGACAAAGAGAAAATCCTAAAAGCAGCAAAAGATAAGGAGACAGTTACCTACAAAGGAGTTCCCATAAGACTAGCAGCGGATTTCTCAAAAGAAACCTTACAGGCAACAAGGGGCTGGAAAGAAGTATTTGAAGTCATGAAAGGCAAATAACTACATCCAAGATTACTCTACCTGGCAAAACTTTCATTTAGAATGGAAGGGCAGATAAAATGTTTCCCAGATAAGGTCAAGGTTAAGGAGTTCATCATCACCAAGCCCTTATTATATGAAACATTAAATGGACTTATCTAAGAAAAAGAAGATAAAAAATATGAACAGTAAAATGGCAACAAAGTCACAACTATCAACAAATGAACCTAAAAGAAAATAAAAACAATGAAAATAAAAACTAAGCAAACAACCAGAACAGGAGAGAATCAGAGAAATGGACATCACAGAGAGGAAGTTCAGTGGGGAGGGGGAAAGGAGGAATGGGGGGGAAAGGTATAGGGAATAAAAAGCATAATTAGTAGGCATAAAATAGATGGGGGGAGATAAAAAATGGTATAGGAAACAGAGGACTCAAACAACTTAAACGTACAACCCGTGGACAAGAACTAAGGGGGCAGGAATGCTGGAGGATTGGGGGGGCAGGGTGGAAGGAGGATAAAGGGAGAAAAATTGGGAAAACTGTAAAAGCATAATCAATAAAAAATGCTTAAAAAAAGGACACATGGACAAAACCAAAGAGGGTAGGATCAAAGGTGGGAAGTGGGGATGGCTGTGGTGGGGTGGAGTGGTGTGGGTAAAAAGGAGACAAGTGTATTTGAACAAAAATTTTAAAAATGTGAAAAATAAATAAAATTTAAAAAATGGGCAAAGGACCTGAACAGACACTTTTCCAAGGAGGTCACACAGAGGGCCCAGAGACACATGAAAAAAGGCTCAACATCATCAGCCAACAGAGAGATGCAAATTAAAACCACAATGAGATTTCAAACTCGTCAGAGTGGCCATAATTAAGAAATCAACAAGCAACAAGTGCTGGTGAGGTTGTAGAAAAAGGAACCCTAGGTCACTGTGGGCAGGAATACAGACTGGTGCAGCCACTGTGGAAAACAGTATGGAATTTCCTCAAAAAACTAAAAATGGAACTGCTTTTTGATCCAGCAATCTCAAAACTGCAATTATACCCTATGGATCCTGAATCACCCACCAAATGAAAAGGACCTAGGCACCCCAATGTTCACAGCAGTGTTATTTACAACAGCCTAAGGCTGGAAAGAGCGAAAGTGCCCATCAATAAATGAATGGATAAAAAAAACTGGTACATTTACACAATACTACGCAGCAGAAAGAAAGACCTCCTACCTTTTGTGACAGCGAGGGTGGAACTGGAGAGCATTATGCTAAGTGAAATAAGCCAGGTGGTGAGAGACAAATACAATATAATCTCACTTAGAATGGAACCTAATCAACAAAACAAACAAATGAGCAAAATGGAACCAAAGACTTGGAAACAAAGAACAAACTGACAGCAACCAGAGGGGAGGCAGAAGGGGTATAATGGGGAAAAGAAGGGGAAAGGGCAAACAAAGGAACACAAATAGAGGACTCATAGGCATGGACAATGGGGGGTTGACTGTGGGAGTGGGGGCGATTGGGTAGGGGAGAGCAAGGGTGAAAAAGGTGGGACAACTATAGCTGAACAACAATTAAAAAATAAAATTCAATTTTTAAAAAGAAATAATTGCTGGAGTTTTTTTCAAATTTGATGAAAAACTGTAAGCCCACAGATCCAAGAATCTCAACAAACCCTAAGAACAAGAACATAAAGAAAACTACAGCAAAGCAAATCATAATCAAATTGCTTAAAACTAATAATAAAAAGAAAATCTTAAAAGCAACCAAAGACATTATATGTTCAAACAAAGATAAGAATGACAGTTGACTTCTCACGAGAAACAATGCAAAGTACAGGACAGTGAATGCACACCTTGAAAGCACTGAAAGAGCACTGGTTGATATGGCTCAATGGATTGAGTACTGGCCTGAGAACCAAAGGGTTGCAAGTTTGATTCCCAGTCTAGGGCACATGCCTGGGTTGTGGGCCAGGTCCCTAGGAGGGGGCGAGTGAGAGGCAACCATGCATTGATGTTTCTCTCCCTTTCTTTCTCCCTCCTTTCCCCTCTCTAAAAAAAATAATTAAATGTTTAAAATTTTTTTACAAAATAAAGTCCTTAAAAAAAAAAACTATCAACCAAACTTTTATAGATAGCAAAAAAATAAATAAAAGCCTTAAAAAGCAAAGAAAAACCTAGGTGTACACCAAAAAAAAATGAAAACATACATCCACACAAAAATGTGTATATAAATGTTCATAGCAATATTATTCGTAACAGCCAAAAGTGAAAATAGTTCAAACACCCATTAACTGAGGAATGGATACATAAAATGTGGTATATCCATACAATGAAATACTAATCAACAATAAATGAAGTACTGATATATGCCATGACACAAGTAACCCTTAAAAACATATTAAGGGATGAAATCCAGACACAAAATATCACAAAACACTCTAGGAGTATATTTACAAATGTCCAGACTTAAAATATGCATGAAGACAGAGAGATTTGTGCTTGCCAAGTGCTTGAGAAGGGGTAAGGAATGATTATTGACTGCTGTGCTGTAAAGTCTAAAATTAAGATTCAATATTAAGTGCTGACTTGACATCTTTCAGCCTCATGGGGTCCCCCAAAGGCCTAACCATGAGTTTTCCTGCTCTTACCAGGTATATCCCCTCAATCCAGTGGAAAAGTTTCCCTGTCCAATTAGTTGTGCTCTCAACTGTGTTAGTTGCATTCTACCAGCTTCTTAACCTAGCAAACTTCACTCCCCTGTCATCCCATAAAATTATTCAAACAGGGTAATCACATCCTCTGGTGGAAACTAGGGATCACCTCCTTCTCATGTTATTATAAAGCTTGATTCCTTCAGCCCATGTTTGTCCACCTTGCTCCCAAGAGCAACACTCATGTGGCCCTATATATTAGGAGGTTTCCTCCTACTTTGAGCTATGAGTGTATGTGACCAATAAATTGCTGTCTATCTCACCTGTCCAGTGTTGGGTGCCAATACCTTGCAGTATTTAGGGTGGGTGGTCACTCCCTCACCAAAAGGGTAAATAGTGGGTATTTGATGAGAACAAATGCTAATGAGTATGGATTTCCTTTAGGGGGGGACAAAAATGTTGTAAAATAAAATTGATAAAGGTTACATAATCCTATGAAGGTACCAAAAGCATTGACTTGTCCATTTTAAATAGGTGAATGATATGGTATATAAATTATATCTTAAATCAGAAAAAAAAAGCTAAAGCTGAAATAAACACATTGTCATTCATACAAAATAATTTATAACTGAAAGACCTGCATTAAAAAATGTTAAAGAAGGCCCTGGCTGGTGTAACTCAGTGGATTGAGCGCGGGCTGCGAACCAAAGTGTCGCAGGTTCAATTCCCAGACAGGGTACATGCCTGGGTTGTAGGCCATGACCCCCAGCAACCACACATTGATGTTTCTCTCTCTCGCTCTCTTTCTCCCTCCCTTCCCTTTCTGAGAATGAATAAATAAAATCTTCAAAAAAATGTTGAAGAAACTGACTAGCAGAAGTAAAATCAGCAATATATTATGAGGTTTAAAACATATAAAAAAGCAAAATGCTTGACAAATGGTAGTAAAGAGGCTGGGTGAGGACAAATAAAAGTACACTACTATAAGGTTCTTACACTCGTGTACATGAAGTAGTATAGTATCTCCTGAACATAGACATTGATAAGTTAAAGTTGTACATGCTAAAGCAAACATTAAACTAAAATAAACAGAGTCATAGCTAAGAAGTGAAGAAAGGACATATACAGAATATTTAAAAACACTTGATTAATGAAGAAGACAGAAAGAGAGCAAGACAGGAACAAGAAACATTTGGGTCTAATAGAAAACAAATATCAAAAGACAGACTCAAACTTAGTCATATCAATAATCCCATTAAATGGAAATGGTCTAAACACACCAATTTTTAAATAGCAAGATTGTCAGTTAAAACTATAAAAGAAAAACCCCATTATATATGGCCTATATAAAACATAATTTAAATATGAAGAAACAGATTAAAAATAAAGGATAGAACACTAACACTAGCCAAAAAAAGCTACTCAATATATTGATATCAAAGCAGAGTTTAGAAACAAAGAACAATAATTAAAATAAAAATGATAATTGGGCAAGAATAAAGGGGTCACTTAAGAACACAACAATCTAGAGACTTCCAACCAAGATGGAGGCATAGGTAGACACACTTTGCCTCCTGGCACAACCAAAAGAAGGACAACAAATTTAAAAACAAAAAATAACCAGACTGCCAGAAAATCGAACTGAGTAAAAGTCTGACAACCAAGGAATTAAAGAAGAAACATTCCTCCATACTGGTAGAAGGGGTGGAGAAGGGCAGCCAGGGTGGAGAGGATTTGTGGCAAGGCAGCAGCTGGAGGATCAGGGCAGGCAAGGAGGAGGCTGGCAAAGCAGGTGGTCTCACTTTTGCATGCAGACAAACTGAGGGGAACAACTGTGGAGGGGGACAGACCAGGCAACCCAGGGTTTCAGTGCCAGGAAATAAAGCCTCAAAACCTCTAACTGCAAAAACCTGTGTGGGCTGCAGAAGTGGGAGAAACTCCCAGCCTCACAGGAGAGTTCATTGGAAAGACCCACAGAGTTCTAAAATGTACACAAAGCCACCCACCTAGGAATCAGCACCAGAGGGGCCCAATTTGATTGTGGGTAGTGGGGGAAGTGTCTGAAAACCAGCAGAGAGCAGAGCAAGCGGCATTATTCCCTCTCAGACCCCTCCCCCACAAACAGTACCACAACAGAGCAATGGGGGGTTGCACCACCTTGGTCAATACCTGAGGCTCCGCCTCCCCTTACTATCGAACGGGTGTTCCTAGACAAAGAAATATGGCCCAAATGAAAGAACAGATCAAAGCTCCAAAAACATAACTAAGTGATGAAGAGACAGCCAACCTATCAGATGCAGAGTTCAAAACACTGGTAATCAGGATGCTCACAGAAATGGTTGAGTACAGTCACAAAATAGAGGAAAAAATAAGGCTATGAAAAGTGGAATAAAGGAAATGTACAGGGAACCAACAGTGACAGGAAGGAAACTGGGTCTCAAATCAACAATTTGGACCAGAAGGAAGAAATAAACATTCAATCAAAAAAGAATGAAGAGCCCTGGCTGGCGTAGCTCAGTGGATTGAGCGCGGGCTGTGAACCAAAGTGTCACAGGTTCAATTCCCAGTCAGGGCACATGCCTGGGTTGCAGGCCACAGCCCCCAGCAACCACACATTGATGTTTCTCTCTTTCTCTTTCTCTTTCTCTTTCTCTCTCTCTCTCTCTCTCTCTCTCCCTCCCTCTGTCCCTCCCTTCCCTAAAAATAAATAAATAAAAATAAAGAATGAAGAAACAAAAATTCAAAAAAATGAAGAGAGGCTTAGGATCACCTGGGACAACTTTAAACGTCCCAACATACAAACAATAGGGGTGCCAGAAGGAGAAGAGGAAGAACAAGACATTGAAAACTAATTTGAAAACATACTGAAGGAGAACTTCCTTAATCTGGCAAAGGAAATTTCCTTTCCAGAACTCCTTATAAGGAGTTATTTCCTGACTTCCAGAAAGTTCAGGAAGCTCAGAGTCCCCAAAAATTTGGATCCAAGGAAGCACACACCAAGGCACATCATAATTACATTACCTAAGATTAAAGATGAGAGAATCTTAAAAGCAGCAAGAAAAAAGGAGACAGTTACCTACAAAGGAGTTCCCCTAAGACTATCATCAGCCGATTTCTCAAAAGAAACCTTGCAGGCAAGAAGGGGCTGGAAAGAAGTATTCCAAGTCATGAAAGGCAAGGACCTACATCCAAGATTACTCTATCCAGCAAAGCTATCATTTAGAATGGAAGGGCAGATAAAATGCTTCCCAAATAAGGTCAAGTTAAAGAAGTTCATCATCACTAAGCCCTTAGTATATGAAATGTTAAAGGAACTGATCTAAAAAGAAGAGGAAAATAAAAAATATGAACAGTAAAAGGAAAACAAACAACTATCAACAACTAACCTAAAAAGATACAAAAAGGAAAATGAACTAAGCAAACAACCAGAACAAGAACAGAATCACAGAAATAGAGATCATGTGGAGGATTACCAGTGAAGAGTGGGAGGGAGGAGAATGGGGGCAAAGGTACAGGGAATAAGAAACATAAATGATAGGTAGAAAATAGACAGGGGAGGTTAAGAATAGTATGGGAAATGGAGAAGCCAAAGGACTTATATGCATGACCCATGGACATGAACTAAGGTGGGGGAATGATGGTGGGAGGGGGAACAGGGCAGAGAGGAATAAAGGAGAAAAAAATGGGACAATTGTTAATACCATAATCAATAAAATATATTAAAAAAACAATCCTAAATATATATAAAGTTAATGACAGAGCTTCAAAATACATTAAGCCAAAACCAAAAATAACTGCAGAGTTAACAAATACATACTTATGAAGATTTCAATATTCCTTTCACAATAATTGATAGAACAAGGTGGCAGAAAATCACCAATGACATATTAGACTTGAACAACACTAACCGTAACCTTTAATTAACAGTTATAGAACATTACACCAAAAAGAGCAAAATACACTTTCTTCTCAAGTTGACTCAGAAAAATCACTAACACAGACAATGTTCTGGGCCATAAAACAAGAGTTAATAAATTCAAAAGCACTCAAGTCATACAAAGTATGTGCATTCTTTGACCAGAACATAATTAAATTGGAAATCCAAAATAGAAAGAGCCTTGGAAAAATCCCCAAATATCTGGAAACTATGTAAGGCACTTCTAAATGGCCTCTGGATTAAAAAATATATTGAAAGAAAATTAGAAAATTATTTTGAAGTAAATGAAAATGAAAGCACAACATATCAAAATTTGTAAAAAGCCACTATAGTAATATTTAAAGAAATATTTATAGCACTAAACATCAATATTAGAAAAGAAGTTTTCAAATCAATGACTTAAGCTTATACCTTGATAAAGTAGAAAAAGCAGAGCAAATTAAATGCAAAGAGAAAGGAAGGTAAGAAATAAACATCAAAGGGAAAAAACAATAAAGTAAAAGAAAATGAATTAAACCTAGAGCCACTTCTTTGAGAAGCTCAATCTAATTAACAACTCTTATTAGACTGATAAAGAAAAAAAGAGAGAATACATATTTACCAATAACAGGGATGATATCCTAAAGATATGATAATCGTATAAGGAAATATGAACTTTATGCCAACAAATTCAACAATTTAGATGATACAGAGAAATTCCTTTGATGACAAGATACAAAAGATCACTCCAGAGTAAATACAAAATCTGAATGGATCCAGAGTAAATAAATTGAGTTAGAAATTAATAATCTCTTCACAAACAAAAGCTTTGGCACAGATGACTACCCTGATTAATTCTATTGAATTTAAAAGAAATAATGCCAATCTTCAAAAAATTAATTCAGAAGTAGATGAGGTGGCAACACTCCCCAAATCATTCTATGAGGCCATATTCTCCTGATACTGGAGAGGTACCAAAGACATAGCAAAAAATCAACCAAGAATAAAAGGATTGCCCACCATGAACAAGTGGGATTTATCCTGGAATGCAAAGTTGGTTTAACATTCCAAAATCAATTAATGTAATATGCCATATTAAAAGAAGAAAACCATATGATCATCTCAATAGATGCAGAAGAAGCATTTGAAAAACTGAACACCATTCATTGTAAAAACTCTCAAAAAACTAGGAATAGACAGGAACATCCTTAATCTGATAAAAGGCATCTATAAGAAACCAACAGCTAACATCACATTTAATGATAAATAGCTGAATGCTTTCTCAAGTCAGAAACAAGACAAGGATGTCTGTCTACTCTTCCCATTTCTACTCGTTTTACTGGAGGTTCTAGCTATTGCAAGAAGATAAAAAGGAAATGAATAGAAAAGAAAATCAAAGCTCCCCATCAAGAAAGGAAAAGGTAAAAAGAGTTTTTATGTGCAGATGATGTAATCCTGTATGTAGAAAATGCAGTGGAATCCACCAAATGTTACTTGAGAGTAATAACTGAGTTCAGCCAGGCTCACCAGCTAGTACACAAGATCAAGATGCAAAAACCAGTTATATCTATACACTAGCAATTAACAATGGGGAATTGAAATTAAAACTATTTCATTCACAATAGCATCAAAAAGAAAACTTGGAATTAATTTAATAAAGGACATGCAAGACTTGTACACTTAAAACAATAACAAAATTAAGATCTAAATACTTGGAAATATACTTAATGTTCATTGACTGGAATACTTAGTACTTGCAAGAGGACAATTTTCCTGTAACTGATCTATAAATACAATGCAGTGACTATCAAATTCCTAGCAGGCTTTTTTTCCGAAATTGACAAGCCGACCCTGAAATTTATATGGAAATCTGAAGGAGCTAGAATAGCCAAAACCAGTTTTAAAAACAAGAACAAGTCAGAGAATGTACACTACTCTACAGTAGTGTACTACTTTACATTAAATAATTTCAAAAATTACTGTAAAGCCACAGTAACCAAGACAGTGTGGTACTGGCATAAAAATGCATAAAAGCATATAAATCAACAGAATAGAATTAAGAGTTCAGAATTCCTTACATTTATAGTTGAATTTGCCAACATAAATGGGGGAAACAGTCTTTTCAAGAAATGGTGCTAAGACAAATGGATATACATGGAAAAATATTATTGTATATCCTACCTCATACCACACATAAAAATTAAATCAAAATGGGTAATAGATGTAAGCATTAAGAGCTAAACCCATAAATATTTGAAGAATACATAAGAACGAAAACCTCTGTGACTTTGGGTTAGCAAAATTTTCTTAAATATAACATCAATGGTACCATCTATAAAATAAAAACTTGATAAACTGGACTTCACTGTAATGAAATATTTGTGCCTCAAAAGACACTATTATGAAAATGAAAAGATAAGTCACAGAAGACAATTTTTGCAAATCATATATCTAATAAGAGACTAGTATTTAAAGTATATAAACTACTTTTAAAACAATAATAAAAAGAACATATAAAAATGGACAAAATGGGTGAATAGACATTTCAGAGACAATATACAAATAGCTGATAAGCACATGAAAAGATGCTCACTAGCCCTCAGGAAAATGTAAATTAAAAATAAAACCACAGAGAATATCACTATTCACACACTACAATGGCTATAATAAAAAAGGCAGAAAATAACAGGTGTTGAAGAGGATGTGGAGATACTGGAATCCTCATGCATTTCCTCTCTTGAAAATAGTCAATGACTTGAAAGTCAAAATACAAATTTACCATACAACTCAGCAATTCTCCTCCTAGGAATCTATCCAAAATAAATGATATCTATGTCCAATAGACACATACAGTAACGTTCATAACATTATTAATAGTAACCAAAACATAGAAACAATCCAAATTTTCACCAACTGGTGAATGGATAAACAAAATGTAATATATCCACCCATGGGACTATTACTAGGTAATTAACATAAATAAACTAGTATACATAGATGAACATCAAAACATTTTGCTAGGTGAAGCCAGATTAAAATTCTGTATTTTGTATGAGTCCATTAGTATGAAATGATTAGAAAAGGGAAATTTATAGAAACTGAAAGCAGATCAGTGCTTGCAGAGGGGATGGGAGGGTAGGAGCATGACTTAACTATAGTCCAGCATGAGGAATCTTCTTAGGATGATAAAAATGTTCTAAAACTAAACTGTGGTGATGACTGTACAATTCTATACATTTCTAAAAATCATGGACTTCTATACTAACAATAAATACATTTTATAATATGTAAAAAATCTTAATAAAGTTGTTTAAAGAAAAATCTTAGAGAGTGGTATTAGCACTGCAGCATGAGTGGACCACCCCCCCCCCGTTTCTCCCCTTGAAGTTACAAGTTAGCTACAATTCAACAAAGGATTCCATTTTAAACATAAAAACACATCCGAGTCATCCCACAGAGGGATATGTAGGTGGGTGTGTCTGGGCTGGATGGGACATGGAGGGAGAAGATGTACAGAGACAGGAACCATGGAGCCCTGCATATGCTGCAGACCCAGTGGACACAAGAGTAGTTAAGGGCTGGGCTGCTGCCCTCACTCAGCAGACCAGACCAAAGGGGCAAGACACAGCAACCCAGGCTAGATGGCTGGCAAACACTGAGGTTGGGCAGAGTCAGGGGCAGAGAAACATGCAAAAAATATTGTGGCACTCCAAAGCCCACCAGAATCAAATAAAGATTCCACAGCTGGGGAATTTGCCCACACCATGTCCTTGTGGCACTCCAGGAAGCAAAATCTTTTCTTGGCAGGTTGTGAAAGGACTGAAAAATAACTTTCAAGCCTAACTGATTGGTAGTCATTGCAACTAAACCCATGAGGAACAGCAGAACCAAGGACACCTGAACCCATTTCTCCCCACCTCTGTACATTGTTGCACATCCTAGTAGTAGCAAGTGGGTCCACTCAGAACAATCTGCTGTGGCTTCTGGTTACAGGAAGGTGGTACCAGGAAAACTCAGGAAACACATAGCCTGCCCCTCCCAACCCATGGGAGGTGGTATTCTGAGACAGAAGTGACCAGGCCTGAAAGGGGACCCCCACCTCTGGGGAACACCAAGTGTTTTCCACAGCTGAGGTGACAGATCTTTTTGGAAAACACAGTTAAGACCTCTAGTTAGCAACAAAAATTCTTTTTAAAAAGCAGCTTTCTTTTACACAAATGCCAAGCAGAGAAAAAAAAAATCCATCAAACACAATGAATAACCAAGATAATAAGGGAATTCTGAATGAAAATTAAAAATTTCCAGAAAGTTCAATAAAAATGTGATTTAGATGACAGAAAAATCAAGATTAAAGTTTTTTTTTTGAAAAAGCTCAATGAGGTACAAGAAAACTCAAAAAGACAATTCAATAAACTCAGAAATAAAATCAATGAGTACTTCATCAAAGAGAGTGAAACTAGAAGGAAGAACCAAACAGAAATTCTGGAGCTGAAAAAATCAATAAAAGAAATGAATAAATTAGAGGGCTTAGGAAAGAGAGCAGACCAGATGAAGGAAAGAGTTAGTGATATAAAAGACAGAAATCTAGAAATGACTCAAGTCAAAGAAGAGAATCAACATAAAAGAAAGAAAAAGAAACAAAGGAAGGAAGGACTCTAAAGAATTATATGACTTTGTTAGATAAAGCAATATAAGAATAGTGGATATACCAGAAGGTGAAGAGCAAGAGAAGGGAACAGAGAGCCTATTTAAACAAATAATTGATGAAACCTTTATAAAACTTGGATCCTCAGATACAATAAACTAATAGAACAACTAATTGTCTCAACCCAAAGAGGCCTTCTCCAAGGCACATAATATTAAAACTGTCAAAAGTTACCAATGGCAATAGGTAAACATGGCTCACCTCCTCACACAACTACATCAAAATTACAACTAAACTGTAGAGCAACCATTACTCATAACCAACAGAAATTTAGTTAATGGAACTCCTACAACTACAGAATTAAAGAAGAAACCAAATCAAAACTGGTGATGTGGGGGCACAGTGCAGAAAAGACTGATTGCATACCTATGTGTGGAAGATAAAAAATCAGCAAGGGGTCAGACCCACACTAGGCTCCTCAGCACAGGGTCCCTGTGGCAAGATGATAATTCTTCAAAACCTTGGGCTGTAAAAACCAATGGGGATTGAGGCTGTGGAAGACAGAAACTGAAGTCTCAGATAGTTCCTTTTAAAGGGCCCATGCACAGATTTACTTGGACTCATTTCCTCAGAGCTCCAGCGTGGGGTTAGCAGATTCAAAGGCATCAGAGACATACAAAGAATTGAATTGTCCAGCATCAGGGTGAAAGCTGTGGGGGTAGCTTTCTCCCAGGAAGAAATCCTCACAGAGGCCATTGTTTCTTTTCAGAACCCTTCCCTTATAGAGCCACAGAGTCAGCACACAGATGCCACCCCTGAGATTCTATCAACCTGGCTCACTCTGTTTGCCCTACCCAGGTGATTCCCTGGCCCACCCAACTTTCTGGGACCACCCAAGCTGTTTCCAACAGGTTTTCCATACAAATGGCATGTATTGGCTCATGCTTCAGATATTCCTAAATTCTCTCAAATAGGCATTGTTTGGCTTCAATAAGCCCTGTACCTCTTGCTAAGTGGCCCCAGACCCAGCACTAGCAGAAGCCAGCACTGGTTTACAGCTTGGCCTTGCCTGGGCACCTCCAAGCCTAGCACAAATAGAAGACATCTGCAGATCACTTTGTAGCTCGTGTTATGTGATCCTGGATAGAACACAGTCAGTGGCTGATCTTGGATATGCCCAAAACAATCAAGGCTCAGTTACAAGAGGAGGGTGTACAGAGCCCACAGAGTGGGTGCATCTTGAGTACCCAGCTTGGGTAACAGGAGAGGATGTGCTACTGGACTCTACAGGACACTTCCTACATTAGGCCACTCTGTCACGCCTGGGAGATGTGGTAGCTCTATCTAACACATAAAAACAAACACAGGGAGACTGCCAAAATGTGACAAAGAAACACAGCCCAAAAGAAAGAACAAAATTCCAGATAAAGAACTGAGCAAAATGGAGATAATCAATCTCCTAGATGCTGAGTTCAAAACTTAGTGAGGACCTCAACAGCATAAAAAAAAAATCAGGTCAGAAACAAAGAACACACTAATTGAAATAAATAACAATTTACAGGGAATCAACAGTAGAGTGAATGAAGCCAAGAATCAAATCAGCAGTTTGGAATATAAGGAAGCAAAAAATCAATCTGAACAGCAAGAAGAAAAAGAATTTAAAAAGGGAGGATAGTCTATGGAACCTCTGGGACAACTTCACATCATAGGGGTGTCAGAAAGAGAAGAAAAAGAGCAAAAAATTATAAACCTACTTTGAAAAAATGACATAAATCTTCCCTAACTTGGTGAAGAAATTAGACATATAAGTTCAGGAAGTACAGAGAGTCCCAAACAAGAACCCAAAAAGGTCCACACCAAAAGACATCATAATTAAAATGCCAAAGGTTAAAGAAAAAGAGAGCATCTTAAAAGCAGAAAAATAGGAGCTAGTTATGTACAAGGGAGCCTCCATAAGGCTGTCAGCTGATTTCTCACACACAAAAAATCAACTTTGCAGACTTGAAGAGACTAGCAAGAAATATTCAATGTGATGAAAAGCAAGGACCTACAACAAAGATTACTCTACCCATCAAAGCTATCATTTAGAATCTAGGGACAGATAAAGTCCCCCCCCCCCGCCCACAGAGGAAAAAGCTAAAGGAGCTCATCACCACTAAATCAGTATTACATGAAATGTTAAAGGGTCTTCTGTAAGAGGAAGATAAAGAAGCTCAAAACTATGAACAATAAAATAGCAATAAATACACATCTATCAACAATTGATTTAAAAAAACAGAATGGAGAGAGAAGATGATGGCAAGGTAGGTACGAGCAGAGCCCAGTTCTCCCTGTGCTCAGCTGGAACCCCTAGCTGATCTTCTGAGGAACAGAATGAACAGCCAACAGAATCCCAGCTTATATGAAGTTTGGAGGCAAAAAACTGCAGAGGATATTGAAAAACTGCATTCCAGGAGATTGCACTGGAATGGTAAGGTCCCTGGGATCTGCATGGGGACCAAAGCTGCTGTGGCCCCCAGCTGGGCACCTTCCTAAGGATATGGGAGGAGAGTTAGATTACCAGCTCCCTCCCCTATCAGAGGGAGGGCAGCCCAGCACCAGGAGGGACCTGGATGCTGTAGGTCTCCGGGGGCTGGGGGGTGGGGGGAAGAATAGAGACGAAGTGGGAGACACAGAGGCCGTACACATCCACTGGGGCTGTGGACACAGGACCCAGAGAAATTGAGGTGCCAGGTGACACCTGGAGAAGGGAGGAGTTGGGCCATGTTACACTCTGACTTGGATAGACTCTGGACTGGCTGGAAAGTTGAGCTGTGTGAGCTTTTAAGGCACTTGTTAAGAACAGTGGGCAGCTGCTTTGTAAGGAACTATCAGCAGCAGCTGGTGCTCCCTGAGGGAGATTTCAGCTGCACGTGCCCAGAGACTGAATAGCTGAGCAGAACCACATGCATCTGAGATTGACTCACACCAAGCACCCAGAGACTGAATAGCTGAGCCACCACACACACCTGGCTTGCCTCCGGCTTCATGCCCAAGATTGACTCAAGCTATGCGCCCAGAGACTGAGTGGCTGATTTGAGCCTGGCAGCTCAGAGGACCAGGGCCGCCCCACCCTCTCAAAGCCATACAAAGGGAGAAAAGCAAAGTCCAGCCTCCCTCTTCCTGTGGCATCTAGGAAGACCAGCAGAACTTGATGAACAAGTTTAAAGTCAGCAGAAGGCTTATTATTATTTTTTTCTTTTTGGATCCTCTCTCTTTTTCTTTTCCTTTTTTTTTCTTCCCCCAAGTGAGACAGTAAGATGTGGAGTTACAAAGGGTCCAGAGACAAACTGAAAGGGGGAACACAAGGCTCACCCTGCAAAACTGAGAAACTGAGACAAATGTCACTTTGCGATCCCATATGGCTGGCATTTTATTATGTATATTATTATCATTTCATTATTTTTACCACTTTTATTTTATTGGTATTTTTTAAATTTTCTTCCTTATGTTTAGTTGTTTTATTTCTCTTTAATTGCATTATTTGACTAGTTTTCCTTATTCTCACTTTATTGTATTTTAATTTTCCTTCTTCACTTCACCCATGTTCCAATAACATACAACTCTTGATGAGGTACTTTCTATTCTGGTTATCCAAATCATATATTTCTTGTCATATTATTGTTTTTCCAGTACTATCATAAATAATTGTTGTTACATACAATTGTACACACTATACAAGAACCCTTCATCTTAGCCCACTTCATTTCAATCCTGAGCATTATTATTGTTGTGGTTAACTCTATTCTCTCTCACACTATGCCTACTTTCTATCCTTTAATCTTACTATATACCTCATCATCTAACCTGCACGAGCACTCTGTTTTCTGGATTCAGCTCACAATCAACCTCCCCTCTAACATTAGTCTTATTTCCCTTTCACCTTTTATAAAAAGTGGCTAGTTGGGTGAAATATTACAGTTAATGCTATACTTATCCAAAGAATCTCCTATCTCTTCTCTACTTGCTGATACTTTAAATCCCATAAAACACTTTCCTGCTGTGTTAATCCATTTTTCCTACCTCCTGCCACTGATCACATACAAAATAGGTGGGAGCTGTGAATATCAGTATACCTGCTGGAGGAGAAAAACTACCAACAAAGGAACCATGAAAAAGGTAAAAACCCAAATACAAGAGCCCACACAAACAGAAGAAAGGACAAACCTAGAGCATCCAGACAAAGAGATCAAAGAGACCACACCACTGAACTTCACCGAATTCCTAACATAGAAGTTCATTCTACAAAGACAGCTAGCAAAGTGAAACACCAGGAAGTGCAGAAACAAACAAAAAGAGTCATCTAAAACAGTGAGACAAAAAAAGAACATGCAGTCAAAAGGAATGGGAGACTCCCCACTAAAGGAGCTAAATGAAATAGAGGTAACCAAACTATCAGATATAGAATTCAAAATAATGGTTATGAAGATGCTCAAGGACAAATACAAGGAACTGAGTGAGAACTACATCAGCATGAAAAAGGAAATAGAAACTACAAACAAAAAAAACCAGGAAGAAATGAACAATAATATCTCAGAAATAAAAAACACAATGGAAGGAATTACAAGCAGGCTGGATGAAACAGAGGATCCAATCAGCAAGCTGGAGGGCAAGGTAGAAAAAAACGCTCAGAAGGAGCAAGAAAAGGAAAAGAGACTCAGAAAGAACAAACAGGTGGTAGGGAGCTGCAAGACATCATGAAATGTAATAATATCTGTATGATAGGGATACCAGAAGGAGAAGAAGAAGAACAAGGGATAGAAAACCTGGTTGAAAAAGTAATGATGAAAAACTTCCCTAATTTGATGAAAGAAAAAGCCACACAAGTCCAGGAAACACAGAGTTCCAATCAAGAGGAACCCAAAGAGGTTCATGTCAAGACACATCATAATTAAAACCACAAAATTCCCAGACAGAGAGAATTGTAGAGGCAGCAAGGAAGAAACACAAAGTAACATACAAGGGAGCCCTGATAAGGTTAGCAGCAGATTTCTCAATGGAAACACATCAAGCCAGGAGAGAATGGTAAGAAATATTCCAAGTAATGAGAACCAGAAGCCTTCAACCAAAGCTACTTTGCCCAGCAAGGCTCACAATTAAGATGGAAGGCCAAATAAGGAGCTTCCCAGACAAAAGAACCCTCAAAGAATACACCTGCACGAAACCAGCTCTGCAAGAGACACTAAAGGGACTGCTCAAGAAAAGGAAAAGAGTGAAAGAGAAACACAGGTAGGAAAAAATGGCAATGAGTAAGTATTTTTCAATAGTAACCTTAAACATAAATGGATTAAATGCTCCAATCAAAAGACAGAGAATAGTTGAATGGATAAGAAACCATGACCCACATATGCTGCCTACAAGTGGCCCACCTCAGAAAAAAAGACCTACACAGACTGAAAGTGAAGGGCCAGAAACAAATCTTCCAAGCAAATGGACAGGAAAAAAGAGCTGGGATAGCAATACTCATATCAGACAAGACAGACTTCAAAAAAAAGGGCCATAAAAAGAGACGCAGAAGATCACTTCATAATACTCAAGGGAAGAATCCATCAAGGAGACATAAACATTGTAAATATATATGCCCCAAACATAGGAGCACCCAAATATATAAAGAAAATCTTGGAGGACTTCTAGGAAGACATTAACAAAAACACAATTATAGTAGGGGATTTCAACACCCTGTCAGTAATGGACAAATCTTCCAAACAAAATATCAACAGAGATATTGCAGCATCGAACAATGTCCTAGATCAAATGGACTTAACTAATATAGAGAGAGCCTTTCATTCCAAAGAAGCAAAATACACATGCTTTTCAAATGCACATGGAACATTTTCAAAGATAGACCACATGATAGGACACCAAACAAGCCTCAACAATTTCAAGAAAACTGAAATCATGTGAACAGGCATTTTCTCTGACCACAAGGGACTGAAAATAGAAACCAACCTCAAGGAAAAAACTCAAAAACACTCAAACTCATGGAGATTCAATAGCATGCTATTGAACAATGAATGAGTCAAGAATGAGATGAAGGAAGAGATCAAAAAGTTTGTGGAAACAAAGGAAAATGAACTCACAACAACCCAAGACTTATGGGACACAGTGAAGGCAGTCCCGAGAGGGAAGTTCCTAGTGATACAGGCCTACCTAAAAAAAATAGAAACATTTCAAATAAACAACCTAACCGACATTACAACTGACACCACAGAAATACAGAGGATTCTAAGAAATTACTATGAAGAACTACATTCCAAGAAGTTTGAAGACCTAAGTGAAATGGACAGATTCTTAGAAAAATATAATTCTCCAAAATTCAATGAAGAAGCAGAAAGCCTGTACAGACCAATAACAGCAGATCAAATTGAAGCAGTAATCAAAAAACTCCCAGCACACAGAAGCCATGGATCAGACAGTTTCACAGGAGAATCCTATAAAGCATTTAAGGAAGAGCTAACCCCTAACATTCACAGACTATTCTAAAAAATCCAAGAAGATGGAAGACTCCCAAACTCTTTTTATGAACTCAGCATCAGAAGTCAGCATCATCCTAATCCCAAAACCAGATAAAGACACAACAAAGAAAGAAAACTTCAGGCCAATATCGCTGATGAACACAGACACTAAAATCCTCAACAAAATATTGGCAAATTGCATCCAGCCATACATTAAAAGGATTATACACCATGACCAAGTGGAATTCATCCCAGGGATGCAAGGATGGTTCAATATTTGTAAATCAACAAATGTAATACATCACATAAACAAAAGGAAAGACAAAAATCATGTGATCATAGCAATAGATGTGGAAAAAGCATTTGATAAGGTACAGCACCCATTTATGATAAAAACACTCAGCAAAGTGGGAATAAAAGGAGCATTACTTAACATAATCAAGGCCATATATGAGAGACCCACAGCCAACATCACACTCAATGGGCAAAAATTAAAATCTTTCCCACTAAGATCAGGAATAAGGCAAGGTTGCCCACTTTCACCACTTCTATTCAACACAGTATTGGAAGTCCTAGCCACAGCAATCAGACAAGAAAAAGAAATAAAAGGCATCCAGATTGGAAAGGAGGAAGTAAAGCTGTCACTTTTTGCAGATGACATGATAGTGTACATAGAAAATCCTATAGACTTGGCCAAAAAACTGCTTGACCTAATAAATGAATCTGTCAAATCAGTGGGATACAAAGTCAATGTTCAGGTATCAAAGGTATTTTTGTATACCAACAATGAAACATCAGAAACAGAAATCAGGAAAAAAATCCCATTTGATAGAGCCAAAAGAAAAATAAAACACCTAGGAATAACCCTAACCAAGGAGGTAAAAACCTGTACTCAGCAAATTACCAACACTGAAGAAATTAAGGAAGACACGAACAAATGGAAACATATACCATGTTCATGGATCAGAAGAATTAACATCATCAAAATGTCCATACTACCCAAAGAAATTTATATATTTAATGTAATACCTATTAAAGTACCTATGGCATATTTCACAGATATAGAATGAACACTTCAAAGATTTATATGGAACCAAAAATGACCCCTAATAGCTGCAGCAATTTTGATAAAGAGCAAAGTAGGAGGGATCACAATACCTGATACCAAACTGTATTACATGGCCACTATAATCAAAACAGTCTGGTACTGGCATAAGAACAGGCACATAGACCAATGGAACAGAAAAGAGAGCCCAGAAATAAACCCAAGTCTCTATGGTCAATTAATATTTGACAAAAGGGACAGAAGCATAAAATGGAATAAAAATAGTCTCTTCAACAAATGGTGTTGGGAGAACATGCAAAAAAATGAAAATAGACCACCAACTTACACCATACACAAAAATAGACTTAAGGTGGGTACAAGATTTAAATATAAGTTGTGACACCATAAAAGCCCTAAAGGAAAACATAGGCAGAAAAATCTCAGATATTCCACACAGCAATGGTTTCATTGATATGTGAGCAAGGAACATAAAGGTAAGAATAAACAAATGGGATCTCATTGAAATAAAAAGCTTCTCCCAGGCTACAGAAAACAGTATTAAAATAAAAAGAGAGCCAACCGTATGGGAAAACATATTTGCCAATGATACCTAGACAAGGGTTTAATCTCCAAAATATATAAAGAACTTACATGACTCCACTCTAAGAAGACAAGCAACCCAATTAAAAAATGGGCAAAGGACTTGAACAGACACTTCTCCAAGGAGGACATACAGAGGGTCCAGAGACATACGACAAGATGCTCAGTATCACTAGCTATCAGAGAGATGCACATTAAAACCACAATGAGATACCACTTCACACCAGTCAGAGTGGCCATCATAAACAAAGCAACAAACAAGTGTTGGAGAGGTTGTAGAGAAAAAAAAAAGGGAACGCTAGTGCACTGTTGGTGGGACTGCAGACTGGTATAACCACTATGGAAAACAGTATGGAACTTCCTCAGAAAACTAGAAATGGATCTGCCTTTTGACTCAGCAATTCCACTGCTGGGACTATATCCTAAGAACCCTGAAACACCAATCCAAAAGAACCTATGCACCCCAATGTTCATAGCAGCACAATTTACAATAGCCAAGTGCTGGAAGCACCTTAAGTACCCATCAGTAAATGAATGGATAAAAAAACTATGGTACATTTACACAATGGAATTCTATATAGCAGAAAGAAAGAAGGAGCTCCTACCCTTTGCAACAGCATGAATGGAGCTGGAAAGCATTATGCTAAGTGAAATAAGCCAGTTAGTGAAAGACAAATACCATATGATCTTACTTTTAACGGGAACCTAATCAGAAACGAATAAGCAAGCAAAATATAACCAAAGACACTGAAACTGAGAACAGGTTGACAGTGACCAGAAGGGAGAGAGGAGAGGATTATAGGGGGATAGATTGAAGGGCTTTACAGGAACAATTATAAAGGACACACGGACAATAACAAGGCGGGGTGGAAACAGGGGAGGGGACGGAGGTGGGAAGGGCTGAGGTGGTGGGTAGGGGTGGGAGGAAAAGCAAGAAAACTACTTGAACAACAATAAAAATGTTAAAAAAAATAAAACATGAAAAACAAAATAAACAAGCAGAACAGAAACAGAATCACAGAAAGAGAACATCTGGAAGGTTGCCAGATGGGAGGGAGGTAGAGGAGATGGGTGAAAAATGAAAAGGGATTAAAGAGTATGAATTGGGAGCTACAAAACAGTTATGGGATGTAAAGTACAGCACAAGGAATAGAATAGGGAAAGAATATGTGTGCTTGATCCAATGAGATGAACAACAGTGTGGGGATTGCCTGAGGGAGAGGATGGGCATTGGAGAGGATCGGCATTGGATGGGGGGGAGTGCAAATAGGGAACAAAATGGGACAACTGTAATAGCATAAACAATAAAAATAATTTTTAAAAAATAAAAATAATTTTAAACAATTACCAATGGCATGTTTCACACAACTAGAACAAATATTTCTAAAATTTATATGGAACCACAAAAAGCCCAAATAGCCACAGCAATCTTGAGAAAGAAGAACCAAGTTGGAAGAATCACGCTACCTGATATCAAACCATACTACAAGGCCACAGTAATCAAAACAGCATGGTACTATCATGAAAACAGACATATAGATATGGGACAGAATACAGAACCAGCAATAAACCCATGTCTTTACAGTCAATTAATGTTTGACAAAGGAGGGAAAAAGATAAAGTGGGGTAAAGATAGTCTATTCCATAAATGGTTTGGGCAGACTGAATAGATGGGTGCAAAAAAGTAAAACTAGATCAACTTCTTACACCACACATAGGAATAAACTGAAAATGGATTAAAGACTTAATGTTAGACTTGAAACCATAAAAATCATAAAGAAAAAATAGGCAGTAAAATCTCAGACATTACTTCTAGCAATATTTTTTTTCTGACATATCTCTTTGGGCAAGGGAAACAAAAGAAAAAATATAAACAAATGGACTACATCAAACTAAAAAGTGTTTTTGCACAGCAAAGGAAACCATCAACAAAATGAAAAGACAACCCAATGAATAAGAGAATATAGTCACCAATGATACATGTGATAAGAAGTTAATAAGCAAATTTATTTTAAAAAACTTAGTAAATTCAACACCAAAAATATCCAATTAAGAAATGGGAAGAGGACCTGAGTAAACACTTCTCTAAAGAGGACATACAGATGGTGGACATTTGAAAAGATGTTCAATGACAATAATCATCAAGGAAATGGAAATTAAAGCCACAATGATTTATCACCTCACACATCAGAATGGCTACCATCAATAAATCAACAAACAACAAGTGCTGGTGAGGCTGTGGGGAAAAGGGAACCTTCGTGCACTGTTGGTGGGAATACAGGTTGATGTAATCACAGTGGAAAGGAGTATGGAGTTACCTCAAAAATTAAAAAATGGAACTGCCTTATGACCCAACAATTCCACTTCTGGGAATATATCCAAAGAAATCCAAAACACTAATTGGAAAGAATATATGCACCACTATGTTCATTGCAGCATTATTTGTAATAGCCAAGATTTGGAAGCAGCCCAAGTGCCCATTAGTAGAAGATGAGTGGATAGGAAAACTGTGATGCATTTATACACTGGAATACTACCCAGATGTAAAAAAAAAAAGAAGAGGAAGAAGGAAGAAGAAAGAAATCTTACCCTTTGTAACAGTATAGATGGACCTGCAGAACATTATGCTAAGTGAGATAAGCCAGTCAAAGAACCATGGGTACCATATGATTTCACTCTTATGTGGAATCTAATGAAAAAGTGATCAAGCAAAATAAAGACACACCATAGACAGAGATCAGGCTGACAGCTGTTGGGGAAGGGAGTGTGTTGGAGTGCTGGGAGAGGGGTAGAGAAATTAAAAAAAAAAAAAAGAAAAGGAAAAAAAAACATGAATAATGGTGTGGGGATTGCCAGGGAAAGTGTGGGGAGTGGTGGAGGAGGGTAAAGGTGAGATATATGATGATGGAAGAAGACTTGACTTGGGATGGTAAGCACACAAAACAGTGTACAGATGATGCATTGTGGAACTGCTCACCTGAAACATGTGTAATTTGGTTAACCAGTGTCACCCCAAAAAATTAAATAAAAAGGAAAAATATACCAAGGAAGAAAGAATTCTCAAAGCAGCCTGGGAAAAGAAGATGGTAATCTATAAAAGAAATCCCATTAGATTATCATCAGATTTTTTCAGCAGAAACTATAAGCTAAGAAAGAGTGAAATCAATTATTTAAATTACTGAAAGAGAAAAATCACCAGTCAAGAATAATATATCCAGGAAAGTTATCCTTAGGTATGAAAGAGAAAGACCTTTCCAGACATACAAAAGCTGAGAGAATTTACCACAAGAGCTGCATTATAGAAAATACTGAAGGGCAAAAAGACAAAAAAGATACAAAACTATGAGCAAGATGACTAACATCAGGAAATTGCAACCCTTGTTCAGAACAGGGTATCAGCTACTTAAATATAACAGAAAAATCAAAGGAGGTAGACATTTTAAGAAGGAGACAATAGTTACTGCAATTGAGAAATGAATGCACAGCACAAAGAGGGATAATTTGTGACAAGAAAAACTTAAAAAGTACGGGAGTAAAAGACTGAACTGACACAGGTGAATGGAAATAAGCTGCAAGCAGAAGAAAAAGCATTATTGTATACATGAAACTTTCTTTTGCATAAACCTAACAGTAACCATACACACACACACACACACACACACACACACACACACACACACACAATTTAGAACTGAAACATAAACAGAGAAAATGAAGAAAAAAGTCAGAATACTACCAAACTAAAACACAGAAATGCAAGGGCCAAAAACAAAACAAAACAAAACAAAAAAATAAAGACACAGAGCTACCAGAAAACTAAAGATAAAATGGCTATAGGAAATTCCTATATACCAATAATTATGCTAAGTGTAAATGGAATCAACTCACTAATTAAAAGGCACAGAGTAGGAGTTCCAGCCAAGATGGTGAAGTAGGCAGAAATGCTTTGCTTCCTTGTGCGCACGTGCACACACACACACACACAAAACAACCAATTTAAAAATAAAGAACAATCAGAACTGTCAGAAACATTTGCATGGAAGTCCAACAACCAAGGAGTTGAAGAAACATTCACCCATATGGTAGGAGGGGCACAAATGGACAACCTGGCTGAAATGACACATGGCAAGGCAGCGGCTGGAAGACTGGGTGAGCAATCCCACATCTGTGCACAGACAAGCCTAGGGGAAGAAAAGGGGAATGAGACAGACTGCACAATCCAGGTTGTCAGCATGGGAAACTTAAGACTCAAAACCCCAGGCTGTCAAAAAAAATCTGTGGGCATTGTGGCAGCAGCAGAAACCTCCAGCCTCACAGGAGATTTTGTTGGAGAGACCCAAAGGTTTCTAAAACATACACAAACCTACCCACCTGTGAGTCAGCACTTGAAAGGGCACAATCCACTTGTGGGAAGCAAAGGAAGTGACTGAAAGTGGGACTAGAGGAGAACTATCAGCAGAGGATTGCCCTGGCCTGGTGAATACCTAAGTCTCCTCCCCTTACCACACAACAGGTGCGCCGAGACAAAGAAATATGTCCCAACTGAATGAACAGATCAAAACTCCAAAAACAGAACTAAGCGATGCAGAGATAGCCAATGTATCAGATGCAGAGTTCAAAAGACTGTTAATCAAGATGCTCACAGAATTGGCTGAGTATGGTCACAAAATTGTGAAAAAAGTGAAGGCTAGGCAAAGTGAAATGAAAAATGTATAGGGACCAACAGTGAGGGGAAGGAAACCAGGACTCAAATCAACGACTGGAACAGAAGGAAGAAATAAATATTCAACCAGAACAGAATGAAGAAAGAAAAATTCAAGAAAATGAACAGCAGCTTAGGAACTTCCGGGACAACTTGAAACTTTACAACATCTGAATCATAGGGTGGCAAGGAGGAGGAGAAGAAGAACAAGAAATTGAAAACTTATTTGAAAAAATAATGAAGAAGAACTTCCTCAATCTGGTAAAGGAAACAGATATACAAGTCTAGGAAGCTCAGAGTCCCAACAGGAAGAACTGAAAGAGGAACATACAAAGACACATCTTAATTAAATTGAGCAAGATTAAAGAAAAGGAAAAAAATCTTAAAAGCAGTACAATAAAAGGAGACAGTTATCTATAAAGGAGTTCCCATAGGCTATCAGCTATCTCAAAAGAAAACTTGAGAAAGGCTATCTTTCTCAAAAGAAAACTTGCAGGCAAGAAGCGGCTGGACAGAAGTATTCAAAGTCAGGAAAGGCAAGGACCTACATCCAAGATTACTCTATCCAGCAAATCTGTCATTTAGAATGGAAGGGCAGATAAAGTGCTTCCCAGATAAGGTCAAGTTAAAGGAGTTCATCATCACCAAACCCTTATGATATGAAATATTAAAGGGACTTATAAGAAAAAGAAGATCAAAAGTATGAACAGTAAAATGACAACAAACTGCGAACTATTAACAACTGAACGTAAAACAAAAACTAAGCAAACAACTAGAACAGGAACAGATTCACAGAAATGGCGATCACATGGAGGGTTTTAGTCAGGAATGGGAGAGGGGAGCATAGGGAAAAGGGTACAAGGAATAAGAAGCATAAATGTTAGGTACAAAACAGACAGCGGGAAGTTAAGAATAGTATAGAAAATGGAGAAACCAAGAACTTATAGGTATAGCCCATGGACATGAACTAAGGGGGTGGGTGCAGGGCATAGGGGAATAAAAGAGGGAAAATGGGACAACTGTAATAGCATAATCCATAAAACATATATATTTTTTTAAAAAGCAGAATTTGGTAAAAGCCAAGTACATACTTACCCCTGAGCATTCTAACTTACATACAAAACTTCAATAATATTTATCTTTTTACCTTACCTCTCTAAAACAGAGAAATAATGAATCATCCTGGTAAAAGAGCTGTGCACAAATTGAAGAATTATTTGTCAGTGTGCTTTGTTTTCATTCTATACAATCTACTTAACATAGATAGGGACATATTTTATGACAATGTACTACAAAATTAAAAGGTTGGTTGTTTGAAAAGACTAAACAGATCAGCCTCAAAACACACACACAAACAGAAATAGGAGATAGAATTTCAGACCCTACCTATAAAATGAAAGGTTACATTATTATATCCAATTTTTAAAATGAGCAAACTGTGAATAAACAGTTCTCCAAAGGACATGTGCAAATGGCCAACAAGCATATATATATATCCAACATTTTTAGCCCCCTGACAATGCAAATCAAAACCACGATCCACACTTACAACTAGGATGGCTGTAATGAAAAAGGTAAAATTGCTGGTGGATGTGCAAAATGATGCGCAGCTGCTTTGGAAAACAATTTGGCAGTTCAAGATGTTAAACACAGATATTACCCAGCAATTCCACTCCTATGTGTATACTGAAAAGAACTGAAAACACATGTACATAATAAAAAAAAATACCTGTATGGCAGTTCCTCAAATAACATTGTTTCGTTCAATGTCATCTCATTAACATGGATGAAAAAAAAAAAAACCTCGATTCCCAATCAGGGCCACTGTCTGTAAGGAGTTTAGTCTCTGCATGTTCTGCGTGTTTTCCCTGGGAATCTGGTTTCCTCCCACCTTCCCAAAATGTACACACTGGGTGAATTGGCCGAACTTGAGCCACCCTGAGACTGAGAGAGAGAGAGAGAGTGTGTGTGTGTGTGTACGCATGTGTCCTACAATGGAAGGGATCTTGTCCAGGGTGGGGCTCCACCTTGAGCTGCCTGGACAGGCTCCAGCCACCTGGGACCCTGAACTAGAATTAAGCATGTTGGAAAATAATCTTACTTGTTTTTTTAACCTTTATTAAACATATGTATAGATCCCATATACTTCAATGTTTAATATTGAAATTGTTTTAGGTCTTTATTTAGAAGTTTGGTTATATTTTTTGACCAGAAATATGCCACAGAAACTTAACTCCTGTTTATAACAACTAGTCTATGGCAATATCAGTTTCATTATACATTGCTTTGTTTAAAGTCAGTTTCTAAGAACCTATCTACCATGTTATGTGAGCACTTACTGTACATAAATGTTTGACCCCGGATGTTGTGGCTCAGTGGATTGAGTACCGGCCTGTGAAACAAAAGGTCACTGGTTCAATTCCCAGTCAGGGCACATGCCTGGGTTGCAGGCCAGGTCCCCAGCAGAGGGTGTGTGAGAGGCAACCACACAATGTTTCTCTCCCTTTTTCCCTCCCTTCCCCTCTATTTAAAAATAAATAAAATCTTGTAAAAAACATTTGTAGTAACATTACTCGTAAGAGCCCAAAAGTAGAAACCCAAATTGCCCTCAACTGATGGATGAACAAATAAAATGTCTATCAAACAAGGGAATATATTAAACCACTAAAATGAATCAAATATTGATACAAATGGATGAAACTTAAAAACACTATGCTAAATAAAGTCAGACACAAAAGGTCACATATTCTATGATTCTGTTTATAGGATATTTCCAGAATGAGCAAATGCATAGAGACAAAAGTAAACCAGTGTTTGCTAGGGCCTAGGAGAGAGAACAGATAGTAACTACTAGTGGCTAAGGGGTTTCTGTTGGGGATGAACATATTCTGGAATTAGAGTGGTGATGGTTGCACATCTTTGTAAAATACTAAAAACCAATGAACCATATACTTAAAAAGTTTTTAAGACACAGACATTATCTTTTCAATCTATGCCTTTAGGCAATGTCCCAGTACACATCAATTAGTCAAGAATGTACAAAGGAATATGTAAGGACACTATCTCTTCCATCCATCTCCTTCCTTTTCATGGACACTTACCTGTATAAATAGAAGCAGTTTGTTTTGTTCCTCACTTCATTTTGGGAAATCTTGTTTTTACTTATTTAAAGTAGTAGATGCTAGCTAAGAAAAGCAGCATCACCCCTCTCTCTCTCTGAAAATTCAGTTTATCTATTAAGGTCCATTTTCTGTGCATTTACAAATATATACGAGATTTGACTGCTTTTACAGAAATTGGAACATACTTCCCTTGATTTTCTAACAACAGTGTATCACTGACATACTCCAGTAACAAGATATGTAGAATTTTCATTCTTTAACCATTACATAACATGAATGCAGCATATTTCATTTTAATTAGTCTTCCACCAATTAACATTCATTCTTCACACAGCCTCCTGAGCTATCTTTCTAAGGCAGAACTGTTATCACATTCCTATTTATTCTCCATACTGTAGGCTCCACCAACCTTTATACTAGATGGAGTCAGTATTGTAGATATCAGTCTGGACACTAGGACCAAGCTGTCTGAGTTTGGAGCCCAGCCTTACCATATATGGTATTAGTAACGTGACTTTGGGCAAGTTACATACCTTTATTATGCCCTACTTCCTGCATTGTCTTTAGTATCTTATAATTCCTATGATTAAATGCTTTGCTGGAGTACATGTTTTACCTCCAAAACAATGCCAGGGACAGCAGCACTCAAATATCAACTGTCATTATTACTATACATCTCCATGGATTCTATATTCACTACTCAAACTCATTCTTCAACTATAGCTTTTACTTTGGTACTTTAAAATTTTCTTTTGCTATAGTTCTTAGTCCACAATGATTTAGACAACCAGTGTTCCTGATCCTACGTATTTCTCAAAATCCGACGCAAATGTCAGGAAGCTTAACTTCAATCTCTTCTACTCTTCTGTGACTTAGCTTGCCTAAGAATTTAGCACTTTTATAGGTTATTTGTAAAACTGCCCATCTACACAGTTTGAGTGTACATTTCTTGAGGCCAGAGACAGCATTCTGACTATTCCTGCATTGCCAAGTGTGCCAAGACATGTGTGGCGTTCATTTAGTTAACCAACCAACCAATATTTATGGAGTGTTGAGCCAAGCACTGCCTTGGGAATAGAAAACAAAATGTTTACCCATGATGAGGCTTGCATTCTATTGAATAATATACAGCGATGACAAAGAAGTAAACATATAATATGTAAAATGAAGTGAGGTGATGAAAAAGTAAAGCAAGGTAAGAATAGGGAATGTAAAGAGGATGGCAGGGGGGGGCATGATTGTCTCGGAGAAGTCAGGAAAGGTTTCTTTGATAAGAAACCTAAAGGTGTCAGAATAAACCATAAGACATTCAAGAGAGGAATATGCAGACAGGAGGAAAAGAAGAGATCCTTAGAGGGAACACACTGGTATATTTGAGCAAGTCTCTGGAGGCAAGTGAGCAAGATTAGCAGAAAATAAGTGATGGGGAAAATGTTTTTGTAAAGATTTTGGGTTTTAGTCTGGGTCAGATGAAGACCCCTGAAAGATCTGAGCAGAGTAGTACGGTGATCTAACTTATAATTACTGTGGCTGCTGAGGGGAACATGAGACAGCAGGGGGGGGAAGGGCAACACATGAGAGATCAGGTAAGAGGTAAGGAATGATAGTAAATGTTTCAAGGGTGGGAGTAGAAGAGATGGTGACAAGTGGTAGATTGTGGATATATTTTGAAGAAAGAACTGACAGAATCTACTGACTACTGAGTAGAGACAAAGAAGGGTCAAGAAATTATTAGGCCCTGGCTGGGTAGCTTGGTTGGTTAGAGCATCATCCCTATACACCAAGATGGCTGTTTCAATCCCTGGTCAGGGCACATAAAAGAATCAACCAATGAATGCATAACTAAGTGGAACAACAAATCAATTTCTCTCTCTCCCTCCCCTTCCCTTCCTCTAAAATCAATTAAAAAAAAGAAAGAGATCAGGTGCTATGATCTAAGCCAGTGCTTATGCTTCAGTGTGCATTATGATCTCCAAGAGGGCATGTTAAAACAGATTGCTGGGCCTCATCTCCAGAGTTTGTGGTTCAGTAGGTCTGGAGTGGAGCTTGTGACACACTTGCTTACCAAGAGGAAAAACGGAACTGCCAATTACTGATCTAGAAAAAAAATATAGAAATTTTAAAAATAGAATCAGTAGTTCCATTTTGAACAAATTAAATTTGAGATGTCTTAGTATCATGACTCTCTAGTATTTTCCCCAAAATCAATGGCCTCAATCTAATCATTGAAAGACATCACATACATACATCCAAACTGAAGAACTAGAAGGTATCCGACTAGTATTCTTCAAAAGATCAAGGAAATGGAATGCCTAAATGTCAGACAGGAGGAGCTAAAGCAACATAGGATCTCGAATCAGACAGTGGATCATTTGTGAAAGATTGGTGAAATCTGAATTAGGTCCATAGTTTAGTGTTCTCGTACCATTCATTTCTTAGTTTTGATAACAGTCCCACTGGACCATTGTTACATAGGATGTCAACATTAGGGGAAACTAATGAAGGACACTGTGAAAGCTCTCTGCACTACTTTGCAACCGCTCTGTAAGCCTAAAGTTATTTCGAATTGAAATGGGAAATTGCCAGTGTATAGATGATATTTAAAATCACCTATACTAAATGAGATTACCAAGAAAATGAGTTATTACAGAAAAGGTCCTAAGACGAGGTTTAGGGGGTTAGAGACATAAAGAGAAACTAACAAAAGAGGACTAAAAATGATGGCTAGTGAGGTTAGTCAGTAAGAAAATGGTGTCCTTATGCTAAGTGAAGAAAACATTTCATGAAGAAGGAAGTGAGCAACTGCTTTAAGTGCCAATAATTAAAGACTGATTGTGAGATTAAAAATGTGGATGTCATTTGTGAACTAACAAAGCTATTTTGTTGGAGTGATAGCATAACACTACTAGACAAGCAGAGCCTCTATACGAATGCCCCTCCTGAAGACACTTTACTTCCATCTCTTGCAAAATTTTCATATACTTATTTTATGAGAATATGAAATTTAGTGCCGTCTAAACTGTTGTCATAAATATGTGATCACTGTCTTAAATATGGCACTTGTGCAGTGCACAGCCTGCACAATCATACTAATTAGCTTAGCAGAAACAAATTCTGATTAGAATGGGTTCAAAATACAATGAGAAAACAGAGGCACTAAGTATAGACAATTCTTTCATTACAAGTTTTGCTGTCAGTAGAACAAATAAATGAGGCAAAGTCAAAAGTGAAGATGGATTCAGGGAGGATTTTTTAAATAACCTGTTTCTGCAATGAGAATATTCTAGTAGAGAAGGAAAACTGATGCTACAGAACAAGGAAGTAGAATTGCTGAATGATGTTCTTGAGTAGCTGAGAGTCAAGATCTAGTAGACAGGTGGAGAGGTGGGCCTTTAACAAGAGCAGGGACAGCTCACCTAGAGCAACAGAAGGGAAAGCAGAAAGTGTACGACCAAATGGAGATAAGTTAATTAATTTAATTAATAAGATGGTAGGTATGTACAGAAGATCTCTTTTAGTTGCTTATTTTCCCAGTAAAATATTGGAAGCAAGGTCATCAGCTGAGAGTGAGGAATAGAGAGAGAAGTGAAGAGGTGATAGAGGTTTGAAAGAGAAGAAATAGCTGCCAGCATAGTGGGAGCATGAATAAAGAAATGTGATAGGATTTCAGGCGGCACTGAAGGGCCTACTTGAGCTTAGAGGCTTAAATGTAAAGTGAGACCATTCAACGATGTGACATTGCATATTCACCATCTACATTATATGCACAGTCGAGAGCTGGATTTAACCAGATGTATACAACAGGGTTAGGGACAGGAAGTTTGAGGGTACCTGCAAAGAATTAATCAGTGCAGAAAAAGCATTTGATAAGGTACAGCATCCATTTATGATAAAAAAACATTCAGCAACATGGGCATAGAAGGAGCATTCCTCAACACAATAAAGGCCATATATGAGACCTGCAGCCAACATCATACTCAATGGGACAAAAACTAAAAACTTTCCCACTAAGATCAGGAGCAAGACAGGGTTGCCCACTTTCAAACAAACAAACAAACAAAGAATTAATCAGAAGTGATTATGTGTAAGGAGGTACTCTGGTGGGTATTAAATAATGAGGTGAATCAGAAAAGAGTGTTAGTACAAAATGCTCCAAGTCTTTTACTTAAAAACTTGCAAACATTGACCTAGGCCTCCTTACCAAATCCAAACTTTTCAGACTGATTTCAATGCCTTTCCAACCTATTCAAATACCTTTAACTGTACAAATCTGTGTAGTTCCAATCAAATTGATAAACTGGATATTTAGGGTACCTGTATTTCCCAGGTCTTTCTAAAAATTTTCAAAGGTTTTTGGTGATGATAACACCATAAAAAATTAATGTAAATTGTTAAATATATATCTTACCTCCAAACTCCTGGGGACTTTAAAATTAAATAATCCCTAAAGCTAATGGCTGGACTAAAAACATAGTTTTAAGAAACTCTTGTGTGTAATGGTATTTTATATCTTGGGATGTTTTCCATAATTTCTGACTAGTTTCACAAAGCAAATCAGGCCAGCAATAATCTTGCAGTTATCATCTCTTATCTTTCATTCTTTTCTTTTACTTCATCTCTAATTACTTAAAATATTACTCATTTAATAACAATAATCACTCATTAGTCAGTAAAGGAGACTTCTGTTAAGTATCCTGCAAATTCTTAGAAATCCTAACCATACACTGGTATATCTGATTTTGTTAAAATTATGTAGTTAGAAACAAAACAAAAATTTATTCAACAATAAAATACAGTATCTGCAGCTGCTAAACCTGTTTTTAAGAGGAGGAAATATGAGTTTATTACACCATTAAGGGAGTCTTCAGTGACACTCCTTGGAGAATGTTGTTCTTTGAGTCAAATATCCCTTCTCCATGCCAGTACAAACAAAATGTTGGCCAGTTCTCAGGAACAAAATATAAAAAGTTCATTCAAACACCATCACCTAGAACTAAGGCCACAGCTTGTTGTCACGAACACACAGGCTTAGGTAATTTCTAATAAAAACTCTGTAAGAAAACTTCCTTCTGGAAAAATAGGAACACTTGTTTTCCTGCTTTGATATAAAACTAAAACTGTATCATTGAAAAAGCCACACATATTTTTTCCTTTCACCAATTTCTTTTGAAGTCTTCTCTTCACTAATTCTCTAAGGCAACTACTATTACAATCCTCCCCATCTGCTCAAAGACCTCCAAACAGCTCATGTGCATTGCACATTAGCAATGGTCAAGAATGGAAGAAATTAAGTTATATAATACACTTTCTATTGAAAAGGACATGCTTATTATCCAAGTATCTACACCATTAAGGTTAATATCAATTGAGCAAGATGAAACTCTCACAATGATTTCATGTGACTAAAGTAAAAGTGAATTTGTTGCACTAGCCAAAAGGTTCACGTTTTTTTTCTGTAAAATAAGACATTTTTCATTTTCACCAATAACTTTACTGAATTGGATATTTTGAGTATGTTGGCTATCTCCTATCTGGTATAATACTGACTATTCTCAATTTAATGTCTTGATTTGATGCTATCAACTTCAACTGTTCTACCCAACCATGGAGCATCATCCAGCTTGAGAAATCTCCAGCACGAAACTTTGCAAACCACTCCTGACTTGTTCAATCAGTCATAGCACCTTCTCCATACACCACACAAATCTTTGTCTTTCAGTTGTTTTTACCTTTCTCAAAACAATAAAGTATAATACACTGAGAATGGTGTATATTTTCTTCCATCTTCAGTATTAAAATGGCTAACACAAACTCACCAATTTTGATCAGTTTTTTATTTTATTATGCTGTTAGTTGTCCCATTCCCCCCTTTATTCCCCTGTCCTGTACACCCCCTTGTACCCGCATCTCCCCCCTTTAGTTCATGTCCATGGGTCGTATATAGTTCTTTGGCTTCTACATTTCTTATACTATTCTTTTTTCCTTTTAAAAATGTTGTTCAAGTAATTTTCTTTTACTCCCATTACAGGCAACACCCCCAGCCCTCCCCATCTCCCTCCCATTTCCACCCCCCCCCCCAGTTTTGGTCCATGTGTCCTTTAAATTTGTTCCTGTAAACCCTTCCCCTTTCCCCCTGAAATTCCCTCCCCGCTGGTCAGCCTATTCTACATTTCAGTGTCTTTGGTTATATTTTGCTTGTTTGTTTGTTTTGCTGTTTAGGTTTCTGTTAAAGGTGAGATCATATGGTATTTGTCTTTCACTGCCTGGCTCATTTCACTTAGCATAATGCTTTCCAGCTCCATCCATGCTGTCACAAACGGTAGGAGATCCTTCTTTCTTTCTACTGCATAGAATTCTATTGTGTAAATGTACCATAGTTTTTTGATCTATTCATTTACTGATGAGCACCTAGGTTGCTTCCAGCACTTAGCTATTATAAATTGTGCTGCTATGAATATTGAAGTGCATAGGTTCTTTTGGTTTGGTGTTTCAGGGTTATTAGGATATAATACTAGCAGTGGAATTGCTGGGTCAAAAGGCAGACCCATTTGTAGCTTTCTGAGAAAATTCCGTACTGTTTTCCATAGTGGTTGTACCAGTCTGCAATTCCACAGTGCACTACGGGTCCCTTTTCTCCACAACTTCTCCAACACTTGTTTGTTGCTTTGTTTATGATGGCCACTCTGACTGGTGTGAAGTGGTATCTTATTGTGGTTTTAATTTGCATCTCTCTGATAGCTAGTGATACTGAGCATCTTGTCATATGTCTCTGGACCCTCTGTATGTCCTCCTTGGAGAAGTGTCTGTTCAAGTCCTTTATCCATTTTTTAATTGAGTTCCTTGTCTTAGAGTGAAGTCCTATGAATTCTTTATATATTTTGGAGATTAAACCCTTGTCTGAGGTATCATTGGCAAATGTTTTCTCATACGTTGTTTTATTTTTATTTTTATTTTAATACTGTTTTCTTTAGCCTGGCAGAAGCTTTTTATTTTGGTAAGATACCATTTGTTTATTTTTTCCTTTATGTTCCTTGCTCTAGGGGATATCAGTAAAAACGTGCTGCCTGGAATATCTGAGATTTTCTACACATGTTCTCCTCCAGGACTTTAATGATGTCACAGTTTATATTTAAATCTTTTATCCACCTTTATTTTTGTGTTCCTTATACTATTCTTAACTTCCCCGTTTATTTTCTACCTACCATTTGTGCTTATTCTCTGTCCATTCCCCACTTCTCTCCCTCTCACTCCCCCACTGATAACCCTCCATGTGACTTTCATTTGTGATTCTGTGCCTGTTCTAGTTGTTTGCTTAGTTTTCCTTTTTTCTTTTTTTTTAGGTTGTTAATAGTTGTTTGTTGTCATTTTACTGTTCATATTTTTATCTTCTTTTTTGTAGAAAGTCCCTTTAACATTTCATATAATAAGGGCTTGGTGATGATGAATTCCTTTAACGTGACCTTATCTGGGAAGCACTTTATCTACCCTTCCATTTTAAATGACAGCTTTGCTGGATAGAGTAATCTTGGATGTAGGTCCTTGCCTTTCCTGACTTGGAATACTTCTTTCCACCCCCTTCCTGTTTGTAAGATTTCTTTTGAGAAATCGGCTGACAGTGTGATGGGAACTCCTTTGTAGGTTAACTTTCTCCTTTTCTCTTTCTTGCTGCTTTGAAGACTCTCTCCTTATCTTTAATCTTGGCTAATGTAATTATGATATGCTTTAACGTGTTATTCCTTGGATCCAACTTCTTGGGACTCACTGAGCTTCCTGGACTTCCGGATAGTCTATTTCCTTTGCCAGATTGGGGCAGTTCTCCTTCATTATGTTTTCAAATAAGTTTTCAATTTCTTGGTCTTCCTCTTCTCCTTCTGGTACCCCTGTGATTCGGATGTTGGGATGCTTAAAGTTGTCCCTGAGGTTCCTAACCCCTCTCCTCATTTATTTGAATTCTTGTTTCTTCATTCTGTTCTGGTTGAATGTTTCTTTTCTTTCTTCTGGTCCACACCATTGATTTGAGTCCTGGTTTCCTTTCCCTCAGTGTTGGTTCCCTGTAGATTTTTCTTTATTTCACAAAATGCAACCTTCATTGCTTCCTGGGTCGTTTTTATACTGCTGAAGTACCCAGTGAATTACTGGAGCATCTTGATAACCAGTTTTGAACTGTGTTATCTGATAGATTGGTTGTCTCTTCATCGCTCAGTTGTATTTTTCCTGAAGCTTTTAACTGTTCTTCCATTTCGACCATCTTTTTTTTGTTGTCTCAGAGTGCCTGTTACATAGTAAGGGGTGGAGCCTTAGGTGTTCACCACAGCAACCCAGGTGGCTGTGTTGTGACACTGTATGTGTGGGAGGGGTTCGAAAAGGAATAGTGCCACTTGCTCTGTTCTCTGCTAGTTTCCAGTCACTTCCCCCACTACCCACAATCAAATTGGGCCCTTCTGGTGTGGATTCCCAGTGTGTGGGCTTGTGTACATTCTAGGACCCTGTGGGTCTCTCCTGTGAGGCTGAGAGTTTCTCCCGCTGCCGGTTCAACCCCCAGAGAAGTTTTCAGCCAGAGACTTTGAGGCTGTTTTCCCCACACTGGAACCCTGAGTTGTGTGATCTATTTTGTTCCCTAGTTGTTCCTCCCAGTTTATCTGCACTTGAATGTGGGAATGCCCAGTCTGCAAGCCATTGCCTTGCCCCAAGTCAATGAATTTTTCTTCTTTAACTCCTTGGCTGTCGGACTTCCTTACAGTTCGATTTTCTGTCAGTTCTGCTTGTTTTGTTTTTAAATTTGTTGTTGTCCTTCTTTTGGTTGTGAAAGGATGCACAGTGTGTCTACCTATGCCTCCATCTTGGCCCGAAGTCTGATCAGTTTGTTTTTGTTTCTGTTTTTTTTTTTTTTAAGATTTTATTTATTTATTTTTAGAGAGGGAAGGGAGGGAGAAAGAGAGAGAGAGAGAAACATCAATGTGCGGTTGCTGAGGTCATGGCCTGCAACCCAGACATGTACCCTGACTGGGAATGGAACCTGCGACACTTTGGTTCGCAGCCCGCGCTCAATCCACTGAGCTACGCCAGCCAGGGCCTTGATCAGTTTGTTTTTAATGTACGCTGGTATGACAGCTGTCACAACACAATCTAAAAAAATTGTCTCAAATGAAGTTCAAGACAACTAAGCGCTAATACAACCCATTTACAAATGAAAACCACATGAACTTTTTGGACAACCCAATATATAAACAGAGGGATGAGAAGTTTTCATGATCTTCAAAAAAAAGGGAGCTGAGGAAAAATACTACAAATTCACAGGACTCACCATATCTAGAAAGGATATGACAAAACGCATTTTATATATGAGACAGAGAGGGACTGAGACAGAGGTTTCCCCAACTCTAAAGCACCTTCAAATTCTCTCTCTTATGTAAAAGCATCTCATATGCAAGCATTCACAATTCCAGAAGCAAGGAATAATTGTTATTAAATTGTGGTGTAATTTATATTAAAATATAGGAAGTTTGGGGTGGTGAAAAGACTAAGTGTTAATGCTGCAAGATGATCTTGTTTTTGCAAATCCATGTATATTGCAAGCCCTACATACAAAGGATAAAAAGAACTTGAAATTATTTTCAAACCCAATATTCAAAGCCTAAGACAAAAAATAATGGCCTTTCAAAGCAATAACTATGTTTTAGAAATTAAGATTATGTCCCAACCAAAACAGATAAAGTACTATGGTTCAAAGGATTACCACTTCTACCATCAAAAGATGCTGCACTAATGCAGATCAATCATTTCTCAACTTCTTTAGTTTAGTCTGTGAATATATATAGAAGTTAAATGGCTCAAAGTTCAGAATTAATCTTCTTATGCTTGTGAAGCCAATTGTCTCCACAACCTTTTTCCTCCTGAAACCCAAAGATACCATACTCCTCCATTCCTTACCCCCTTCATCTTTTTTCCTGTTTTGGCAAGACAGAAAGATGAAATGCATGACGTATCAGGACATATAACAGTGACAAAGCAAAGTTGATAAGCAAAATAATTATTAGCATACTAACCAAGTAAATATGCAAATATCTAGTAAATTAGAGAAACTACCTTAATTAAGGTTCAGCTAATTGTTTTATCCTACGAAACAAGCTGCCTCCCCGTCCTCTATTCAGGAGACACTTGTTTTACATCTTGACATATTTATATGGCACCTATTACACCACGAACAATTTTACCAATAAAGTTCACCCAAATGTGTAACATTTTCTGGATCAACAATTTAAATAAATTAAAAGCCCCGTCCTTCAAAAACAATGATTTGAATTATACTGGTATAATCTTAGAATGTTTGTATACTAGCTGCTTTTTAAGATATACACATATACATGATAGGACAAATAGTTTTTCTCTGTAAATTCATTTAAAAGCACATCTATAATTACCCTATCAAGGTCAGAAGGGTTAGATTATCAAAAATAAATAGGTAATGCTGTTGAAGTGTTTTTAGTAGCAAAAGAAACAATGATCTTTTTTATAAGCTTGTTTATTTTTCATGTGTGAAAGTGTGAAGGTCACTAGCTTTGCTGTGTTTCTGTAAGTTTTCCTTTCAATAACCATTAGGTTGAAACATAACCTAATTTAAGATATGAAAATTAATTATGTTAAATAAAATTAGCCAAGGCGTGGAAGTTGAATCACATGATCCTGAAGTTGTGGTGGTGATGGCTTCCTCTGGTCAAAAGGATAGTGATATCAGTTCCCTAATCTAGGATGCATGATCACTGGCCTTTTGAGCACAATAAAATAGAGTACAAATAGGTCAATGACCATATATTTATTTTTATTTTTCATTTAAAAGACTTTATTTATTTATTTTTAGAGAGAAGGTAAAAGAGAGAGGGAGGGGAAACATCAATGTGTGGTTGCCTCTGGCCTGCCCCCGCTACTGGGGACCTGGCCTGAAACCCAAGCATGTGTCCTGATTAGGAGTCAAACCAGTGACCTTTTGGTTTGTGGGCCGGAGCTCAATCTACTGAGCCACACCAGCCAGGACTGATGACTATATATTTAATTTAGGTTGAGCTACCTATTTTTCATGGCTCTAGAAACATAAATATCAATCTTGAAAATATCAGTAAGGAGAAGTATTCACAATATATGATATAAAATTCAGAGCATGTGGAAATTTCTGTAATACATACAAATTTGATTCTACTACTACCCAGTCTTATCCTTTCACTTACCCCCACCTCCTTTGCTGCCTTCTCTCTCCATCACCTCTCCAACCCAGTTTCTATTACCAGGAATTACAAATGAACTATTATGTAATAAGGTTTTCAAAGAAAGAAAAATCATGATGTGATTTTTCAATCACTTAAATGTAACAGTATTAACTCCAATTATAAGTATAGATATCGACCACTTTCAATATAAACTGAAGATCTCACTCTTCAATTTACAATCCTCTCGTGTTTCCCAAAGTGAGGATTCTGCTAAGAATCCTATGAGACTGCACTTCATATTTCAAGATTAATTTTAAAGTGAAAGAAGTCAAGCCTTGAGACTTTCTAAAAGACCAAAAAAGCTTTGCTATTATTATCCCTCTTTCATTTCTATTATAGAAATGGTAGGTTCTTAATCATATTCACACCCATGAAGTCTTTTCTTGAATGGCACAAAACAGGGTTTCTATGTTTAAAATGTTATTGCTCAAATTCCTTTCTTTTAAAAAATATACCACCATCAATAATACTTGACAATTGTAGCCTAAGCTATGTAAAGTCTAAAATAACCAAAAGGGATATACATTAGTGACCATTTTTTTTAAAAATCCTCACCTGTGCATACGCTTATTGATTTTAGAGAGAGGGGAAGGGAAGGAAAGAGAGAGGGAGAGAAAAGAATGTGAGAGAGAAACATCAATCAGTTGCCTTTTGTATGGGCCTCAACCAGGGACCAAACCTGCAACCTAGGCATGTGTACTGACCAGGTATCAAACCCATGACTTTTTGGTTTATGGGATGATACTCTAATCAACTGAGCCACAGCAGCCAGGGCAGTGGCCATTTTTAAGTACATTAAACAAGGATAGACTTATGTGGTAGGGAGCTGGGCTATTTAAGATATGGATCTGTTTATTTTAAAGGATGCACTAAAGAATGCCTTGACCATCCATGCCTTACATAAATGATGAAAACCTGCCTATAAATATTTAGTTCTGCTAACTTATGTCTTCCATTAACAAGTTATATTTGCAACCAACAATCCACTAATAAAGCCCTTTGAAACTTTTATCTTTACCTAGCAGAGAGTGGTAAGGCTGTTGGTGAGCAGGATAATAATCTGGTTGAGCTGTTTATAATGAAGCTTCATTACCTTGAAGTGTTATGAATTCTCAAATTATATCTCCAAATTACTTTACATATAGTTCAAAAATTAGAAAACTGTTAAAATTTTTAAAAACTGTAAAAAAATCAAAAGAAATACTTCCCTTATATCAATTCCTATTATATCAGAAATGTGCTTTTCCCCATTAATTTGGCTCTATGAATTACACCAAAGAGCTTGGATAATTACATTTTGGAGTTCATAAAGTACTAAAAACAGTAACATATACAATCCATTTAAAAGTGATGTAGTTTTGGCTTCAGAATTTTATTCTAAAGGTTGTACAGGGCCAGATTATGAGGCTGTTGCAAACCTGGGAAATCTATCAGATGCATGAGATGTAAAAAAAACATTGGAAAGACAAAAGTAAATACATTTTCCATTTGTACAACCATTCACTGGTAATGGAACCATTCAGTTAACCAATGGTTAACTAGTGAATTATGCAAAAGTAACCATTCAGATTTCTCTCTCTACATGAGTCACATTACTGTGATTTCTAGGACTTTTGGTAAGTTAAAATACTTGTTTATTAAAAAAATAAGTGTTTTAATGAAACATTATAGTAATTAAAAGTATAAAATCTCAGGTACTTAACTGAAATTAAGGCATGGGCCACCATAAAAACATTATCACTAAGAGTGCTGTATTGTGCCAGGACATGCTACCTTGTGAGTGTCCAATTCTTTTAACCTCAATCTATTTGGATAGCACAGGGCAGGGTGAAAATGGGCAGCTTATTTACAAACACATCACACATAGGTGACCAAGAGAAGGTATGCATTAACATGTTAAAATCTTGAAAAACCTTTCCGAAATCACAATGATATACATACCCTTTCACACAAAACGTATGTTATTATCATGTAGCATGTTAAGATAGCATGTAGCTTCTTCATATCCTTTTCCCTTTCACAGAATTCAATTATTAAAACCATCATACAACTTGTGGCTCAATCTAAAATAACTTCTCCTAAATTCTCTTAAAGTGATCAATCCTTTATAAACACTAGAGAACATATACCATTAATTTTCATGACAAAGAGTCCCAATGCTTAAGAGGCTTAACACTCATATATCAGTCATGGCTGCATGGCTGGGAAAATGAACATCATGATGGACTCCTGCATTCTTCACACTGTGCTCATGGACAAAGTCTGTGTAGTTTCTATGTACAGGCTGGGATGGGGACAAGGCCCTTGTGTTCCACTGGTTTCCACCACGTTGACTGCAGTCACTGGCAGCAGAGAGCCTGGATGGTTGGGGAGTGGGAGGGGAGCACAGTTAGTCAATAGGAAAAGGAGAAAATTGGTGTGTAAGAGGTAATAAAGGAGAAAGTGGCATGCACCACTGCTACAAGCGGTTAATGACATCTCCATGCAAGTACATTCATTCAGTAATAACAAAGGTAGGGAAATCGCACAAATTTACATGTACGGAAAATGTCTACATGAAAATATGTATAGGTAATCAGTCTGTTAAGTGAATTAAATAAAGAAGAAATTTCACAGACAGCAAGACACTCTTTATCTGTCCCTGATGTTGCTACCAAAATCAAGGCAGAAATATTGTTTGAGGTTCTAATGAGAAGAAAAAATATTATAATCTAACAATTCAAATATCTGATAGGACAATTTTACTTAAGGACAAAGGCACATATAAAAAAAACAATTTTAAGAATTATTCCCCACATTAAGTGATTTCAAAAAACTGAAATCCAAGAAACAAAATTCAGAATGAGCATTTTTTAAAAAGTCTATCCTCAGAGGCCATCTAATTTTATATCAATTCCTTTTATATCAGTTCCTAATTACAATAAAGAACCACTGTTCCTTCTATAATCAAGTTTCACAGGAGCTCAGAATTAAATTCAACAAGTATAGATAATGTGATGAGATTGTAAGCCCCCTCCAAGAGTAGCTTAGTAACTGTATTAGATGCCTTTTAACCACAATGCTACAGAAGAGGTCTATAGAACTATGAGAGTGAAACACACATACAAACAATTCCTGGTTAGAAATTATCAGAGTCCTCCAGTAGAAAGAAAACATTTAGTAAGGTTGAGAAAATTGAGGTATTATAATATGGCAAAAAAAAAAAGGCAGCACATATTTAAGATAATGACAAAAAATCATTTCAATTATAAAAGATGTCTAAGGATATTTAAATACAGTATTTTTCTAACTCAATCAAAACATGAATTCACTATTTTTCCTTGGGGAAACTGAAAAGAACTGGCTAAAAGAATTTCTCGGAACAAACTTGGAAGTCTTTTTTACAATAAAATAATCTTTCCTGCAACTGAAATACAATTTCTTCATCAGATCTAACCCATATAATAATTCATGACCCTCAAAATAGGGTCACTGAAAATTTAGGACATTAAATTAGGTTTATGCTTTCCCCAATAAATACAAGATTTTCCTAAATACTATTCAGTTTTGTTTTTGATTTTATAAATGACTTAAGGGGTAAAAAAAAAAACCCCTTTCTTAAAGTTGATACTTATTAGACAATTCTAAGTTACTGATACACTAAATCATTCACTGAAACAATGGTGCCATTTAAAAGATATTAGAAAGAAAACAGGGAGTAGGTTTAGATTAAATTAGTTAAAAGTTTATCTGCCAGGAACAGAATAGTCCATTATTGTGCCCAACTGCTCAAACCTAGGGAGCATTTCAAAATTTTATTAATGTTTCACTTTCTAAAAGAGGACTTTTATATTCACTTAAAAGTATTAATAAGAATCAAAACATGCAGAAACAAAGAATGAAATGCAGAATGTATTTTAAATTAAGGCTGGGGAATCCATTAACTCCAAGACATGTTGGCTCTGCATTCTGTTCCATGCTACTGTTGACATACTCTGAGGCTCTTCAGGTTTTGAAGGTCACCATTTTACTCCTTTTCAGCAAGGGAGGTCTCAGCACAATTACATGAAGAAAGGACACAGAGCTCCAAATGTTTCATTTTCCTTTTAAGTCAATACTCTCAAATTCAGTATTCTTTCTTTAAAGGCTGCATCAAAGGAACTAAGTAATGCCTAACAAATCAAATTAAACAGATTTAAATATGTATCCACAGAGGCTGGAAAACTCAATAAAGATTTAGTGTCATAATACAGGATGCAAACAAACCACAGACTCTTGTTCCATATTAATATAAAAGGTAAGCACCTATTCACAGGAGTTCTTTTATATTTGAAGTCTCGGTACTATGTTTCCTTGCCAATAGACTTGGTGGTAACATCAAGGAGATAAACAAAAAAAATATGACTGCTTACTGGAGCTGTGTTTTCAGTAAGAAACTGAAGAAACTTTTAATGGCTTAAAACAATAAAGACTAAAATTTGACATTTAGAAGCCTCACTGTTCATACTTTAAGTATGTTGTGCCTACATGCACACGCACGGATTCCCCCCACCCCAAATATACACACCATACTCTCAAGAGAAAAAAAAAGAGAAAGAAAAATAGGGTGGATCTCCTCAATTTCAGAAACTAAACAAGTTATCTGGAACTGAAGTAAAAACATGACCAACCATCAAGAGCAAAGCGCCTTGCAATTAGTTAAGCCAAAATAACAGTGAAACACAATTACATAGGAAAGACTGAAAATGATCACCAACCACTGTTGACCCACCACCATGGAGAAGAACTGGTTGCACAGAAAGCTGACCAAAACCTTGAGATCACCACAGAAAGTCATTAGATTTCAGGTAGTAAACAAACTAAGAGCAAGAAAAAAAAGAAAAATGCGATGAATTATTAAAGTTCATTTCATAAATAGATGCAAAACTTGAGCAGATGGTGCAATTAACATAACCACTCAATCACATAATTCCCAAGGAGCCCCCCAAAGCCATAATTGGGAAAGAATCAACCCACTGATTAACCCCAATAAGCCACAAAGTATCCATATTTGTACACTTACTATTAGTCTAAAAACAAAAACAAAAAACTTGGAAACCTAAACAAATGAAATCTCTTCCCTGTCATCAGATTCCCTCTCCATCCCTCAAGCAGAGTATTTTACACTTTGTTTTATTGGACTATGATCATGTTTCCTTTTGGCTTTATCTTCAGTCTTTAAAGAAGAAAACACATCCAAAGCAGTAGCACCATATTGTACGAATAACAGGTAACAAGAATATTTTCCTTATGGATCTGGGAAAAGGTTTTACTGACTATCACTGAAATATTTTTTTAACAGAGAGTCCCAACCCCGACTATTCCCAGACCATGCTAAACAAAATAAGGAGAGCTATCTGACATTTGTCATTTGGACAGCTGTACTCCGGAGCTGCTTCATCTGTATCTCTTTTTTTTTCCTCATCCCAATAACTGCTTAATATGACTCTTTTCAGCTTACAAATATGAATAATTTGCTTTCAATCATATTTAAAGTACTCTATGATTATAGCTGGGCATTTAGTATATGAATAAGCAAGCAGTATTTTATTTTGGTTTAAGGAGTTAACAAACCATTTCCTGTCGTGTTGGTCTGTTCCAGGGCTCCTTGGAAGATTCTCTATCTCCACCAGCATAGGACCAGAGGGAATGGAAGGAGTCACAAGCAGAGTAGATCTCACACCCCAAGCCTTTGGACACAAATTATAAAAATCATCTCTTTTGCCTAGATAAAAGATCTCTTTACCAATGAAAAGAACATGACAATGAAACATAGTGAGCAAATACAATGTAAACAAATGCTTTAATATTATATATCACCCAAGAGATAAAAAAAATATACAGAAGTTTCCCAGTTATACCACTATGAAAATTCAAGTAATACCAGTTTTTGTCATGATTAACTACAATATTCTAGTGCTTCAGAAACTTAATATTAAGAAGTCTTACCTGTTGGGAGCCATTACTTTGAGTTGAAGTATTACTGTAAAAAATGTAAGGAGGGAAAAATCTATTAAAAACCATATATAGGGCTTCACATGGTCAGATGACAATGAAAAGCAGCTTTTATTTTAAAATACATTAATTTTGTTTCAAATAAAAAAATTACTGTTGTTTAAAACTAAGAATATAAGATGATCAGAAAACAATGAGAAAAATGAGATAATTTCCTCTTATAGGCACATACTTGCTTTTCTATAGTCTGCTTACTTCATATTTCCATATATTTTAATTATGCTTTAATTGTATTTTAATTTTACTTTAGATGTACTAAATGTGTTTTAGATGTTCTGCTAATCTTGTTTATTCATTAAACAATATATGTCAAAAGATGAAAAAATAAAGATAGCAGCACAAATGATGCCTTAAATTCAAGGCAGTAAGCACAAACATCCACATAAACTTACCTGTCATTTCTTTTATATGTTCCTACCCTCTAAAGATTTTCCAGTGTGAACAATAGCTCAGCATTTTGTAACTCAAAAGGCCTTAGTATAAACTTAAAGTTAGAAACTTCTCTGTATACCTTCTCTACAAATGATTTATAAGTATTTTTTTAAACTTTTAATTTAGGTTGCACTCTTTTCCACCACCTCCTCACTTAAAAAAAAAAAAAAAAACTAAACCTATAGTACAACAAAATAAACAGCCCCCTGTCAGAACAGCTAAAAAAAAAATTCAATAAAATAAGAACTCAAAGAGGAGATAATACCACAATAAAATGAGTAAAAAATAAAATATACTAACTTTAGACCTTCTAAGAATAATCAGTATTTTGAAGTAAAGAACTCAAACGAGGCAACAAAAAATATATTCAAAGTCATCTGAAAAGTTCTTTGAAAGTAAGAAAATAATGTACAAATTTAATGAGAGCAGTATATTCCAGAAAAATGAGATATAAAATTAAATACATTCAGCTCCTAATGTTAAATTATTGACCTGCAAGGAACAGGAAAGAATATTTCAGGTACCCCAAGAAGACTTAAAAGCCAACCACTGCCAGTACCAGGTTGGCACAGACTTTTCCATAGCAATACTCAAGAATATTATACCCAGCGAAGATGTCACTGTAATAAAAGGAAATAGGCAAAGCCTGTCAAATACAAACTAACTCTCAATGCAGCATCCAGAACCTTTCTTAGAGGAAAGCAAAACAAAAACTATCTGATAATGAAAGACAACCAATTAAGAAAGAACTCAAGAAAGAAGAGGTCTTGCTTTATAAAATGTTGGGTGATGAGGAATGAAACCATTTGATGTTATTTTTAGTTAACTACATCTTTATTACAGATCAAGCCACCAAAATTTGCACTACCATTGATTGGGTTCAAATCCAAGCCACAGCACTAGCTCTGCTCTCCGAACCTCGGGTTCCTCATTTGCATTAGACTATCACAAAGATTAAATGAATTGATAGCAGCAAAGGACAAAGAACAGTGATAAATAAAACTGACCCCCCCAAAAAACCTTAAAAATATATTTAATGTAGATCTGTTGGCAAGGCGAATGTAAAACATATACCTGTCAGGTGGCCCTGACCAATGTGGCTCAGTTGGCTGGGTTTTGTCCCGCAAAGTGAAGGGTCACTGGTTCAATTCCCAGTCAGGGCCTGCGTTACGGGTTTGGTCCCCAATCAGGTTGCGTACAAGAGGCAACCAATTGATGTTTCTCTCACTCTCCTTCTCCTTCCCTTACCCTCTCTCTAAAAATAAATAAAAATCTTAAAAATACACACACACATGTACACACACACATCTGTCAGGCACAAGTTCCTTTTACTAATCACATTGCTCTTCTCAGTGTACATTATATGCTGGTTTAAGTAATCCCAAATATTAATGAAATCTCATCCAACCTGTTTGGTACAGAAATGAGACTCACTATTCCATGATCCACTGGGTTACTCTCTGGAGCTTTTCTTTAAATTGGAAATAACTTCAGGTGGTGACAGATAAAAAAATGAATAACAACATGAGAAAAAATTACCCTAATGAGTGATGTTAACCGGATCAGAGCTCCCTGTTTCCAAACACTTTGAAATGTAAAAGTACTATTTTCTCACAATTATACATATTCTTCCACCTCCACTAATATGAAAATAGGATGCAACACTTATCATTACTGATATAATCCAAGCTTTCCCTTTAAAGAATTACCTGCAATAACTGCCTCTATTTATCATTTCCTCCACCACTTCTCCTCTTTTCTGTTTGTAAAATTCTACCTGCTACGCTTGTATAAAAATGTGAACTACCCTTTAAAATATCACCTCTTCTTAAGATAGTTGTTATTAGCCAAGACTCAGAGAAAATAGGAAATAAAACAGTACAAGGAACATGACTAACATCAGCCAATTTGCACAGTTGTTATTCAGCCCTTGTCAAGTGGTTCAGCTGGTTGGAATGTTATCCTATGCACCAGAAGGTTGTGGGTTTGATCCCTGGTCAAAACACGTATCTCAGTTGTGGGTTCATTCCCCTTTCAGGCTGTGTATGAGAGGCAACCAATCACTGTTTCTCTCTCATATCAATGTCTCCCCTGCCACCCTTCCTCTATCTCTAAAATCAATAAACATATCACTGGGTGGGGATTAAAAACATCACCTGTCATTCAAATTGGCACAGTATGAGGTCAAGAAGCTTTTTTTAAACCAAATAGTTGTGCTCTTTCAAACAGTACTGTTTTCCATGGTTCATTGTATCAAAACTTTTCGTGAAAACAGAATTACAAGGACAAGACTGAAAGGGCATTCATGCCAGTCTCAGATTCTCAAGCACCATTACGAGTAGTGCTCAATAATGTTCAGTCAGGAACACTGGATCCCCCACTACACTTAATTTCTAAAAGTTTATTCTAATAAAAAAATAAAAGTATCATCATTTAAATATCCCATTTCTAATGTGTTTTCAAAGCCAAAGGATTACTAAAGAAGAGACTGAAAAATTACTTATTAAATTAATTTTAATTCTAGGAAAGAGACTATATAGTCACTTTTTAGTCAGAAATGTGCTGTTTCAAAAAAATTTTAAAAGACAAACTTACAAATAAAAACCTTAATTTTGCAACTGGTTATCACTGCTTGAATGCTTCATTTATATATTTCTGCTAACTTCATCAGGTTATAGTTCTAATATTTTGTCCTAGCTTCCCTATCAGGAAAGCAAGACATGATCCATTAAACAAATAAACAAATCAATAAAAACTGTTTGCCCTGGCTGGTATGGCTCAGTGGATTGAGTGCAGGCCTATGAACTGAAAGGCCACTGGTTCAATTCCCAATCAAGGCACATGCATGGGTTGCAGGCCAAGTGCTCAGTTGGGGACATGACAGAGGTAACCAATCGATGTATCTCTTGCACACTGATATTTTTATCCCTCTCTTTCTTCCTCCCTTTGCCTCTTTCTAAATGTAAATAGATAAAATCTTTTTAAAAATTTTGAAAAACTAGCCCTGGCTGGCTGGGCTCAGTGGATTGAGTGCGGGCTGCAAACCAAAGTGTCACAGGTTCGATTCCCAGTCATGGTACATCCCTGGGTTGCAGGCCATGACCCCCAGCAACCGCACATTGATGTTTCTCTCTCTCTTTCTCCCTCCCTTCCTTCTCTAAAAATAAATAAATAAAATCTAAAAAAAAAAAAACCCTTTGAAAAACTACAGAATACCTCTAACATTTCTCCTCCATTATCTTAACAGCATAGCTTATACATAACTACAAGGAAAATAAAATAATAACAGATAAAGAAACTTCAGGAATAGCCTTTCAAAAAGCAGAGTACTTTTGTGGTAAATTACTAATTAAAACCTGGTTTTAGTGGCTTTCTAGGTGAAAAACCAACTGAATAGGACACCCTAAGGCGAGATTGACCACAGTCAGTGTAGACAAATTTTAAAAAGAAATAGATTTAAATGTCCTGAATAGGATACTTTAACAGGCATTCCAAGAGACTTTGATACATATCAAGGTTGAGAAACATTATATAAAACTATACAATGCAGGACTTCTGGCCAAGATGGAGGCATAGGTAGACACACTGTGCCTCCTCGCACAACCAAAAGAAGGACAACAAAAATTTAAAACACAAGAAACAACCAGAACTGACAGAAAATCAAACTGTATGAAAGTTCAACAACCAAGGAGTTAAAGAAGACACATTCATCCAGACCGGTAGGAGGGGTGGAGTCAGGCAGCCAGGATGGAGAGGGCTTGCGGCAAGGCCGAGGCTGGTGGATCCACCTAGGCAGTGGATTGTGGAACAGGGCACGGCACGCAAGGCTGCAGCTGGCTGGCAAGGTGGCAGCTGGTGGACTGGGTGGTCTCACATTCACGTGCAGATAAAACAGGGGAAACTGAGGAGTGGGACTGACCACACAACCCAGGGCCCTGGGGCTGAGAAATAAAGCCTCAAACCACTGGTTGAAACACCTGTGGGGGTTGAGGAGGCAGTAGAAGAAACTCCCAGCCTCACAAGAGAGTTCACTGGAGAGACCCATAGGGTCCTAGAACGTACACAAGCCAACTCACCCAGGAATCAGCACCAGAAGGGCCCAATTTGCTTGTGGGAAGTGGGGGAAGTGACTGAAATCTGGCAGAGAGCAGAGCAGGCGCCATTGTTCCCTCTCAGACCCTTGCCCCACATACAGCATCACAACCCACCAATGTGGGTTACCCTGTCCTGGTGAACACCTAAGGCTCCGCCCCTCACTACATAACAGGCGCAACAAGACAAAAAAAAAAAAAAAGGCCTGAATGGAAGAACAGATCAAAGCTCAGGAGAAAATACAACTAGGCAACAAAGAGATAGCCAACCTATCAGATGCAGAGTTCAAAACACTGGTAATCAGAATGCTCACAGAATTGGTTGAATGTTACAAATTAGATGAAAATATGAAGGTTATGCTAAGTGAAATAAAGGAAAATGCACAGGGAACCAATAGTGATGGGAAAGAAACTTGGGTCTCAAATCAATGGTGTGGATCAGAAGGAAGAAAAAAACATCCAATCAGAAAAGAATGAAGAAACAAGAATTCAAAAAAATGAGGAGAGGCTTAGGAACCTCCAGGACATCTTCAAACGTTCCAACATCCGAATTACAGGGTTACCAGAAGGGGAAGAGGAAGCACAACAAGTGGAAAAGTTATTTGTACAAATAATGGAGAACTTCCCCAATCTGGCAAAAGAAATACACTTCCAGGAAGTCCAGGAAGCTCAGAGAGTCCCAAAGAAGTTGGACCCAAGGAGGAACACACCAAGGCACATCATCATTACATTACCCAAGATTAAAATGAAGGAGAGAATCCTAGAAACAGCAAGAGATAAGGAGGTAATTACCTACAAAGGAGTTTCCATAAGACTGTTAGCTGATTTCTCAAAAGAGAACTTGCAGGCAAGAAGGGGCTGGAAAGAAGTACTCCAAGTCATGAAAGGCAAGGAGCTACATCCAAGATTGCTCTATCCAGCAAAGCTTTCATTTAGAATAGAAAGACAGATAAAGTGCTTCCCAGATAAGGTCAAGTTAAAGGAGTTCATCATCACCAAACCCTTATGATGTGAAATGTTAAAGGGACTTATCTAAGAAAAAGAAGATTAAAAGTATGTACAGTAAAATGGCAATAAACTCACAATTATTAACAACCACACCTAAAACAAAGACAAAAATGAACTAAGCAAACAACTAGAACAGGAACAGAATCACAGAAATGGAGATCACATGAAGGATTATCAACAGGGGAGTGGGTGGGAGAGAGAGGGAGAAAAGGTACAGAGAATAAGTAGCATAGATGGTAGGTAGAAAATAGACAGGGGGAGGGTAAGAATAGTAGTATGGGAAATGTAGAAGCCAAAGAACCTATATGTATGACACATGGACATGAACTCAAGGAGGGAATGTGGGTGGGAAGGGGTATAAAGGGTGGAGAGGAGTGAAGGGGGGAAATGGGACAACTGTAATAGCATAATCAATAAAATATATTAAAAAACTATACAATGTAATATATACTATTAAAATGTACTTATTGCTTCATCAGAAGTTGTACTTCTAGAAGGTGGTTTGAGTACCCTCTCCCCAGCAAAACAAAGATTTAGCTGGTGACAATTATTTTTTAAAAATCATGAAGAGGCACACATCAAGTGGAGAAACATTTATTCAAGAAAATCTTCTAATTTTCAAGAGCCAAGTCATTTGGGCCACAATTTGCTCTCCTTCCCCATTGTCTCAAGTTCAGTTTTGTGGAAGCTCTACTCCAGTTGGTGCAGCCAAGAAAATGGTACTTCTCCAAACAATGCAGACTTTAAATCAGATATTTTAGATACGTTCAGGAACTAAAGATGTAAGGGAAAGGTATGACAAAAATGTCTCCACAAGTAAGAGAATATCAATAAACAGAAAAATTATAAAAAAGAACCAAACAAATCCTGAAACTGAAATACACATAACCGAAATAAAAATTAACTAGGAAAACACAACTGCAGATTTGGAGCAGCAGGCAGGAGAATAAATGACTTTAATATAGGTCAAGTGAAATTATGTAGTCTGAGCTACAGAAAGAAAAATAGTGAATAAAAATGAATCAAGACTTGAATACTTGTAGGACAACATCAGGTGTAGCAATATATATATAATGGGAGTCTCAGAAGAAAAGGAGAGAAAAGAACAAAAAGATAATTTGAAGAAATAATGGCTGAAAACTTCCCACATTTGATGAAAACAATATACCAGAGAAAAGCAACCAGCTCTAGCTGGTGTGACTCAGTGGACTGAGTGCCCGCCTGCAAAACAAAGGATTGTTGGTTTGATTCCCAGACAGGGCACATGCTTGGGTTGTGAGCCAGGTCCTCAGTAGGGGGTGTGCAAAAAGCAACCACACATTGATGTTTCCCCCCTTCTCTTTCTACCTCCCTTCCCTGTCTCTAAAAACAAAAATTAAAGAAAGGAAAAAGAAGAGAAAAGGAACCAAAATCAGTAAGTAAAAATATCTAAAAAAAAAAAAAGCCCTGGCTGGTGTGGATCAGTGGATTGAGTGCCGGCCTGCGAATGAAAGGTTGCCAGTTTGGTTTCCAGTCAGGAAACATGCCTGGGTTATGGTTGGGGTGTGTAAGAGGTAACCAACTGATGTATCTCTTACACACTGATGTTTCTCTCTGCCTATTTCTCCCTCCCTTTCCCTCTCTCTAAAAAATAAATAAAATCTTTATAAAAAAATAAAAAGAAACACAACCAGAAGAAAACTGGATTGGCAGTACTTTTCACAGATAAAATAGACTTAAAAACATTAAGTTAATAGAGAAAAAGAGGAACATTTTTATCACAATAAAAGATTCCAATGCCCTGGCTGGCGTAGCTCAGTGGATTGAGTGCGGGCTGCGAATCAAAGTGTCGCAGGTTCAATTCCCAGTCAGGGCACATGCCTGGGTTGCAAGCCACAGCCCCCAGAAACCGCACATTGATGTTTCTCTCTCTTTCTCCCTCCTTTCCCTCTCTAGAAATAAATAAATAAAATCTTAAAAACAAAACAAAAATAGCCCTTAAAAAAAAAGAATCCAACAATTATAAATATATATGCACCTAACAAAAAGCGCCAAAATATATGAAGCAAAAACTAAAAGAACTGAAGAGAGAAATAGAAAATTAAACAATAACTGAAGACAATAATATCATAGGTCTTAATAATAAATAGAACTAGACAAAAGATCAATAACGAAGTATAAGTCTTGAACAGTATAAACTCACTACAGCTAACAGTCACCACAGAACATTATATCAACAACGGAATATATATTCTTCTCAAGTTCACACAGGTCATTTTAAAGGAATCAAAGTCATATGAATCATATTTTCTAACTAATGCATAAAATAGAGAAAAATTGATGAAACCAAAAGCTGTTCTTTGAAAAGGCTAACAAAGTTGACAAACTTTACCTACAATGACAAAGGAAAAAAAGGAGAATAAAATTACTAAAAAAAAAAGAAAGTTTAAAATATTCACAAATATGCAGAAATCAAGTAACATCCTTTCAAGTAACCAATGGATCAAAGAAATCACAACAGAAATTAGAGTAATTTGGGACAAGTAAAAATGAAGAAATAACATACAAAAACTTATATAATATGATTAAAGCAGTGCTTGAAGAAAAATTTATAGTTATAAATGTTGTATTAAAAAAGAATAAAGATGCCCTGGCCTACAGGCTCAGTTACTTGGAGCATCATTCCATATACCAAACAACTGAGGGTTTGAGCCTCCAGTCAGGACATGTGCAAGAGGCAACTAACTGATCAATGTTTCTACCTCTCATCAATGTCTGTCCCTCTCTCACTCATTCATTCCCTCCCTCCCTCCCTCCTTTTTTTCCTCTAAAAATCAATGAACATATCCTTAGGTGAGGATTAAAAAAAGAAAAGAAATCTCACATATCAAAAACTTCATCTTCTACCACAAGATACTAGAAAGAGAATCAAATTAAACCTAAAACAAGCAGAGGAAATGAAATACATCACAGGAAAAATTGCATAAAATAGAGAAAAATTGATGAAACCAAAAGTTGTTCTTTGAAAAGGCTAACAAAGTTGACAAACTTTACCAACAATGACAAAGGAAAAAAAGGAGAAACTCAAATTACTGAAATAAAAACTGAATAAGGGGTCATCACTACCAATCTTACAGAAATGAAAAGAAAATAATATGAACAACTGTATGCCACAAATTATGTATCTTAAATGAAATGGACAAATTCTAGAAAGACAAAAACTTCCAAACTGACTCAAAATTAAAATGAAACATGTATAGACCGGTAACAAGAAACTGAATTAGAAAATTTTAAACTTCACAGAGAGAGAAAGTCCAAGCAAGATGGCTTTAATAGTGAATTCTACCATATATTTAAAAAATTTATTCCAATTCTTTACAAACCCCTCCCCAAAAAAATAGGAGAGAAGGAAATATTTCTCAACTCATTCTGTGAAGCTACTATTCCTCTGATACCAAGCTAGATGAAGACATCACAAGAAAACTGTAGGGCAGTGTCTTGGATGAATACAAACTCACAAATCCACAATAAAATATTAGCCAAATCCAGCAACCTGTATTATAAAGTAGGATTATACACCATGAAAGTAGAATTTATCCCACAAATACAACTGCTTATCTTCAAATCAGCCTTTCTTCTTTGAGCTCCTTGTGTGCAAGGATAATGACTCATTTATCTTTAAATCTTCAGACATGTGCCAATAACAAATGTATGTCATTCTCACTATAAATAGCAATACACACCCATTCCACTCCTCGTTTCTTTCAACTGCTTTATTTCTCTTTTTGTCAATTTTATCTGGCATTATATGTTGTTCCCAAATGCTTAGAAACAATACTTTGATAGATATTCAACAAACATGTTTAATTAATGACAGCAACTACATGAATTCTTAAAAATTCTATGTCAATTCCTAAGTTGCAAGGCATTACCCACCTGAGTTCTTCAGGTCTTGCCGTACTTGCTGACACAATACAAAAAGAAAACACCCAATTAGTTTTCTCTGACATGGTAAACTGCATCACTACTCATAAAAGTAAATCTGGACTAACTGCTTTGTAAGCCATGTATCTCAAACACAGATTTAAAAACCTTCATTTCACAAAAGTGTTGTAGGATTCACATCATTAAAGTCAACATGACAATTACTTTCATTTTTTAAATAAAGCAATAAATTAAGCATACATCTTTTCAAGCTGTCAAGAGTGAGCTGAGTGACAATGGAGTATTGTCGGTTCAAACTAAGAGTTAACTTAGGATTTTAAATGATCACAAATTGAAATGGCTTAACTAATAGCTATTATTTAACTTATAACCATACCAAAAGTTATAAAGTATAACTCAATTATTTTAAAACATTGACACTATTGCCCTGGCCAGGTGGCTCAGTTGGTTGGAGCTTTGCCCCATACACCAAATGGTGGCAGGTTCAACCCCTCAGTCAGGGTACATACCTAGGTTTGTGGGTTTGATCCCATCGAGGCACATATGGGAGACAACCAATTAATGTTTCTCTCTCATATGCCATGTCTTCCTGCCTGCCTGCCTGTCTCTCTATCTCCCTTTCCTCTGTCTCTAAGACCAATAAGCATATCCTCAGGTGAGATAAAAAAAAAATTGCTGACACTGCCAAGCATCAGGTCATGGTGGTTATTTCTGGACAATCAGTGATGACCCTAGTACTGGACATACTTAAAGTTCAATCTGTATTTTAATACAAACTTAGATTTGAAATCAAACACTACTTTTGGTAAAGCATGTTTGTGGTTATGTAATTAAAGTAACTTGCAGGAAGTAACGTTTATGAATTTGTCAATGTCAGTATATGATACACACTAATGATTTACATTCAGAAACTGTTATGGAATTCTTAATGATATTATAATACCATATGACATAACTTTTACTTAAAATGTGTTAATCATTTATCAATGTTTTGTGAAGTTTCTAAGGGGATTTTGAAGAGTATTATGAATGAGATCTAAAAGTCAAAAAGAGAAGGAGTAATGTTATATATATATAGTATGTATATATATATAAATATATATTAATAGAATTAATAGAATATAATAAATATAATAGTTAATACAAACGAAAACTGAACACAAACTCAGGATAGTGTTTACATTCAGATTAACATAAAAATTATTCTCAGCAACCACGTAGGCAATTATTCCCTTTGTGTTTTATTAAATTGATTATATCCAAACCAAATTCAATAAATAAAAGTACTTTAGTTGACTGGAATACACTTAAAATTCAGACAACATCCTCTCAAGTAAACAGCAGCAGCACCATGAATTGTCAAGAAAGAAGAGTCCTTTAAAAGACTGTTGCATTTCACCTTTCATCTGTAGAGTTCGTCGAGAATATCGTTTGCTGGGCCTCCTTTCAAAGGATGTTGATCTTCTTGCTTTATTTGTTTTTGTGGTCTGATACTCAGTTTTCCCACTAAAATAAATAAGCACATTAATAGAATAAGAGTATTTATGACCTACAATAATCAAATACATGTAAATGAAAGAAAAGTCTAGACTGTGATTCCTCTTTAAAAAATCCATCTTGAATTTCATCCTGAGGGAACTGCTTTTAATAACAGTCTTGACGTCTCTCTTTACCATGTCATTCTTTCACTCTTTAGGCTTGCGTGAAATATGCAACACAAAATATATTGTTTTTTGTTAAGCATGCACATCACCTAAGAACATATTAAATCAGTTTGAGATATCTGTGCTTTTATGGAACTTCCCTCCCCTCCTCATTCATAATCCTCAATGGAAAGTATGTAATTACCTCAAGATTTTCAGTTACTTTTTCTAATAGTGACAGACCTTCCAGAATAATTTTTCCAGAAATATTTAAATTATTGTCCCACTTGCCGTGATTTCCATTTAAATTCTGTTAAGAAAATGTCTCCCCACTTTCAATACAGATAGAAGCTCTCTTAATGAATCCCACACAATCATCTTGCAACATTATTTATATTCCTTCTTTAAATCATATTAACTGAGTCTCATGACATGCTGAAAAGTCACAACCAATAATCTACTTTCAGGTAAACCAAAATATTTCTAACTTACCAACAAATAAGGAGTCTGTAACAATGGAACTTCAGGTTTAAAAAGGACCCAAAACGTTATCCAAATTAATTTCCCACCCAGTGCAGGACATCCTTTTTCTATATGGTGTTCACTCTTGGATCCAGACACCTTCAAGTTCTTGTTGTATGGATTTAAATTGGGGGCTAATTAATATATAGAGTAAATGTAAACAGGGATACAAAATCCATCGCACCATTATATATTTCCTATCAATTCTGGAAATTATAATCAATAATAATAAACTATTATTTTGGCCAATGGAAAACACTGGTGAACCACTTTATTTCTCTATACCCTAATTACCACATCTATAAAATGAGAGAGTGGCCTAAATTTTTTGGACTCTATGCAAAAAAGATACAGCAGGCAGCTATTAATATCAACCTGTATCTAAATCGTGATCCTAGCCGAATAAATCCTGATCGCTGAGAACCCTTCTGTACAGGGCCTCGAAGGCGGAAGAAGGCATGATGCTCCACAGCACATTTCCATAAATGTTTGCATGCTTTAGGATGGTCCAGTCTAAAGACAAATGTATGCTCTTGCTCTTTGCCCTGAAAGAGAAAAGGATTCAAAAAGAGGTAACTATTGGGTTTAACATTCCTGTCTCATTACTTAGCTACAGATACAACTCCAGTGATACTATGAATCAGATAAAGCATTTGGTTGGCTCCCTGAAACTCAAACATTCTTATAGCTACCTATATAAAAAGGAGGAGTTGAAATCTAGCTGTCTATTTTCTCAGCCAAAATAAAATTATTCCTAAAAGGGTCCTCTCTACTTATGCAATCTCACTTCTCAGAGATACATTAAAATGAGGTTGTATCTGCCACACTTTGGGATAAATGTATAATAACAATTTAAGGGATTATACAAGATCTGGCAATATGTATCAACAGACTTAAAAATGTCGTATTCTTTGTCATAGTAACCACACTCACAGGAATTTGATTATGATAGTTAACATTCATAGGCAATTTCCTATGAATTACTTCAACAAGCAGTTACTACTATTAGCCCCATTTCACAGGTAAAGAAACTCAGACTTGAGAAAGTAAACCGAAGATCACAAGGCTACTAAGAGAGGAAACCAGAATTTGAATCTAGCCCTTCAGGCTCCAAAGCTTAACTTTATCATATCTAAGCTATATTGGCTCTCCAGGAAATAAGATTTTCTGGGAAAACGAAATTTACACCCAAAGATTTTATTTAGTGTCATCTATAACAGTAAAAATTGGCCAAAACTTTTAAAAATCCTAACTGTCAAAATAAAAGAATGGCATATTTGAACTAGATCTTCGTGGATATAACCTGTTTAGGTAAAATAAGTAAGCTATATTTATATATAAATTACATATATTATATATATATATATATAATTTATGTATATTTTAAGACCACTCTTAAAATATATGTATTTATATTTGGAAAATGTTAGAAAGTATGAGAATGATACCCTCCTCCAAGAGTGGTGGCCAGCTACAGGGAAAGAAGGGACAAGTTGCAGGGATTAAACCTTAGCTGTATCAAATCTATTATTAATTTATCTATCTCTAAAAGTTAATTCTGAAGGAACAATGCCAAAAATGTTATCTAAATGAGTGAAATGGATACCAGTTTCATAATTTCTTTGAATTTTTTCAGTATAATTAAATATGTAACTTAAAACTACTTTGTCATTTTCTACTCTGGGAATGTGGACAGTCTACATTCCACTGCCAGAAATCAGGGTTTGCACCTTTGCACATGGGACATGGCCCTGGGGGTGGCATAGTACAACCCCTTGCCCAGTGTCCAGGGCATTTACACTTAAAGTATATTTGATCTTTTTGCCCTGGACATTTTTGTGGCTTTCCTGACTTACCCCGACATGGCTGGACATTGCCAATGGCACTACCAACAGCTACGCTATTAACTTGGCCTGCCTTTCCTCCCCTTCTTTCCTATGCTGGATCTGTTCCTTCCTGTCCTCAAGGTATTGGCTGTTAAAAACCAAAAAGGTAGTGTCTATTAGTTGGGCCATAGGAGTTTGTGGACCCATTTGTAACTTCGGAAAGCTTTCTACAAATATCTCGTTCTGACTGGCTAATGAAATGCTGCCCCATTAATACTTGGCCTTCTGGAGAGGATGGATCTAGGTTAGTCTATTTCCTGAATGCCTCCATCAGCCTACTGCAGAACAAAGCATAATTCTCTTCCTGTGCTTGTGTTATTTCTCTGATCTTGTCATAATTTATAGGCTTTCTAATGTATCATTTCACCCAGCTAATAAACACTAAAGCATGGTGAAAAAAATAAACAAAATAATAAAAATATTTGATGAACTCTATATGTAGGGTTTTTTTTTTTAAGATTTTATTTATTTTTAGAAAGAGGGGAAAGGAGGGAAAAAGAGAGGGAGAGAAACATCAATATGTGAGAAATACATCGATTGGTTGCCTCTCACACACTCCCAACTGGGAACCTGGCTGGCAACATAGGCATGTGCCCTGACTGTGAATTGAACCAGCAACCTTTAGGTTTGCAGGCCAGCATTTAATCCACTGAGCCACAAGCAGCCAGGGCTATGTGTAGTTTCTTCATGACCTTGGTATAAGCATAGATTCTTAAATTTTAAGAAATAAAAAGTACTGACCACAAGGAAAAAAATTTATACATTGTATACATTAAAATTGAAACCCTTTTGTATCCAAAAGATACTATTAGGGGAGCCAAAGGCAAGCCAGGTAGCAGAAGATACTAGCAACACACATATCTGAGATAGAACTAATATCTAAAATAGATAAAGAATTTCTTCAATGGGGAAAAAAAAGCACACGATCCAACATAAAAATGAACAAAAGACTTAAATAGGCACTTCATAAAAGAGAATATCCAAATATCCAATAAATATATAAATAAGTGCTATACATATAGTCATCAGGAGAATGCAAATTAAAATAATTCTACTATAGAATGGCTAAAATAAAAAAACAGAGTACCATACCATCAGCAAAAAATAAAACAAAATGAAAAATAAAACAAAACTCATAACACTGTGAGTGGGAGTGTAAACGTATATAAACACTTTGGATGGAGGAGCGAATGGAAGTCACACTGACCTCCTCCCAGGACCAATCTGGAATTACAACTCAATTGTGGAGAAACCACCTGAACAATCAACTGAGCAATAGCAAGAGAGACTCCTTATAACCTCGGACAGACAGAAGAATCAGCTTTGGCACACCTATCTGGTAAGGAATGTGGTGGAGACTCGAGAGCTGGCTGAGTGCCTGGAGGTAGCACAGCTGGAGGGATAATTTAGTGGCTGGTAGGATCCCCCTAAGAATGGGGTCTAAACCCTAAGCCAGGATCCCCAGTCTAGAGCACCAGAGCCCAAAATGTACTGATTAACAATCAGCAGCAAAAAGCAGCAAAGTTGCAAACAGATAGCTGGAGACACAAGAGCCATTTAAAGGGCCAATGCACAAATTTTCATTTAGAGCCACTTATCCTGGGCTCTGGCAAAGGTCGGGGTGCAGAGTGGGCTGATGACACCTGAGGAGACATAAGCTTTGGGGAAAGAACTGAGAGAGTAGACCCTGGGAGACCCTGGGACTCATGGGGAATGAGTCATCCCCCATACAGCAGCAACTCCCCTCTGAACAGCAGCAGCCTGAGGAGAAACACCAGTCCCAACCCCAGGGGGGGTCTCTGCCCTGGTCCTGTGGTGCTTAAAGGTGACTGCCAAGTACAAAGTGACCAGACATATAACCGAAGGAGATAGGCACAGAGAGTAGATCCCTGGCAAAAGGAGGGACAGAGTGGATTAGAGAGAGAGATTTAGGAATGGAGGCTTTGGGGAGAGAACTGAGAGTAGCCCCCGGGGATCCCAGTGCTGAGCCAACCCCCATTAGGCTCCACCTTATGGTGCTTAAACCTGACTGCTGAGTGCAGAGTGACTAGATTAACAACTGAAGGACACAGCTAGGGACAGTAGATCCCTGGAAGTCTCAAATAGGTTGCCTACTACAGTCAGACACAGTCAACATCGGACATCACCAGAGGCAGATCCAGAAAGAAACAAACTGGTATACACAGGAGGCTGCCAAGACAATATCCACTGTGGTCTTCTCCATGATTTGTGGTATTTTCTTTCCTGCATAGCTTTCTAACATTGATTTCTTGTCCAGGAAATTTGTGCATATTGAGTCACTAGATTTTATTATACTATAGTTTATTTCATTTCACAAATTTTGCCCCTCCTTTCTATTACTCCATTTTTTCTTTTATCCTCGTATTATTTTCATTTCAAATTTTATTTTCTCTCTTCCTACAAATTGTTTCCTTTCTACACTCTATTTCTCCACCATCCAGCCTCACAAAACCACTTTTCTTCGCAATGGTCATCTCACATCCTTTTCCCCTCACTCATAAAATACCTGTCTTCTCTCTCCACCTTTAGCCGTCTTTGCTACTTGGTTGTGGATATGGTAGTTGTTGCACTGTTTTTTTCAACTTTTTATCTCTAGAGCTTCACTAATTCTGTATTTCAAATATCAAATATTACTGCTCACCTCTCCTACTTTTTTTCATCTCAAATCTTTAATCTTGCTATCTTAGTCTCTTTTTTCTTTTTTATCTTTCTTCTCTTTCTTTCATCCTGCCCTATTATCTTTCTTTATTCTCCTTTTTCTTTTTTCTTATATCCCAAATTTTAATTTTTCCCTGTCTTAGTCTGGTTTTTATTCCTCACTCTCAGTATTCACTCACCCTCTATCATTTCAAAATCACCTCCCATTCCTCTAGACATCTCTTAGACTTTTCTTTGATTCATTTTCCCCTCTTATTCCTGTACCACCTATATTAATTTTAGTGCATTTCTTGTTGATAGTACTGTGGTGGATCTTTCTCTCCAATTTGGCTCCTATATTTTATAAATTATTTACTATTTTTTCCTTCCTTTTTCTTTCTCTCTCACTTTATTAGATTTTTATTATTTTAATTTCTGTTTAAACCGAGTACTATATGCTTCCCTTTTCATACTCCCTTCCCTTTTTTATTCATGAGGTAAACTCTACTTTCCCTCTTCAAATTGCTCCAAATCCTAATTTTTTGTTTTTTTTTTTAAAGATTTTTTTATTTATTTATTTTTAGAGAGGGAAGGGGGGAGAGAGATAGAGAGAAAGAGAAAGAGAGAGAGAGAGAGACATCAATGTGCGGTTGCTGGGGGTTATGGCCTGCAACCCAGGCATGTACCCTGGCTGGGAATCGAACCTGCGACACTTTGGTTCGCAGCCCGCGCTCAATCCACTGAGCTACGCCAGCCAGGGCTCAAATCCTAACTCTTATTAGTGCTCCTCCCTCTACCCTCTCAAAATGATTTTTCTTTCAGTAGGTCATCTCATAGCCACTCTCTTTTTTTATAATAGTCTTAATCTCTTTACACCCTTATTAATACTGGTTCATTTGCTATTGATAGTGGGATTGCGGTGGGGAGTTGTTTTTGCAGGTGTGGTTTGTTTCCTGGGCTTTGTGGTTTTGCGCTGGTAGCACCTGCACAAGAGTACACAAGACGTGGTGGCCAGAGTGACCCTCAGTCAACCATCTGGAGGGAAGGATTCACCAAAGAAACACCAACTAATAATCAAAACCAGTTATATCTAGAGAATCAACATAAATGGCATAAAGGGCATCCCAAGAGTATCAAGTTCATGTGATCAAGGAGACGGCACCACTGAATCTCACAAGTCTCCTACCATAGAAGTTCATACTACAATGTCAGGAAGTCAAAACAGAACAATTCAAGAAGTAGAATCAAACAAGAAGAGTCTCACAAATGATGGGAAGACAAAGAAACAACCCCCAATCTAAAAGAAAGGAGGAATCCTCAGAAAGAATGCTAAATGAAATAGAGGCAAGTCAACTATCTGATACTGAGTTCAAAACAATGGTTATAAGGAAGCTCAGTGTGAATTTCCAAAAACTACAGGGAAACTATGAGGAAATTACTGCAAACTATATCAACATGAAAAGGATATAGAAATAATCAATAAAAGCCAAGAGGAAATGAAGAATACAATTTCTGAATTGAAGAACACAATAGAAGGAATCAAAAGCAGGCTAGATGAAGCAAAGGATCAGATCAGTGAGCTGGGGGACAAGGTAGAAAAAAAACTCCCAGAAAAAGCAAGAAAAGGAGAAAAGATTCAAAAAGAATGAAGGTGGGTTAAGGCAACTGCAGGACAACATGAACATAATAATATCTGTATTATAGATATTAATACAGATAAGGAGCTAGGAACAGAAAACCTGTGTGAAAAAGTAATGATGGAAAACTTCCTTAATTTGATTGGAGAGGGAAAAAAAACACACAAGTCCAGAAAGCACAGAACGTCTCAAGCAACAGACACGCAAATAGGCCCACTTGAAGACAAAGCATAATTAAAATGGCAAATTTGAAAGACAAAGACAAAATCTTAAAGGCAGGAAGGGAGAAAAAGGAAGTAACACACAAGGGACCCCAATAAGACTAGCAGCTGATTTCTCAACAGAAACATTACAAGCCAGAAAGGAATGGCAAGAAATATTCCAAGTAATGAAAAGCAAAAGCCTGAAACTAAGACTACTCTATCTAGGAAGGCTCTCAATTAATAGAAGGCCAAAAATAAGGAGCTTCCTGGACAAAAGAAGGCTCAAAGAATACACTTCCACCAAACCAGCATTGTAAGATATGCTAAAGGGACTGCTTTGAGAAGAGGAAGAAAAAGAGAGAGAGAGAGAAAGGAACACAGGTACAAAAGGAGTAAAATGGCAATTAGTAAGTACCTATCAATCATAAAGTTAAATGTGAATGAATTAAATGCTCTAATCAAAGACATAGAATAGCTGAATGGATAAGAAAACATGGATAAGACCCACACATATGCTGCCAACAAGAGACCCACCTCATAACACAAGACCTACACAGACTAAAAGTGAAAAGGTGGAAAAAAATATTCTAAGCGAACGGGCAAGGAAAAAAAAGCCACGTAGCAATACTTATATCTGACAAAATAGACTTCAAAACAAAGGCCATAAAAAGAGACAGAGAAGAACACTTCATAATATTCAAGGGAAGAATCCATCAAGAAGACATAAATATTGTAAACATATATGCATCCAACATAGGAGTACCCAAATACATAAGGAAATTCTTGGAGGACTTCAAGAAAGATCTAGACAGCAATACAGTTATAGTAGGGGATTTTAACACTTCACTGTCAACAATGGATAGATCTTCTAAACAAGGTATCAACAAGTATATTATGGAACTGAATGATGCATTATATCACATGGAATTAACGGATACATACAGAACTTTTCATCCCAAAGGAGCAAAATACACATTCTTTTCAAATGGACACAGAACATTTTCAAAGACAGACCACATAAAAGTCACAAAATAAGCCTCAACAAATTCGAGAAAACCGAAATCTATCAATCATGTTATAGGACTGCAAAGAACTAAAACTAGAAACCAACCTCAAGGAAAAAACTAAAAAATATTCAAACTCATGGAGACTGAATAGCATGCTATTAAACCATGAGTGGGTTAATAATGAGATCAAGGAAGAAATCAAAAAGTTTCTGTAAACAAATGAAAATAAACAGACAACAGTCTAAAATTTATGGGACACAGTAAAGGCAGTCTCAAGAGGGACGTTTATAGCAATACAGGCCTACCTAAAAAAGACAAACATTTCAAATAACAGCCTAACTCCACATGTACAAGAACTGGAGGAACAACAACAAACAGAGCCCAGAGCAAGCAGAAGGAAGGAAATAAGATCAGAGCGCAATTCAATGACATAGAGAGTAAAAGAACAATTCTAAAGATAAATAAAACCAAGAGATGGTTCTCTGACAAGATAAACAAATTAGACAAGCCTTTAACCAGATTCATCAAGAAAAGAAGGGAGGAGCCAAATAAATAAAATCAGAAATGAAGGAGGAGAAATTACAACTTATATCACAGATACACAGGATGGTAAGAAATTACGAATAAGCTATATGCCAAGAAATTTGAAAACCTGGGTGAAATGGACTAATTTCTTGAAAAATATAACCTTCTAAAACTGAATCAAGAAGGAGGAGAAAGCCTAAGCAGACAGGTAACTGAAATTGAAGCAGTAATCAGAAAACTCCCATCACACCAAAGCCCTGGATCAGATGGTTTCACAGAATTTTAAAAAACATTTAAGGAAGAGCTAACCTGTATCCTTCACAGACTATTCCAAAAAATCCAAGAAGACTACCAAAATCTTTTTATGAGGCCAGCACCATCCTAATCACAAAACCAGACAAAGACACAACAAAGAAAGAAAACTTCAGGCCAAAATCACTGATGATCATAGATGCTAAATTCCTCAATAACATATTGACAAACCGTATACAGCAATACATTAAAAAGATCATACACCACAACCAAGTGGGATTCATCCTTGCATCCCAGAGATGCAAGGATGGTACAATATTCGCAAATCAATAAATGTAATACATCACATAAACAAAATGAAAGACAAAAATCACATGGTCATATCAACAGATGCAGAAAAAGCATTTGATAAAGTACAGCACCCACTTATGATAAAACACTCAGTAAAGTCGGAGTAGAGGTAGCATATTCAACACAATAAAGACCATATATGAAAAACCTACAGCCAACATCATTCTCAATGGGCAAAACCTAAAACCTTTCCCCTAAGATCAGGCACAAAACAAGGGTGTCTGCTGTCACCACTTCTATTCAACATAGTATTGGAAGTCTTAGCCACAGTGAACAGAAAAGAAGAAATAAAAGGTATACAAACTGGAAAGGAGGAAGTAAAACTGTCATTGTTTGCAGATGACATAACAGCATACACAGAAAACCTTATAGATTCCACCAAAAAATTACTTGACCTAACAAGTGAATTTGGGAAAGCAGTGGGATACAAAGTCAACATTCAGAAATTAAAGGCATTTGTGTATACCAACAATGAAATAACAGAAACAGAAATCAGGAAAAACAATCTTATTTGGTATAGCCACAAGAAAAATAAAGTTCCTAGGAATAAACCTTACCAAAGAGGTTAAAAGCCTGTACTCAGAAAACTATACAGCACTGAAGAAAGAAGTTAAGGAACACACAAACAAATGGAAGCATATACTATGTTCATGAAGTGGAAGAATGAACATCATCAGAATGTTCATACTACCCCCCAAAATTTATAGATTCAACACAATCCCTATTATAATACCAATGACATATTTCATAGATATAAAAGAAACATTTCAAAAATTTAAAGGGAACCATAAATGACCCTGAATAGCCTCAGCAATTTTGAGACAGAAGAACAAAGTAGGAGGGATCACCATACCTGACATCAAACTATATTATAAAGCCAAGGAAATCAAAAGGGCCTTGTACTGGAATTAGAACAGACATGGATCAATGGAACAGAATAGAGAGCCTAGAAGGAAACTTAAGTCTCTAAAGTCAAATAATACTGGACAAAGGGGGAAGAAGCATGAAATAGAGTAAAAACAGCCTCTTCAACAAATAGTGTTGGGAGATCTGGATAGCTACATGCAAAAAAATGAAACTCAACCATCAACTTACACCATACACAAAAAATAAATTCAAGGTGGATAAAAGACTTAAAAATAAGTTATGATACCATAAAAGTTCTAGAGAACATTAGCAGGAAAATCTCAAATACTGCACAAGGCAGTATTTTCACCAATCTGTCCATAAAGGAAAGACTAAGGGACATAAAGGAAAGAATAAACAATGGGACTTCCTTGAAATAAAAAGCTTCTGCATGGCTAAAGAAAACATTAACAAAATCTAAAGGGAACCAACTGTATGAGAAAATATATTTGCCAATAATTACCTTGGATAAGGGTTTGATCTCCAAAACACATAAAGAACTCACACAACTCCACTCTAGGAAGACAAACAATCCAATTAAAAAATGGGCAAAAGACTTGAACAGACACTTCTCCAAGGAGGACATACAGAGGGCCCAGGGACACATGAAAGGATACTCAGCATCACTACTCATCAGAGAGATGCAAATTAAAACCACAATGAGATATCACTTCACACCAGTCAGAATGGCCATCATAAACAAAGCAACAAACGAATGCTGGCGAGGTTGTGGAGAAAATGGAACCCCAGTGCACTGTTGGTGGGAATGCACAGACTGGTGCAGCCTCTGTGGAAAACAGTATGTAATTTTCTCAGGAAACTAAAAATGGATCTGCCTTTTTGATCCAGCAATTCCAATGCTGGGATTATACCCTAAGAATCCTGAAACAGTAGCTCCAAAGAACCCATGCACCTCAATGTTCATAGAGGCACAATTTACAACAGCCAAGTGCTGGAAGCAACCTAGGTGCCCATCAATAAATGAATGGATCAAAAAATGATGGTACATTTACACAATGGAATACTATACAGCAGAAAGAACGAGCTCCTACCCTTTGTGACAGCATGGATGGAACTGGAGAGCCTTATACTAAGTGAAATAAGCCAGGCTGTGAGGAACAAATACCATATGATCTCACCTATAAGTGGAACCTAATCAACAAAACAAACAAGCAAAATATAACCAGAGACACTGAAATAAAGCTCAAACTGACAGTAATCAGAGGGGAGGCTAGACCGAGATAACAGGAGAAAGGAAGGAGGGAAAGAATCATCAAGGAACACGTATAAAAGACCCACGGACAAAGCAAAAGGTGGGTCGGATTGAGGGTGTGAGGTGGGGGTAGCTGGGGTAGGGGAAAGTGGTGGTGGGAAAATGGACACAACTGTATTCGAACACTAATAAAAAAATGATAATAAAAAACCACTTTGGAAAACAATTTGGCAGTACCCACAAAAACTAAGCACATGCACAAGCTACTGTTTAGAGCAGCACTCTTCTTAATAGCTGAAAATTAAAAAGAATTCAAATGTCTATCACAGATAAATAAGTGTGGTCTGCTCATGAAATGGGATACTATATTCTATGTAACAATATATATTACATATACAATAAGCCAACTACAACTACTCACTGAAACAGGGCTAATGCTCATAAATATAATGTTGAAATAAAGAAGCCAGACACAAAGAGAACATCCAGTCAGTTTTCGTAAGTTTAAAATAAGTGTAAATAAAAACTAATCTACGGTGTTAAAGTCAGGACAGTGGTTACCCTTGGGGGACTATAGCTGGTGGGGGCACAAAGAAGATTCTATTATTATGGTACCATTCTTTTTCTTCATCTGGATGCTGGTCATACAGGTATATGTGAAAATCCAACAAGCTGTACACTTATTTCTGCACTTATCTGAATGTGTGTAATACTTCCACAAAATTTACCAACAAAAACTACCCAGAAAAAAACATGGGAAAAACATATAAACTCAAAGTAGGAAAACCTTTCTATGACGCAAAACCCAAAAGCCATAACTGACAAATTCACCTATTTAAAATTTTAAAATAAACAGCAAAAATTACAACAAGCAGTGCTGAAAGACAAACAATGATTAGATAAAATATTTATAATTCTACAACAACAGGCAAAACCTGGAAGAAAAAAGGCCAACAATACAAAAGGAAAATGGGCAGAGGATACAAATAGACAGTTTGGAGAAAAGGAAATACAAGTAACTCCAATGTACGAAGAAATGTTCAATATCACTCATAATAATAGAAAAAAAATGAAACGTAATGAAATTCCATTTTCACCTTTCAGATAATGTGATAATTCCTGGAAACAGGTTTATACAGATAAATAGTGCAACTTGAGAGGCTCTCTCTAGATCTATAACAAATGCACATAACCTTGAACCAGCAAATCCACCTCCTCCAGGGAATTATCCTATAGATACTTGAGAGTGTACAAATTAATGTCTATACAGTGAATGTCATTAACTGAGAACTGATTCAATAAATTAGGGTACATCCTAGAATATTACGCAGTTCTAGTTTGTGTTTTAAATAAGAACAAAGGAGCACTTTATATATTGACATGAAGAATTCCAGGTTATAATGTAAAGTTAAAAAAGGGTAAGAGGACAGTACATAACCACGCTAGCTTGTATTAACAAAAACTGATATATATATATTTGCGTGCATATATCTATAAAATAACTTTTAAAAAAATCCAAGAAGCTAATGCTGTATTATGTATTAGAGCTAATCTAAATGCTACCAACCGTAAGATGTAGAATTATTTTATGGCCTAAAAAAAACAAGTGTCACCAATTAAATTATGACCATATTTTCTTATCACATAGAATATTTTCTTCTTTTTGAAAAGCTACCTTTAGATTTACATACAAATATCATTTAATCATATATGTGCTTACATAAAAAGGAAAATATTGGTAAAACATTTTTAAATGTGACATCTGCCTCTTCTGAATCATTTTCAACTCGTTTGTTAATGATATAATGATTATCTTCTGTGCCACCAAGAGTTTCCTTTTTAAAATAACCCATTATTGTTTCTGATTATCTTCCAGGCTATGTGATAGGGCAATCCTTTGTATGTATCTCAGTAATAGAACTTCAAAACTTAGCACAATTCCATCTAATTTTCAGAATCTTCTTTTTTTTTAGGTTCTGTTAATGTAGTCCTCCTCAAACTTCATTGTGAATATAAATCTTGTTAACATTCAACCAATATGTTTTTATCTATATTTACCAATATGTGTGTTTTTCATATTTATTTCTTTGCAGGCATTAAAAATATTTTTATTTAACAATTCTGTAAGTTTTGACAAATGCACAAAGCAGTGATTTTCAACTGATGTGCCACAAGAATTTCTAAAACATGCAACACCTGACTATTTAGTCAGAGGCACTGACCTCTTTTCCCTTAGACTGTCAAATAATAAAAAAAAAGACAAAAACCAACACAACAATAACTGTTTGGTATGAATAAATCAAAATAATACCTCTTTTTGTTTGTCAGATTGGCAAAAATATGTATTTTTTGTATGCCGCAGAATGTTGGTGATTAGTTTATATGTGCCATGAGATTTTAAAAAGGTTAAAAATAGCAACCACCACCAAAATCAGGATACAAATTGGTTATCTCATTCCCCAAAATTCATTGTGCTGTTCCTCACTCCACCTAGTCCCAAATAATCAGTGATCTAGTCTCCATTCCTAGAGGTTTCCCTTTCCCAGACTGTCATATAAATAAACTCACATGGTCATGATCTTTTGAGTCTGGCCTCTTTCATTCAGTATAATGCATTTGAAATGAGCCCATGTCATTGTGTGTATAAGTTAGGAACTACATTCAACTGGGAAAAAAATAATCCTTAGTTTAGAATACTTTATTTAATTCTATGGCTCTATAAAACAAGGAACATTTTCTTCTTTTAGAAACTTAAGCCCTGGCTGGTGTAGCTCAGCAGATTGAGCGTGGGCTGCAAACCAAAGAATCGCTGCTTTGATTCCCAGTCAGGGCACATGCCTGGGTTTCGGACCAGGTATCCAATGAAGGGCACTGAGAGGCAATCACACATTAACGTTTCTCCCTCTCTCTTTCTCCCTCCTTTCCCCTCTCTAAAAATAAATAAATAAAATCTTAAAAAAATAAATTTAAGTTACCACACAACACAGTCACTGTTAATAAGTAATGAAATATAATTCCCACCTGATCATCATCTTCTACCACCACCAGGGTTAATTTATTCTTCTTAAAATCCAATCTGGTTATCTTAGGCCTGTAACAATATCAGAATAATAGCTAGATTTCAAATAAATGTCACAAAAATGTTGTTGTTAATTCAAGCACATTAATAACATAAATTAAAACATATTAAAACATAACCTGCACTGCCCATCAAGAAGGCCTCCAATGATAAAAATAGTTAGTAAGGGGAAAAAAGTTTCAAAAGCAATTAACTCTAGCAAATTAATGCTACACATGTATCAGGCATTAAAAATGTTAAGGAGCCCTGGCCCAGTGGCTCAGTTGGCTGGCGCGTTGTCCTGTGCACCAAGAGGTTGTGGGTTTGATTCCCGGTCAGGGCACATAACTAGGTTGAGGGTTCAATCCCCAGTCAGGGCATGTACGGGAGGCAATTGTTCAGTGTTTCTCTCTTACATCAATATTTCTCTTTCTCTCTCTCCCCCCTTCCCTCTCTGTCTAAAATCAATAAAAATGTCCCTGATGAGGCTTAAAAGAAAAATGTTAAGGAAAAACAATTGGAGAAATCCATATAAGTATTTCAAAGGCCCCCTGCCCTGGTTTGTGTGGGTCAGCGGATTAAAAGTCGGCCTGCAAACTGTAGGGTCACCAGTTTGATTCCCAGTCCGGGCATATGCCTGGATTGTGGGCCAGGTCCCCAGTAGAGGGTGTGTGAGAGGCAACCACACATTGATGTTCCCCTCCCTTTCTTTCTCCCCCACTTCCCTTCTCTCTACAAACAAAATCTTTTAAAAAATATATACTTCATAGGCTCCCAAATACAGTGTAAGGGACCCTCAGGCCTAGTGTCAAAGCAGCAACCCAGGAACTGGACACAAGAAAGACTATAAAGCTTTTTTAAAAGCATAGAGGAAAACAAATGATTAATTATGGTCCTCAACTCTATTTTCTACAGCAATTTTGGTTTGAGGAAATACATCTTTAATTAAAAAAATAAAATTTTAACCTCACTTTATGGCCCACTTTCCAACTCTCTCCTGTACGAAAACCCTAAACATCCTATCACATTTGAACTCTCTACTTCTGTGAACTGTAAAATGCCAAAACAATGCAATTCTCACTAATTTTAAACATAATCTACATAAAATATAACTGTAAAAGATAGCTGCTTACAAGAGCTGTACTAAAATAGTAAATGTAATAGGTGGAGGAGGGGTATCTATCACTTATTTAAGTGTAACAAATACTTACATAATGCCTACTAAGTATCAGGTAGTCTTCTAAGTATTTTATGTGTTTTAATTGAATTCATTCTAACAACAATCTACGAGATAAAGATGCTTTATCTCACTGCCTACAGCATTTTCTGACCATGAAGCATATCTCATTAGCCCACTGGGCAAGCTGGAAGTGTCAGAGAATTAACACTCAAGGACTGGGTAAATAAACAAACACCAAAGCTCCCTCACCCAGCAAGGGACAGTAATGAAGGTCCTCCGCTCAAGCCTCTCAGGAAAGCCCCTAGCAGGGACACCTGGATGCAGAAACAAATGAAATGCTATCCTCAACTCCTTAAGGGGAAATACTTTTCAACCTAAAATTCCATTCTTGGCTCAATTATCAAGAAAGCATTAAGAGAAAAATATACCATTTTAAGGCATCCAAGGATTCAAATATTTTATCTCCTACACCCTTTTCTCAAGCAGTTGAGAAAATATATATAAATATATATATAAAGTCAGAAAAAACAAAAGCACAGAGAAAAAAATATGGGAAGAAAACACAGGATCCTGGCTGAGAACCAAATTGGAAGTCCCAAGATAAAAGCTACAGAGCATCTTGGACAGCAAACAGGTCACAATGAAATAGAAGAATCATTTCATGTAACCCTTGAGAATTTTAAAGAAGTTGAGAACACAAAGGCAGGTAATTTAAAGGGATGTATGTGGTGCTGTGCAAGCCACTGGGGGAGGAGGAGCCAAGAGCATTAGTAAAAACAAAAAGCTATACAGTAAGGAAAGGTAATCCCAGTTGTGATTTCAAGGATTTTGGATTTTAGGGTACATCAGGAAAAAGAGAGAGAGAGAGAGACAGCAGTATTGCACAATGGGCTTTGTTGAAAGGTGTTTGGACAGGGTTGCACAAGAGGGAAGTCCTTTACAGGTGGAGAACATCTAGAGACAAATGGCACAGGACCACCACCTAGAAGGAGAAGACGGCACGGGAACTGCCAGAAAGGAAGGGAATCAGAGAGGAGGCTTATGTGTCTAGGCAATGGCATTCAGCAGCAATGGGGAATTCTCTCAGTCAGAGAGCTCTAAAGGGCAGTAGTGGTTTGGAGTCTTATATAGCTAAAAGATTTGTTTCATCTACTGCTAGCAGTTTTCAGTAGGATATGCAAAAAAGACAGGTTCTAAATGGCTAAAAATATACTTACTAGGCTATATGTAAAGCAAATGGATGTGTAAGAATTTGAGTTTTATGCTGGCGGACTTTGAGCTAAATAACAGTCCTCACATCCTCACACAGGGCCATCTTCAGCCCACATATATAACACCAATATTCTACTAAAGTCTGTAACAGTTCTGAGACAGACATAGTAATGTAAACACTATTTCCTGATTTTCAGCTTTTAAAACCAACCAGACAAAACCTGAAGCTCTTAACTATGGTTATATATCTATCCTTAATGTAAAACACAAATATAATTTAAAAGTTTGGATGACAGAAGTTGGGACATAGAAGAGAAGCATAGATTAAAAAGAGATGTAAAAGTATTAATATCTTCCTCTTATACAATAAGGAGTAGGGAGTAAAAAGGCTGTGGAAAAAGAAGTACTAAATATACTGACATAACTTCATGACAAGAGTGAGTGCCCATGTGAACATTTAATACATACAGAAATATGTAATATTCATATTAAAACATGCATGTTGACCTACCTTGGAACTAATGGAAAGTGAGGGCAGGAGAGTTTTACTGGGAATAAAGATGGGTAGGAGTATGACAACAGAGAGTTTCAATTCATTTAGAAGCTTTTCAGAACTATTTGATTTCCAAGTTCTATTTTATATACTAACTTCATATAAATGTTTTTACATATTAAAAAACAAAACAACAATAAAAATCTTGGACATTAACTCTGCTTACCAAAAAAATAAGCCAATTTTGGTTTCTCCTTCAAAAACAAGAACTCCTGTTGGAGTTAGTCCCAAGCTATAGTCATTCCCATCTCTGGCCTAATTTAAGGAAAGTGAAATGTGTTAGCTTTATTTGCATAAAACAAGTTTCACAATTTTACACAACTGTTTAATTTTATTTCCACAGTGAATTATATTAATTATATACCAGTAATATTAATTCACAAGGTGTTTTCAACAGAGTATCCAAAACAACATTCCCAGGAATATTAATGTGTACAATTAGCTCATTGAAATACTATAATTTTAAAGGTATGTCTTCACTGAAAATAATTACACTCCCACTACAACAAAAGCTCTTTCCAGATTCTTCCCATATTCTGTTCACCACTTAAATCACAAATTTTGAAAAAAAACTGTTTCTGGGAAATTTTAGCTACTTAAACTAGAAATATCTTAAATCATACACAAGCTATACTACAGCTTACCAAAGTCCTCTATAAAGTTACAGATTTTGAACTTTGCTTCCTCAACTATTTTAATTTTTATAGAACCTGCTTGTGTTACATGATGTAAGATGATATGAAGTGAAAAATCAAAAGGTGGTTTTAAAAAACTGAAAAGAAACAGCAGCTTAAAAGAGAAGATACACTTTTTGGAAATTTTGCTTGTCTGTCTTCTTTCTTATAATTAACCTGTATGTGAGATTCTTATCATTCAGTATATAATCTCAGCCCTTATAAACCACTCATCTAAAGTACCCCCTGCTATCGCATGTACACTCCATGGCCTTTCTCAGATTGAAAAATTTCATAGCTTGAATCTTGAAGCAATGAATTTTTTCAAAAGCATCACAACAGAGTGCTTACCTTGACCACGTGCATATCAACCCCATACATTTCTAGCCATTTGGCTTTATTCAGATAATTGGTTTCAGCTTGTGCTGGTGTCTGACCTCTGAAATAAAATAAATAAATTTTTTAAATAATAATAAATGTAAACTGAATTATATACCAAGTATAGAAATAGAAGAAAACAAATATCAGATCATTATTATAGTGATGTTACAGAAAGTGTGATAAAATGTCAAGTACCTGTATTCCTTCCATTTCTGAAAAATAGCCAGCTCCATCTCTTCAGTCTGAATGGGCATGAACCTGAACTCAGATACAAGTTCAGGACTATGCTCAGCAAGATCATAGTCACCAAGTTCAGCTACAAATGTAAGTTTCACAAAGTTATACTTTGCTAATAAGTTTATTTCCTTCCAAATCTTCCTCTGCAACCAATTTTATTAATAAATATTGCCAAGATTATAAAGATTCTTTCATAAAATTATTAGGAATTGTCAACACCCAAACTAGTCCCAAAAATTCACCTAGTTTATACTGATGACTTCTTTTTTTTTTTTTTAATATTTTATTTATTTTTAGAGACGGAAGGGAGGAGAGGGAGAGAGAGAGAGAGAGAGAGAGAGAGAGAGAGAGAGAGAGAGAGAGAAACATCAATGTGCAGTTGCTGGGGGTTATGGCCTGCAACCTAGGAATGTACCTTGGCTGGGAATCGAACCTGGGACACTTTGGTTCTCAGCCTGCGCTCAATCCACTGAGCTATGCCAGCCAGGCTGACTTCTTTTATTTATTTATTTTTAACTTGTATTTTACATTTTATTTTTTAAATATATTTTATTGATTATGCTATTACAGTTGTCCATCACCCCCCATTCCCCTCTGCCCTGCACAGCCCCTCCAACCCACATTCCTCCCTCTTTAGTTCATGTCTGTGGGTCATACACGTAAGTTCTTTGGCTTCTAAATTTCCTATATTATTCTTAACCTCCCCCTGTCTATTTTCTACCTATTCTCTATACTACTAATTCTCTGTACCTTTCCCCCACTCCCACTGCCCTGTTGATAACTCTCCATGTGATCTCCATTTCTGTGATTCTGTTTCTGTTCTAGTTGTTTGCTTAGTTTGTTTTTGTTTTTGTTTTAGGTGTGGTTGTTCATAGCTGTGAGCTTGTTGTCATTTTACTGTTCATATTTTTTTATCTTCTTTTTCTTAGATAAGTCCCTTTAACATTTCATATCATAAGGGCTGGATGATGATGAACTCCTTTAACTTGATCTTATCTGAGAAGCACTTTATCTGCCTTTCCATTCTAAATGAAAGCTTTGCTGGATAGAGCCATCTTGGATGTAGGTCCTTGCCTTTCCTGACTTGGAATATTTCTTTCTAGCCCTTTCTTGCCTGTAAGGTCTCTTTTGAGAAATCAGCTGACAGTCTGATGGGAACTCCTTTGTAGATAACTGTCTCCTTTTCTCTTGCTGCTTCTAGGATTCTCTCCTTCATTTTTACCTTGACTAAAGTAATTATGATGTGCCTTGGTGTATTCTTTTTTGGGTCCAACTTCTCTGGGACTCTCTGAGCTTCCTAGAAGTCTATTTCCTTTGCCATTTTGGGGAAGTTCTCCTTCATTATGTTTTCAAATAAGGTTTCAGTTTCTTGCTCTTCCTCTTCTCCTTCTGGTACCCCTATAATTCGGATGTTGGAACTTTTAAAGATGTCCTGGAGGTTCCTAAGCCTCTCCTCATTTTTTTGAATTCTTATTTCTTCATTCTGTTCTGGTTGAATGTTTCTTCCTTCTGATCCAAACCGTTCATTTGAGTCCCAGTTTCCTTCCTGTCACTGTTGATTCACTGTACATTTTCCTTTATTTCACTTAGCATAGCCTTCATTTTTTCCCCTATTTTGTAACCGTACTCAGCCATTTCTGTGAGCATCTGATTACCAGTGTTTTGAACTGTGTATCATATAGACTGGCTATCTCTTCATCACTTAGTTATATTTTTCCTGGAGCTTTTATCTGTTCCTTCATTTGGGCCATTTTTTTTTTTTTGGTCTCACTGTGCCTGTTATGTAGTAAGGGGCAGAGCCTTAGGTGTTTGTTCACCAGGGCAGGGTAACTCACATCGCTGCTTTGTGACACTCTATGTGGGGGAGGGGTCTGAGACAGGAATATGATACTTGGTCAGCTCTCTGACAGTCTTCAGTCACTTACCCTGCTACCCACAAGCAAATTGGGCCCTTCTGGTGCTGATTCCCGGGTGGGTGGGCTTGTGTACATTCTAGGACCCTGTGGGTCTCTCCAAAGAACTCTTCTGCAAGGCTGGGAGTTTCTCCTGCTGATACCTCAACCCCCACAACTGTTTTCAATCAGCGGTTTGAAGCTTTATTTCCCAGCTCTGGGACCCTGGGTTGAGCCATCTGTCTCGCTTCCCAGTTGTTCCTCCCGGTTTATCTGCACACAAATGTGGGTCACACGCTCCACCAGCTGCCACCTTGCCAGGTCTGCCAGCCACCGCCTTGCCACAAGTCCTCTCTGGCTGGCTGCTCATCTCCACCCCTCCTAATGGTCTGGATGAATGTTTCTTGTTTATCTCCTTGGTTGTCGGACTTCCATACAGTTTAATTTTCTGTCAGTTCTGGTTATTTTTTTGTTTTGTTTTTAAATTGTTGTTGTCCTTCTTTTGGCTGGCTGAGGAGGCATAGTGTGTCTACCTATGCCTCCATCTTGGCCAGAAGCTGAAGACTTCTTTTTCTATACACACAAGTGACATGTTTGAGGTTAACGGTGTATTTCTAATTAAATATCTTTTTAATTTATTTGAATCTTATTATGTTTATCTTTTGTGTGAAAACCTCTTCCTAGACTTCCACAGGGAAATAACTTTTGACTTTATAATGAATAAATAAGAATATTTAGCAATCCTTAACAATTAGCTGGTATCTGTTAAGAATATAATATGCAAAGAATGCATCAGCATATAGCACTATAAGATGTTATGCTCCTAGAATTTTGAATTATTAATTTTAAATACAGTCTTGCTAAAATATATTTGGAGAAGAAAGGCAGCAGAAAAGAACTGAACAATGCACAAACATTTATATACTTATCTGTGGCTACCTCTAAACTGTGGGTTTGGGCAAGAAGGGAAAACATTCTAGTTTTCTATACTTTATATTTTTTCCTTTAAACGAGTATCTTGTGCATTAAAAAACTTAAAATATTTCCATTTTTATAAAAAAAAATCTAGCTACCAAGAGAGAAAACTACATTGAGATAATCATAAAAATAGTAGTAACATTTTCTTAAAATATTTTATTTTTCGTTTTTAGAGAGAGGAGAGGCAAGGGAGAGCTGGAAACATCGATGTGAGAGAGAAAAATCGATCAGTTGCCTCCTGTACACACCTTGACAGGGGACCAAACCCACAACCCAGGCATGTGTGTCCTGACCATCGACCTTCTACTTTGTGGGACAACACCTAGACAACTAAGCCACACCAGTCAGGGTGATAACATTATTTATTGAGCACCTACTCTACACAGTAGATATATTACAAATGTACTGTCTATTAACTTCACAACAACCTTGAAGAATACTATCACACCCCTTCATTGCTAAAGAAATTGCTCTTTTGCCTGGACCACAGTGTCTTTAAGGAACTCCAAACCAAATCTGCTACACCATGTTGTTCAGAATATATATACTGAAATGATTCAGATAAGTGAACTTGAGAGTATGAGAAAAAGCTAATAAAAAAGTTATTTTATGAAGATAAGTGTAATACTTCAGCATGTTTATTCTTAAGGACCTTAAGAACTAATAGGATTTGCTAAAATACTAGACAGGGGACAATGGGATGCATAAGACATAACATGAAATTTGGAGGAATCCAAAATAATGGTGCCATGGGTGAAAAGATCAAGTAGAAATTTTATTTAAAAATATATATGTAAGTAGGGCTAAGAGATAATATAACAGTCACATGTATAAATCAAAGAGTATTTAGTGAGCACTATTCTGAAGTGTTTTGTTAAATACACCAAAATGTATAAAAACTGTATTTTCAATTCAGACTATATAACAAAATAAATGGTATAACAGATATTGAAAATGACAGCTTTTCAGTAGATCAAAGAATTTTAGAATTAACAACTTCACACAGGAATTAATATAAAAAATGTGCTTTCAAGAAAGATGCATATAATTATATACTTCTGATTATTATAATGCTAGAGGCATAGCATTTCCAAGCTAGTATCTAGTTGATAGTCTGCAAATGAGAAAAGTTTTAATTTGTAGATGGGCTAGGATAGTAGATGGAGACAAGCAAATAACAATTTATACTAGTTGCAAATTTCTAAAGTACAGAAATTTCCTCCATTCATCAATCCCTCCATCAACAGGAAAATATGCTTTCTTAAATAGTGGTAGCACAAAATAAGCAAAATATTAGGTGTAGCACAAAACATTAACAATTTAGTCTTATCTACATAATAGCAATTATTGGGGATAAACATGGAATCAGCATCCCCCCCTCAAAAAGTATGAAATTATAATCAGAAAATTTTTTCCATTTTGTGAATGACTGAACTTATAGTTTTACTAAAATGTCAATTTTTCAGCAGAAAATCCCTAAGTTTAATAGTATGTGATCAGTTAAACAAGGTACAAGATTTGAGGTTTTCATTATTCTCATTTACTGGAAAACATTTTTATACTCAAAATAACTATCAGAAACTTTTAAATACACTCTTAAGTAATTCCTTCATGGATTCATTTTTAAGAATAAGACTAAAGTAAACCATATGCCAATAGCAACTTACTAATATATAACTGTATTCAAGAAAAAAATTAGCTGAGTGTCAATTATAACATTTACTGAATTTAACATTTAACAAGTAGACTATGACTTTTGTTTGGAAACACTATTGACAGAAAAAAAAAGCAAAAGAAGCAAAAGGGGAGAAATAGAAGGCAAGGTTCTAAAACAAGTGAAAACTGAGTCAGAGTTGGATACTGATACAAATTTGCACAAAAACAGTGCTGGTTTTCTTCTTGCACATGAATTTAAATCTTTTGAAATTCTTTAACACACACTGAAAAAATGATACTTAACTCCTAACAGTCAACATGAGAACTGCTTACCTTGCAGATTATAAGCTGCCAACTGAACTGCTGTATCAAAGGGACACTCCAATCTGAGAACAAACAGAAAATTGGTTAAACAAGTCAATTTCACAACTTTCATTTTAAGACAAATGGAAATACATACTTTATCTTGACTGTTTCTTTTTCATAATTACAATTTATTTTTCAAAAACATTTTTCAGCTACTCAAGAAAAAGTTGTTTACCTTATGTCACTAATACTCACTTTCCACTGAGAATATCTTGTTTTAATTGAAGAACAAATAAATATCTAAGAAAAAAAAAGGCACAAACTTAACTAAACAGAACAATCTACTGTAAAAATAATCTTACCCTTCTAATTTGAGAAGAAACATTCTTACAGAATTTCACCCACAATAAAATCCATACAAGAAAAAAATAAGAAAAAAGGGGCAATAAGCATCACAAGATGGTAGCATTTCTACAAGATAACAGCAAGAAAAGGCAGGCACAGAAGACTCCAGTAGAGAGAAAAGGTTTAAGGCAAAACACTGAGAATAAACACTGTGAGATGATTTAACTTTCCTCTGACACTTCATATGTGAAGGGATACAAGCGCAAATATAACTGGATGACAGCTATAATCACATTGGCAAAGTAGTCAAGAGGAAACCCTTTCTGAAGGTACTCAGCAACTCAATTTTTTACTTAATAGTATGTGGAATGAGTCATGGATTTACAGTATCATCAATAGATAAATACCAAGAGCACAGGAAAAAAGTAAAATAAGTATATATATAACCTACTTAAGGTTTATTCAAAACTATTCAAATCAAAATCTAACATTTTTTAAACATGTATTATATCTTTTTAAAAATATTTTATTTATTTATTTTTAGAGAGGGAAAGGAGGGAGATAGAGAGAGAGAGAAACATCAATGTGCAGTTGCTGGGGGTTATGGCCTGCAACCCAGGAATGTACCCTGGCTGGGAATTGAACCTGGGAAACTTTGGTTCCCAGCCCGCGCTCAATCCACTGAGCTACGCCAGCCAGGGCTAAAATCTAACATTTTTTATTAATCAATGGTCTTTCAATAAAGAAAATCAGGAGCTAACTTGAATAAACCCCTGTGGCCAAAGATAGATCATTTTGAACATCAATAAACAAGGCAAATGTTTTAAAACACATCTACCCTGCTTAAAATACATGAGTTGATAATGATACTTTAAAAAAAAGAACTCACTAGTGCCCTGGCTGGGTGGTTCAGTAGTTTTGAGTGTGGTTGGTACACTAAAAGACTGTGGGTTCGAATCCCAGTCAGGGCACATGCCTAGGTTGCAGGTTTGATCCCCAGTAGGGGCACATACAAGAGGCAACTGGTTAACATTTCTCTCACACATCGATGTTTTTCTCTTCTCTCTAATCAATGAGCATATCCTCAGATAAGGATTAGAAAAAAAGAACTCACTCTTTACCTTTGGAGGATGCTAGGAAACCATTTACTCTTTATTTTGAAAACTGATAAATAAAGGAAAATAATTCTACAGTTAAAAAGCACTTTTCAAAAAAAATTCTATTGTCTGAGGTCTTGTTATGAGGGGCAAGGAATTCACTGCATTAGCTGGAAAGAATTATGGACAATTATCCAACATTTTAGCTAGCCTGACCAAACTTTACCCATGTACAACTCTGGACAGTAGTCTTACCGCGTGAGCTCTTCACGAAGATTATTTGGTTCTGAGGAATAAAACTTAACTCGAAAATGCAGACAATAGGGTGAACCAACTGCCATTAAAAAAAGAAATAAAGCTTTAATTGTTTTATAATTGTTTAAACAGTAAGAATTTACAGTCATTAAATTTGTCAAAATCCATTGAAATGGAGCCAAAAGATAACAGGTTATTGTGGCAATAATTCAGTTTACACTATAGGCTTGATTAAACACAAAAAGATAAATCAACATTTTTTTAACTATACCAATAGTTGTACAGTATAATCATAATCATGCATCCTCTGAAGAATAGATGGCTGAAAATTAATTCTAACAGTTCAGGGCCAAATACATCAAATAAAAATGTTTTCACTGTGCAATCTAACGGCCCTAAAAATCTGCAGAGCTGTGTTTCTCCAGAGTACAGAGGAATGCCTGTTATTAATTGTTCCTGGCAAATCCTCCCACACACTTTCCAATTCACTTAACCTACTTCATTAATCTCTCTATTCCAGTGGTTCCCTTACTTTGTAAAGTCTAGAGTTGAGGTGCCCTGAAATCTGTTACTATGCAGGACAAGATGTATTATGAATTGAACACTGGTATTTTCCCAACTATTGATAGTAACAATACTGATGTTTTATGTGAATTGCTTCTTTTAGCTATTCTTAATTTTTTAAAGAAGTTACTGCCTTAAATGCTCAAAATATTTTCCACAACTGGACAGATGTAAAACAAGGAAAGTCCAAGATAAGAGGTTACTAAATAAAAGTTAAGCATCTCATGGGAACTCAATCTCATTTGCAAGGTGCAAGGCTTTCTCCTGGAAACAAATTGTAAGGCACTTGAATCTAATTACCATTAACCCAATATAACTTAGGATCAGCATATCAGATTGTAATTATTTTTAGACAGTAGAGATGCTAAGAAATTCATCTGAAACATGATTTCTTATGCTCCTACTACTAGAAATCAGTTGCTAACATATAATTATATAATTCAATTTTTATTTCACAATTTTTTCAACACTTACTTTTTACTTGCTTTTTAATACTCTTTGTACCATCTAACCAATGCTGAAAACAAAAACAAAAATTCAACTGTTAAGCAGATGACAGAACTTAACATTTTAATTACTAAAAGTTAATTTTCACCGTGCTTTTAATGATAACCACAACAAAATACAGGATCCATCACAAATAAAAAAGATTTTGTAATAAAAAGGTCTTACCCTTTTAATTACAAAATCTTTTATTATAAAACCGTAAGTGTGTAATTCTGTAACATAATATCACACTCAAGCACACCATATATTTTAGATGAAATGTTCAAATTAAAACTATAAATTATTACATCCATATTATTACCCTACCAACCACACTCAAGCAGGTGTTATTTCTGCCAGACCCTGTATTTCACAAGAAAAAAAAGAACAAAAATGAGAGGGTTATCTACCCAAAATCCACAGCAAGTTTATGATACAGATGAACACAAAAAGACCTAAAACCAGGTATGACTTCTTACAACATTACCTTTACGCTCTCAATAACAAAAATGATATTCTCAATTTTGCCCTTAGTTCTCAAAATAAATAAATAAATAAATGACTGGCAACTGTTAAAATTAGACAGAAAAGTATCTTTATATTCCATATTCTTATAATAAAAATTTAAGATTTATTAACAGATAACCCCAAATTAGGTGAAATAACAATGCCACTTACATTTTATAAAACAGACAATACTCAGAAGAGCCTGCACAATAAAATCAGATTTTTCTCATAACTAAAGTCATATGAAATGAAGCAGTCTTTGCTTCTTTAACAAATAAATGTTAACATTGTGACTAGCACTTCTGTGCTCTTCACTCTGAATTGTCCATAATACAAACAGACCTAAGAACCAATTACAGAGACTTCTGCTGATAACCATTCCCAGCTCACTTCTCTTTATTAATCCTTTTACACCACCAAGTTCTAACAGTGACAGGATACACTTATCCAACTAAGATACACATAATTGCCTTCTCTCCTGCATGCTTACAATTCCAAGCACCCTAAACGAAAAGAGTGCTCTTACACTAACCAGTTCACAGAGCTAAGGAATCCAGTTTCAGAAATGCAGATAGGGGAAGAGTGGGTAAACAAGGCTGCATTGTAAATAGACTTGTAACCATTTGCTTTTCTTGCCAATTACGTGCCCTAACCTCTTCTCATTCTCTCTCAAGCTCCAAAAGTAAAATTCACAAAACTACCAGTATGTCAGCACAGTACCTCTGCACATTGAAATGAGATGGTCAGTAAATATTTTCCAAGGCAATTAAAACTGTAATATTTTCCCTGGATTCCAAGTGTGTAGCTTACTTAGTCAGCCATCTCTCATCTTTTAATAAATTCAGTTGGATATCCACTTATAAGCATATTTCAATCTAAAAAATGTTCAGTTTACTCAGACCTACATTAATAGAATGCTAGGTCAGCCAGTAGGCAGAATACAACTTAATCTATTTGCAGAAAAGATTTCAATCTAGAACAGCAAAAATCCTATCCATCGTGGCCAAGCCCAACAATCCAATATCCAAAAATCCTAGGTTTAATTGTGCAAAATACCTACTACAGCCTGGTGTCAATTACATATAGTGTATAAGATAAAATTAGCTTTTATGACCTAGATTGTTTTCTCCCCACAACCATGGACCTAGAAGTCACTCTATCTTCAGGTTTTACCTACTATACTGCATTAAATTAACAATTTTATGGCTAGTCACCTGGGCAGTTTCTTGTAGCCATGTTTAGGGAGACTCCCATACACCATAATGAGTGCAAATGAGCACAACCCTTACAGGAGGTAATTTGACAATGCCTTAAATACAAATCATTATGGATGTGTGCTCATTTACCTACAAGGAATTACAATATATCAGAGAAAGGTAAGACAATCTATATGTCCAACAATAGTAAACTGCCTAAACAAAGGATAAATATGAAAGAATACCACATGATAATTAAAATGAATGAAAGCAAATACTTAAAAAAACGGGGAAATTACTTAAAATATATTGTTAAATTTTAAAAGGCAGGTTATAAAATGTCATAAATTATTTTGTCAAAAGGTACAACTCATATAAACATGCATTTTCTTTTGGACTGAGACAATCTATATAACAAAACAGTAACAGAGATATTATCTAGGTGGTTGAGATTACTGGTGATAATTTTCTTCTTCATTGTTTCCTATATTTTCAATTTACTCTACCAAAAGAACTTTATTATTTAAAACAATAATCATGAACTACCTCATTTTAATATTTTATATAGCCAATATATTCATATAGTTTAATTTTTGGTAATATTAAAAGGTAAAAGGTATATGGTCAACAGTCCCTTGAACCCCTGTAATAGGCCACCCCCCATAATATCCAATTTCTATTATCACACTTACAAACATATTCCACAAGTTGTTATGGGTTTCCTGATTCTTTCCAGAGTTTTTTTCAAACAGGAAAGAAAGGGGAAAAAAAGGTGTGTGTGTGCTGGGAAAAAGTAAAGAACAACAGACTAAAACTCAACAGGCTAAATAGAAATTTTGACAAAATAAACTTTCAGGAATATAAAGGAAACATTAATACAAGACAAATCACTTACTATTTCAAGAACAACCTAAAGTCCTCTTAGACTAAAATTTCATTCAGTTTAAGAAATTTAGGGGTAGTCTCATAAATTCTCCTTAAACCTCTAGTTTGTTCCCTACTATTCTAAGAAGCACATTAAACATAAAATCATCCCAGTGAGATAAAGGATCAGAGGTTTTCTCCAAGTAGGCATTTTAGTCTCTTTTCTACCTGCATATAATTAATAACTTTCTAATATCTGGCATGACCCTAGACAACCCAAAATTCAGATGAAGCATCAAGCACATTTTAAAGTGAAATTTAGTAGCTGGGGGAGTTCTGGGTTTTTCTGGGGAAGGTCTGAGCTCATGTTTATATATCCTCAAGTCTGTTTTCTTTCATCTCCTCCACATTCCAAGCCCAGAGACTGGAAAATTCAGAGCTCAGAGACAGGATCTTTAGGAGTTGAGTTTAAATTACGTTAGAAGATAAATGTGAAAGCATACAGATAGATTCTTGGTTATTTAGTGTGAAACTAACATAGTTCTCCTTCCTTATGGTAAATTAAAAAGAAACTTCCTTTTAATTTTCTACTTCTAAAGGTTGGTTGACAAACATATATATCAAAGGATGTGGAAAGCTACATTTCTTTCCATGCTATTAAGCTGGGCATGAAAGAACACTTAGTACTTACTTGTATGTCTTAAAATATAAATAACATACAATCACAAACACAACATACATTAACTAAACCAAAGAAATCAGCTAAGGAGCTTCCAAAACACTAACATACACACACCTTCATCCCAGGCCCTAATGCCGAATAGTCTATAAACAGCTTTTCATATAAATCTGATTTCTAATGACCTACATTACTCCACTAAAGAAAAGCACCACTTTTGCTCAAAGAGACAAGACCTTAAGGCAGAGAAACATTAGTCATTTTTCAAAACAACTACCTCTACATAAAATATTCCTCCTCTGAGAAGTAGAAGCTTATGTTCTGAATTACAGAATTGGATTAAAGCAAATTTTAACACAATTAACAAAATGTTAAAAAAATCTATACTATGAAAACAGAGGACAAATGTTTTGCATTGCTGTACTAACTGAAATCACTTCAATTTAGTCCATTATAAATTTTTCTAGATAATTACTTTTTAGGCAATAACAGTCTGTGTTATGAGACATCCTAAAATGAGGACTTAAATGTGCCATTAAAATATATTTTCCACTGTGCCTTTATATTATTATATTACTAGTATACACTTGGGATTCTTGTGGAAATGCAGTCAAATTAGGTGAAATACATAGTCACTCTCCAGAAGTAGAGCAAAGTCTACTTTGGAAATACCTTTCCTTACAGTTCCTCCTTATTTAGTAAATGTGTGTTACCATATGCACATATTAGGGTCTGTCCAGAAGGTATCCAGCCATATAATATGAAAAATAGAGACATTTATTAAAGAAGTTATAAGAAACATTGTACATAGGATGATGACACCCCAGTCCCCTTCAAAGTAGGCACCTGGCGACCTCACACAGTTCTCCTAATCACCATCAGCTCCCCTGTTGTATTTTCCTGAATCATATCGATGGTCTGAAATCTCCTCCTTTTAAAAGGTGATGGCAGTTTTCATAAAAGCCAGAAGTCCCAGGGTGCCAAATCTGGGCTGCAGGGGGAGGGAAGGAGGGAGCTTAGTGTTGGGTGATTTGATGTTTCATCAAAAAACTCTGCACAAGACGCGATGCATGAGTGGACGCACTGTTGTGATGAAGCTACCAATTGCCAGTGTCCACAGCTGCAGCCTCCTGAATCATCCAAATAGTTTCCACGGAAGAATGTTCAAGCTTGATGTAAAATCTGGTGCAGATTTGTTGCTCTACTCACTCAGTCATTTTGAATGCATGGCCACACAGTACTCATGCCCACTCAACAGCATCTATGGCCCTCAATGAACAGTACAGGGAAGTCAGCACTGTTCACACATGCGCAGTCCAGTCCACTCTACTTGGCTGCCATGTTACATCAATATAATGCACAGGTGGCAAACATAAGGCCTGCTGGCTGAATCTGGCCCTCCACCTTGTTTTATCTGGCCCAGTACCTTGTTTCTACCCAGCGGCAGCACCAAGCTCTCACTTAACTGTGAAGGAGTAGTTACATCTATACAGTCCTAAAGTTACATCTGGCCCTTTGAAGGCAACCACAAGGCTGATGCAACTCCCCATGAAAATGAGTCTGACACCCCTGAATTATAGCACCAACTGTTCTCACTATATTAACAGTGGCTGGACCTTTTCTGGACAGACCTTATATATTTAACACACACATATTTATTTCTATATATTTTTCCCTTCCCACTACTTTATTGCATCTTGTTTGTGTTTTCAGTTACAATCCAATCTAATCACCTTCTAACACAGATAGTTTCACCTCCTCCTTTCTAACTAACCTTTATAGCTTTAATAACTGCAATGGTTGGTATTACTATTATAAAATTAAATAGCAGTGGTAATAATGGGCATCTTTGTCACCTTTCTGTATTTAGTATGAATGCTTCTAATGTTTATTAATCTACTGTTATGTTCTTAAAATAATTAAATTAAAAAAAAATCAGAACCACTGAGCAACCACGGAGTCTGTTCTCCATAGGTGCTGCCTGTTGGGCCACTTGTCTACCCAACACTCACCATTACCCCTGAATATGGACACACCTTCCACAGGTGGGCTAGACCTACACAGAAATGTCAACTCCATACAGTCCAAAGTCCATTAGGTTTATCCAAGGTGTTAGTGGGCTAGGAAGAAGAGGCTTAATGGGCCACCAAAACAAAAACAACAACAACAAAAAGATAAGAATTCTAGAGTAGAGTATTATTATCTGCCCAACCTCCAATGTGTGAGGTCAGCAAGCCAAACTGGCAGCTCACCACATCATGCCTACAGTACTTGAAATAGCTGAAAATTCTAAAATTTTTACAAGAATTACCTCTCACTTTAGCTCATTGATCCTGCATTTGCCCTGGAGGGGATCCACTGTTGCAGCATCCAGGTGTGCACTTACAAAACATTTACTCAGTGTTCCACTAGACAATTTAGTATTTTCTAGCTCTCAGCTTTGGATCTAACATCTCCATTTCTATCTGTGTTGAATTTTGTCTTTAAACTAAAAGCCATAAACTTCAACTAATCAAGTTACTCACTTTTTTTTTGTGGTAAAGATTTTAGTCTCAATCTTCTTGAATGTTGTTTCATTTAAGTAGATAATAAAGGAATAACAGCACAAATGAAGGGTTAGTTAACCTGTTCAGAACTTGCATACATCACATCAACTCACATTCCACTGCCAAAAGCAAGTCACAGGGCCAAAACTGATATTACTTGAGCAAGAAAGTATAATCCCCTTATCAGCAAAGGCAAGTAACAATCTCATGATATACCATGTATAATAAATTATATACTGAATCATCTTTGCATTTCTGAGAATAAACTCCACCTGACTATAATGTATTATTTATACTTTCATTAGGCTGCTGACATTTTATTTAGGATTTTTTTTCATAGAGAACAGGGGAAGTTTAAAATACACATATAAAACAAACCAATACAAGCTATCAAATCAATTTGAGAAAAAGGCAAAACATATTTACTATGACATGTTAAGTTCTTTTTTCTTCTTTCTTGGTATTAGGAGAAATGCTACCTATGTTCCCCTTTTCTAGTAAGTGTCTACAATCTAAGTAATGCATTCTTCTTTAAAAACCAGATTGGACAGCTAAAATTCTAATCTCTAAATATGAAGTTAGAAGAACTTTAACAAGCAGAGGTCACAAACTTATAGGTCAGAGGGTTGAATCTTGGCCCAGAGACATGTTTTGTTTGGCTCACGCTATATTTTTCTTATTACTTTGAAAATTTTATTATGAAACATTCACAAAAAGTTGCAATAGCAAGAGGTTTTGTGTACCCTTCTCCCACTTTCTGCCAATGCTTACATCTTACATAACTACAATATGCTATTAAAATCAAGAAACTGACACTGGTACAATGTGCATATAATAAGTCCTCACTGCCACTTTAAGCAAAATGACATATAATGAAAACCAATTTTACCATAAGCTGATTGATATAAATGAAAGTTAAGCTCTTAACAGCATATTTCTGGTCATAAAAACACCACTAATCTTCTAAATAAAGACCCAAAACACTTCTAATATTAAACATTAAAATAAATGTGAGCTAAACATACATTTACCAAGATAAATAAAAAAATGTAAAATAATCATTTTCCAAATGCTTATTCCAGTTCAGGGTCGCAGGTGGCTGAAGCCTGTCCTGGCAGCTCAAGGTGGAAACCCGCCTGAACAGAACATGCACACACATATCTCACACTCACTCAGACTGGAACAATGTAAACACACCAGTTCACCCAACTCCAATTCGCCCAACTTGCACATCTTTGGGTTGTGGGAGTTAACAGGCATCCTAGGGGAAAACCCATGCAGACATGGACAGGTCATGCAAACAATGTCCTGGCTGGCAACTGTTGCTCTTTTTTTCTCATCTATGTTAGAACAAAACAACAGAACGAAATTACTTTATTCAAGGACCTGCTGTATGCAGTTCTGTGCCACTTATCACACATTTAGATTCCTGTAACCACAATCAAAATAAATATCCCGTTATCACAAAGAGCTCTCTCACACTACTCCTTTATAGTCATACCCATTTCCTATGTCCAATAATCTTACACCTTGGCAACCATTAATTTGATCTCATCTCTGTAATTTGTTAATTCAAGAAGTGTTATATAGTCCTGACTGGTGTGTTTCAGTAGACTAAGTGCCAGCCTACGAACCAGAGTTGCCAGTTCAATTCCCAATCGCGGCACATGCCTGGGTTGCAGGCCAGGTCCCCAGTAGAGGGTGTGCTAGAGGCAACCACACATTAATGTCTCTCTCCCTCTCTTTCTCCTTCCCTTCCCTTGTCTCTAAATATAAATAAATAAATTTCTTTTAAGAAAAAAGAATGTTATATAAATGGAACCATACAGTATGTGATCTTTAGAGACTGGCTCTTTTCACTCAGCATAATGCCCTTGAAATCCGTCCAAGTTGTCTATCAATAGATTTTTCTTTTGTATTGCTGATTAATAGTCCATGATATAAATGTGCCAGTTTGTTTAATTATTAACCTACTGTAAGACATTTTATTTTTTTCAAGTCTTTCCTATTACAAATAAAGTCACTATGATCAATCATGCACAGGTTTTTATAAGAAAACAAGTCTTTATTTCTCTGGGATAAAAAGCCAGGCATACAATTGCTGAGTCACATGGTATGTGTATGTTTAGTTTTTTAAGAAACTGCTCGACAATTTTCCACAGAGGCTGTACCATTTTCACATTCCCCAAACCATTATGAGATCCCGTTTCTCCACATCCTCACCAGCACTGAGTTATGACTATTTTTTATTTTAGCTGTTCTAACAGGTGTGTAGTGATGATGTCTCATCAAGATCTTAAGTTTGCATTTCCCTTTTGTCTAGTGATATATAACATCTTTTTGTGTGTTTACCTGCCATCTATATATCCTCTAATCCTACTTTAAACCTCTAGAGGAGATAAATGCACAACACTATCTGCAAAGAAGTGTCAGCATTTATAAAGCAAGTGGAATATCAGAAGTTGCATAAGCCCCTCCTCTTCCCAGATAGTTCAGTCCAGAAGTAATTAGGTGGTCTGAACAAGGTCAGCATCAGTGCAGAGATGCTGAGACTAGAGATAAATTTCATACAAAGTAATCAGTCAAGTAAATACTATACTAATTATAATCAAAACCTAATTTCTGTAGAAGAGAACTACAAATATGGAAAAGAAAAACTGCAATAAGTCCTGTGGTATTGAATTAAAATCGGAGTTATGTGAAGTCATGGTATTCTATATGAGAGTAAGAGCAAGAGTGAGAGAGAGAAAGAGAGAGAGAGAGAGAGGGAGAGGGAAACAGAGTCCCTAAACCTAGCCACAGATCTCACTGGAAAACTGGCAAAGTCCAGGACTGGAAAAGGGAAATATAAGATGAACATTTTGGGATAGAAAGGTCAGGAAATGCTCAAAGAATGATGTATGCATCTTAAATAAACAATAGCCATCCTGAAGAGGCGCCCGCTGGACAAACCTGGGGAAATTTGCGCATTGAAATAAATGAATAGTTAACAGATTATGACCCACTGAATAAAACAGGATTCAGCCCTGGCTGGTGTAGTTCAGTGGACTGAGTGTGGGCCTTCAAACCAAAGGGTTGCCAGTTCAATTCCCAGTCAGGGCACATGCCTCAGTTGTGGGCCAGGTCCCCAGTTGGGAGAGCGTGAGAGGCAACCACACATTCACGTTTCTCTTCTTCTCTTTCTCCTTCCCTTCCCCTCTCTCTAAAAGTAAATAAATAAAATTTAAAAAAATACTGCTTCCTCTTAAAAAAAAAAGGAGTAGAGATTAAAGCAAGAAAAGCACTATAAGTGTATCAAATAAAAGGGGAAATAATCATTTTAGGATCTGGTAATTCAATGATTGCTGGTATTGGTGAAGAGCAAATAATACAACTGAGCAATGATTGTATGTTTATTTCTTTCCACAATTACTTAAATATTTTAAGTACCTGAAACCTAACATTGGCATAGTTCTACCTCTTTTCCTCCTCAACTCCCCCGCAAAACAACACACAATGAATTAATTGTCTGCCCCTAAAATAATTTATTTTTTCATCTGACTGGAAGACTTTAATCCCTTACTCTAGAGGTGAGAGTTGAATGATATTAAACTCAACAGTCAACCAAGCCTTTATCAAACTAAGTGCAGACCAGAACTGAATTCAGTAAACATTCTGTGTGCCTACCATAGGCTGGGCAACAGAGGTAAATAAATATACTGTGTCTTTCCACTGTTTATATCACTCTATATCAATTAGTATTCTTAAAATTCACCATTTTTAATGAGCTATAGTGTATGCCAGCTGTAAAAAAAAGGTATTTGTGTATCTAAACATATCCAAACAACATATCCAAACATATAAAAAGTACAGTAAAAGTATAGCACAAAAGATAAAAATGGCTACACCTGTAGCACATGAATGGGGCTTGCAGGACTAGAAGTTGCTCTGGGTGAGTCAGTGAGGCAGGGGTAAGTGCATGTGAAGGTCTAAGATATTACTGTACAGTACTGTAGACTTTATAAACATTATACACTTATGCTACACCAAAATAAGCTGTTTTATTTAAAACAGCTTAACACTGAACTACTACATCACTAGAAGATAGGAATTGTTCAGTTCCATTATAATCTTATGGAACTACTATCATATATGTGGTACACTACTGACTGACACATTGTTGTGTGATGTATTACTTTATTCAACACTTTTGGTATTCACTTTGGATGATTATCACCACTAATTCACCTTCTAATCTTACCTACTCCTTTCTTTAAATAATCCTCAAGTTAAATCCTAGTAGTATACAACACTCAGTTTTTTGAAAAGCCTCCAACTTCTTACTGTACTGCATACACTGTTCTCTCATCTGAAATGCACACTCAAAGAACATCTATTAATCCAGAATCACAGATCTGGAAGAAATCTCAGGGAAGAATATCCTAATCTATTCACCTTAATTTGCAAGTTAAAAACTTCTGTCACCCGTAAAAGTTTGCCATTCTTTCCACTACGGAGTGCTTTTCAAAGTCTAATATGACCACAAACCAACCCACTGGTTATTAAAAACAGATTTCCAAGCCTCATCCATAAAGATCATGCTCTAATAATTTGGGTTAGGGTTAGACTTTTTTTTTTTTAAAACAAGCAAATCATGTTATTCTGAAGCAAGGAGCCAGTGCTTCAGACCTTAATAAGAAAACCACAGGAAAGAAAGAACACATTAAGAATATGTAGCCTTTAAACAAATTTAAAAAGAGTATGTACCCTTGTAGCACTTAGCATGTCATTTGAAATTTTCCATTTCTGCCTCCATATTGCAACCTCCAAAAAAACCAGCTACTTACTGCTACTTGTGCAGAATCCATAAATCTCAGTCCAAAATAGTCGCTTTCAATAAGATCCAAGTGATACGTAATCTGATCAAACAGCTCTTGACCTTTGGCTTTTCTCTGAAATGGCAAGAAAATAAATGAATCAGTACGTTGCTTGCAAGATGAGCAAGCCTGAATTGAAGATGATTTTAATTATATAAGATCTCTTTACGGTGGCAGGAAGGAGATTGTTAAAGGGGAGAGGGGTATAGGATAGAGGGCAACAAAGGGGGAAAAACTGGATAACTGTAATAGCATAATCAATAAAAAGTATTTTAAAAAAGATGTCTTAAAAAAAAAGCATTACTTGTAATACCAAAAGTATTACCATGTAGCAATACTTTTCCAATACACCATTTAAGGCCAAAAGAGAATCTGTGATCTCTATGTACTTTCCTGAAAAATATTACTCCCTATCAACCAAAAAATATTACTTTGTACCTAACACTATGGAAGGAAAAATTCTTGTTTTGTCTTGCCAAGTTTTAGAGCCCACACTTTATAA